>NC_050458.1:6478359-6810859 GCF_903995425.1 Onychomys torridus | reverse complement strand
GTCTGTTCCCAAGCCTGTGGTTTAGGTTGCACTGAACCCCCTTGCTGTAGGGTTGAGCCATAATTAGCAATGCTAACTTTCACATACATTCTGCTTGTATAACAAACACCTCAATGCCTAAAATGGCCTGGTCACATTGACTTTTCAGACATTTTTTGGACAGTTATGAGACCAAGATTACTGCTTCATAATTAAAGATTTGTGTAACTCTCAGAGATAATGCAAGTCAAATCTAGGACAAAAAGTTTTGGAGGAGCCTTCCCTAACTATACTCAACATCTAATTAAGGAAAACTGAAGACAGAAGAAAAGTATTGGATTTTGAATCACAACATTAAAACTCAGAATTCTCTTGATTCTGAATGTACCTCTGGAGTTCAGAGATAAGTAAACAAATTCTCATCATTTTTAAAGCAATTCTCAGTAGTGTTTTCTACTACTTGTAATTAAAAACTTGTCTTCAATTCTATATATTCCTATCTTATTGGCTACCATGAAATTAGTTCAATTTCTAAAGAAATTGTCTTTCCTTTTATAAAAGGTAAGCATTTGAGGATCCTTATACATATACTATATTTTAAAAAATGGGTTTCCTGACAGTCACATGCACATCCATCCATTTAGACATAGACAGTGCTGGTCTGAAAGTACTGATTTTGCTTCTGACTCCATATCAACTCTGCTGGAACTCTTGTCTGAGCAAGCAGCTCATTCTCAGGAAAGAGAGAAGTGTAAGACACTACCACTTATGCCACTTCCTGTCCTAAACGCAGAGTACACAGAGTGTAACAGGCCAGCAACATCCTTTTGGTGAAGCACTCTTACAATGTCAAAGGAAACACGAGTGTATTAGTAGGAACCCAGCAAGTGAAGGCCTAGAACACCCAATCACCCTTCTTCCAACTTCAAGCAACACAGTCCAACTTGAAAAGAAACCTCTTCGGCATAGGGAGGAAAGAAGGAATTAGGTATGAGTCTTAGACTGAGCACTACCACATATGTCATGGTACAACCAAGTACCAAATAGAGCCCCACAATCCATTGCCCCCAAGCTGGTACCCACAGGCTAACCGTTCAGAACTGTGATAGCTAGGTGGCCAAGAAGCTGCACCATCACTATACCCAAACTCAAATAAGAGAAGATAAAATCAATACTTAAGCTACCAAGAAGCAGGGCATGAAAGGTAGCAGATAACCTTGTCTTAGAGGCAGAGTCTGAGCCTAGAGAGATAAGAAACACCAAGGAACAAATAAATGTCCCAATGCCAAGACTACAGTTTTCAGATGCAGTCTCAAAATCTGCAATGGAATCAGGCAGAGGTGTGTGTAACAGTGTTATACACAAGTTGTCCTGCATCACTGCCACCGAGGTAGACTTTGGATACGCTGTCTCAGGCCTGTGGAGGTTCCTACAGCCAGAACACTACTCAGAAATGACCTAAAAGCAACAGCTTTGGTAGCTAAAGGACTGTCCCTAACACCAACCCTTAAAACTCAGGCAACACAATTATTACCAGGCCCAAGATCATTGTTCAAACCTCTAGAACTGTTCTGACAATCAGCAGGACACCCACTATGGCAAGACCAGGTACCAAGCAGCCTCACATTTCAGCTTGCATTGCATCCAACTGTGCCATAAGTCAAAGTGTACTCTGAAAATGTTCAAGTACTATAAACTATAATGTAGGTTCAATCCATCTTAGCATCATTCTTGGTGGCCCTGGGACTGCTTCCTCCAACAATAACCAAGCATTGGACACCATAGTATGATTCATCCCCATCCACTAAAGGTATGAAGGGATAGCCATCACAGAACTTTGCCTTGGAACTAAGCATCCTACTGCTGAAACCTAATGCTAAACAGTTCCAAACAGCTCTTGTCCCGGGAACAACATGTGCCTGCAGTCCTGGTATCAAGTAGCAGCACATGGTCCAAGTCTGTTGGTCATCTCCTCCAGTCAGGCTCATCGGCGGCTGGTGAAAGGATTTGAGGACCATGAGTCCTCCTTAACAACAGGGAACCTATAGAGTACTGCTCCAGACCCACCTCACTGGTCTTGGAAGGCTCCTCAGCACCGATGGCACAGCACTGCAGCACTGTGGCCATGAGTATGGCACTGGAGGCTGATGATGGTCCCTTGGTTTGAGTTCTACCTGGAGCCTGGCAGAAGCTCACAGCCCCTAACAAGCTGGTTTCTCTATATGAGCCAACTGTAGGAACAGTGAGAAGTTTCAGGGGACTCCATTTCAGGTACTACTCCATTAAAAAAAAAAAAAAAAAAGACAAACAAACACAGAAACTTTGAATTTGGGACAAACTTTGGCTTAGGTGGCCCTCTCACACTAAATGACAATAACATACAACTCATATTAAACATAAACATAAGGCACAAAACCTAAGGCTGAAGAAGTAGATGTAACTACAGGCTCAGAGAAAGTATTAGCCGATTGCATAGAACTAATAGATCAGCATAATAAACAAAGGCAGATTATGAACACCTTGTCTTTGTACTCATGATCTATCAGTGCCCAAAGGGCATACAACGTAGAAGGGAATCAGGAACTTTCAGGGATCTAACTTAAATTGCTTAATGGTAAAAAATGTGCCAGACACCAGCCATAAAGTAACCAGTAGGACAAGCTTCAAGGATACTCAATAGTTTCAAGTAAACACACACACACACAAATTCAGTACTCTTAAAAAAAGAAAGTTAGTGAGCAATAAATTTCCTTTTAAGTCAAACAGAAATCGTCAAGCTAAAAAATTGACTGAGAAAATCTAAAGCCTGATAAGAGTAGATCAAATAGAAGCATTAGTGAGCTCAGGGACAGTATATTTGAAAATATGTAGTCAGAGAAGAAATGAAAAAACATAATAAAGAAAGCTTACAGTGATTTTTAACATCATTGAAAGAGCAATATGTAAGGTTTACTTTCTAAGGGAAACTTGAGACTACCAAAGGAACAGGAAGCTTATTTTAGAAGACAATACTAGAAAGCTTCCTAACCTAGAGAAGAATACAAATAACCATTGGAAAAGGTCAAAAGTCTCTAGAGAATCAAATAAGTATAACCCAACACAGTAATTATGCTCTTCAAGATGAATGACAAAAGAAAATTCTGAAGGCAGCATGAGAAAAGAAGCAAACACATGAAGGATACCCAGTTTACTTCACGGTAAACTTCTGCACAAATCTCATAGGCCAAGCATGAGATTTCCATATTGCTGAATGGGAAAACCACCAGCTAGAAAGAATATTGTAGTCAGCAAACGTACACTATAGAAATGTAAGAAGCAAATTCTCAGGCCACCTGCCAAGAAAAACTGAGTGAATATATTTCTACCAAACATAAAATATGCTAAAGGGAATTCTTCAGATTAAAAGATAAATTAATGAGGAAGAAACCAACAGCATCACAAAGGCAGAAAATTACCACACGATAAACATTTTAAGTTAATCTCAAAAACTCCGACTATGATGGCAGTTTGGAGGCTGAGGGAGACAGGAAGACACTGACCAATAGGTACAAAGTTATATTTGATAGATGCATTAAGTTCTGATATACTACTTAATGATACAGGTGTTATAAATAATGATACCATAATATACAATTTCTCAAAGCTAGAAGGATGTTTTTCACATTGTGATAAAGAAATGAATTTTGAAGAGATAGGTATGTCCAATCTGATTTAAATATTAAATGATAGATACATATATGAATGAAAACATCACATGTGTATGTGCCTGTTAAAATTAATTTTATTTTTAAAATACTTCTTTTTCAGACAGGGCTCCACAATATAGCCATAGCTGTCTTGAAACTTGCTGTGTAGACCAGATTGGCCTTGAACTACAGAGATTAACTGTTTCTGCCTCCCAAGTGCTGGAATTAAAGGTGTGGGGCACCACACTTAGCTAAAAATACTTCTTAAATGGAAAGTGAAGGAAATGATGGTAAGGGGCTAATAAATAATTAATAGAGTCCACAGAGTTGAACTAGAACCAAAGTCAAGAAAGAAGTTATAAAACACATCTGGTTGCCAACTTAATATCTAACCTATTACCTTCTAACAAACAGAATCTTGGCTACTTATAGAGAAGAAGTGTGTCTAATATAAAAACTGATTTTCCCCAGGTTCTCCTGAGCTTAAGAATAGTCGTATGATAATAGAAGACAATAAAATTAAGATAGGATTGGATTAGGCCCAGTTTCTACTAACCTTGGTTTTACCAGTGAGAAGCAAGAAGCCCAGTTGGCATACACTGTTTACTATTTGTGCCCTTTATCATTTGTACTGTGCAGTCTTGCTACCTATTTACTCCTTTCACTGGAAGAGTTACAGAATCCTGCTGACTTTCTGGAATGCCATGTTCTCTTTGAGCTTTGTGCACTCAGATTTCCTAGGAAAACTTTTTAAAAAGAAAAAAGCTTCTTTCACAAGTATATGATTACGCAATCTACGTTACTTACATATGTGTAAGTACAGCCTTGAGGTCAGAGAAGAAAATCTCAGGTATCTAGCATCAGTAATGACCTAGTTGTTCTTCCTCTGAAACATATGTCAATAACAAGTGACATGCAGGTTGTCAAAAGAAAAGAAGCTAAAGGTGGAGTGGCCTGAGATGAAACTATGTAAACACTACGGCATTTTATCTCTTTTTATGCAAGGATTGCTGCAACCAAGAGTCCCTTGTAAGCATCTCATTTCAACTGCTAGGTTGGTGGTGTCATATTAATTTCTTTAAATTAGCTATGTAGTGTTAATACCATGGAAATTCTCAAACCTTGCAAGTCAGGTCCTTTTTTCTTTAAAACTCTCACTGTCAAATATTTACCAGAGCACACTATTCCTCAGCCAAACAAGAGCCTTGAAAAAGAATAATGATTGCTCAAAAGTCCCCATTATTCATCCTGAGACTTCATTAGTTCAAAGACTACCTGAGACAGCCTGACCTGACATTTGACAGGAAGACAGTCACTGAGAAGGAAAGAGAATGAAGCAAAAAAAATAATTCTTCATCACTCACTGAGAGCTTCAGGGTTGACTTTTCACAAGAACGAAGCATGGGTGGGGCACAACGCCTGCAATTGTAATTTATAAATAAAACTTGGACACCCTGAGCTGCTGTGAAAGTCATTCTACCCCTCTTCCTACGCACTTTGACTTGAGCTGCATGCTGAACAGATCTGCAGAGAACTTGTGGAGTAAGAACACATTAGAGCTGCTGAAAGGCAAATGCTGTGACTATGATTTTCAAAGATCCAATGTTCAGTGTAATGACAGCAGGCAACAATGAGCAGGCCCAGGCTTCACTTAACATTTCCACAAAACAACTAAAAGTAGTTATCAGCAAATTATATAACTGAATCCATGTGAAGGCTTCCTAGATGGTTAATGTATACAAAAACCCCTCTTATATTACGTCAGAAATTAAAATTGTTTATGTTCTATTTCCCTACAGAATGTAAAGCAGCAGAAAATATAAACAAGTAAAAGAGAAATGGAATATCAGAAGCAAATTCAGAGGTGGCAAGAGAAGGCAGGCACACACACACACACACACACACACACCTGAAATGTGTGTACTATAGGCAAGTCAGCAGGTCGTGAGCAGCGTCTGATTAAAGCCAGGAAGAGGGACAAATGAATAAATTTGGGGCAAGGAAGATAAATTCTATTATTCCAATGAGCAAATAAGAAGTTGCAAACTAAAGTCAAGCAGAATGAGAGAATGGAATGAATAACATCTGGTCAAACATGTGGAACCTGGTACAAACAAGGGAAGAAAAACAAACCGTGTTTTCCTTAAAAAACTAACTGAATAAGACTTGACATACAGAGAAAGAAAACGTTCCGTATAAAAAGGACGTACTACGTCCCATGAATGGATCTATTCCGTGAAGAAGTCATTACTTAGACAGCAGTCATGTCTCTTCACTAATAAGGCTTGTCAACACGAGCATTTTGTCAACTTAGACAACTCTAAGTCTGTAGCAGGTATCAGTGCTTGAAGACAATATACCTGCTATAAGTTCAAGTGTGTGATAAAGAAGATTGTGGATTGTCTGTATTATTACTGCAGTGCTCTAACAATGGTAGGGATAGTGAAAGTGGTTTAGCCAAGCTCAACAAGTGACTAGGTAACAAGTACCCTGCTGCGGGTAAAGATAATTTGTACTGTCCCATGTGGATTACATCCAGGATCCCTTACAAAGAGAATGAAGAAAAGACAGGCACTTGTACAGTGAAGATGGTATCATGTGGAGATCTCCAACCACTACCAACACAATCTGGAACCTCAACCTCTTTATTATGTACAACACCAGGTGAAGGGGTAGCCGGTCTCAGTAGGAAGGCTCTGTAGGCAAGAAGTCTCAGGCTATAAACATACAGAAGGTGGACGTTTTGCTAATATTTGTACACACCGATCAACTGTGTATAAACACTCAAACTCAGACTTCCAAAAAAAGCTTTGCCATTTCTCTTGAATGTGGCCATACAGGAAATGGCTTTGCCAACTGTCCCAATAGATCAGAGGTTTTGGAAAACCTACATATAGGTAATGGATTTGCCAATTATCCCAATAGATCAGAGGCTTTGGGAATCCTCAACAAGGTCATGCCCATCCCAAAATGCTCACTCATTTGGGATTGGCTTACTCCAGGCTTCCTATAGGAACTCTCCAGGTCAACTGTCTCCCAAGTAGCTCAGTATACAAGCTTCAGAAATCTCTTAACACTTGCACTACTTAGTATATGAGCAGAAAGGAAAAAACAGGAGAATAGGGGTCTCCTCTTTTTTTTTTCTTCGCTCACCCCTGCCCCAGAGGGGAGCCTTTCCTAGAGCTCATAAAATTAATAAGCCTAAATTATTTGGGACATAACTTTCTTAAAATGTTATATATTTTTAACTGATAAAAAAATAAACACACAGAAAAACAAATGCTACCTGGTTTCTCTCATATGAAAAAATAGGGTGTGTGTGTGTGTGTGAGAGAGAGAGAGAGAGAGAGAGACAGAGAGAGAATGAGAATTAAAGGGGGCCATGGGAGAAAAACAATTTTGAAGCTATTCTCTAAATGCTAATCTATATAAGACATAATACATAATAACAAATACTAAAAGAAGTGCTTAACATTAATGACAAAATAAAAAACAATTGAGGATGGTTACATGTAAATGATAAAAAGAATCACAAATTACCAGTGCCATGTCCATGGGGAATAGGCTTGCTACATAAGCATGAAGACCCAAGAGTAATGAACTGAGAAGCAGGCCCATGGGCACATCTGTACTCCCAGCTCTTCTGAGGCAGAGAAAGGAGGAGGATCATGGGAGCTTGCTGGCCAACAAGGGCAGCCACAATGATGAGCTACAGGTTCAAGGAGAGACCCTATCTCAAAAAAATGGAGGTAACTGAGGAAAACATTTGACATTAACTCCTGACCTCCACACACATACACAAGCATGCACACAGATACCCCCACATAAATGTGAACATTTGTGTGCACATGCATACACAAACAAAGAGAAAAAGGAAACAGCTTAGTGAACAATTCAGAGGCACTGGTCACCGCCCTCAGAATCTTGTAAGCAGAAACGTACTCATTAATAAATAACTTCTTATCTGATTTCTTCTCCAGACTTTGATAATTCATAGACTTTCCTGAATAAGAGCTTATATATCTATCTACATACTCTCACTCATTACCTCACATTTAGGAAGAGAATTTACAGTTGGCAGGGAAAAAATATCAGTTTAATGTAATGTTATTAAATATCTCCACTATATACAAATATCTTTAAAAAAACAAACTTAGAGAGCTTTTTGAGGAAACCTAGATTGTCCATGTGACCAACTTTAAAGATGGCAAATCAAACAATTAAGGAAAGCATTTAATTAGTATTGGGTATATGCCATATTGGTCATGAGTAGAATTGGTAAGTTGGTTGTTCAAAAACTTCAACGGTTTTAGGCATGTCTAAGCAAACTGACAAGACTCCAACTCTCAATATGCTCTTTTATCATTGTTCTTTTCACGCCATATGAAACCATTTATAACAAATTATTCAGTTTCAAGTAAATATCAATTTAGTAAAGCAGACATGACATGTCCTTCTGTTTTATAATGCCCATACAAAAGTTTCAGTTTCTAGCCAACGTATTACATTAAAATTTCTCTGTAAAGGATCTTGTAATTGCACGTTTAAGTTACAAATATAATATTACCTGATTCTCCTTTCAAAACTAAAAAAACCCACTTTAAATGCATTGCTAAAATTAGCTGCTAGGTCTTCTGAGCCCATTGATCCCGTGCCCACAGCACACTCTTGCTGCTGCTGCTGACTGTGTGATTCTGGACCAGTTCCCCTCAGAGCAAACATGGCTCAGCCTTGCTGGGATTTGCAGCCCGTCTTACTGTCCAAGCCACTCCTTCTTTCCACAAGAACACTTTAGGGGACAAGCAATGTCCTTCGTGTATACCTGATCTTAGAATAAGGGGAAGAATAGAGACAATGAAGTAGAGGATCTCTACGTGCCAGAGTACCTCTGGTAGAGCACTATAAGACATCAATATAGCTATCTCCAGTTTCCATGTGTGTGATGGGATGGCGGGGGGACAGGGGGATTCTTCGAAATGGTAAATCACAACATAATGATTTTCCTTTAAATGCAGTTATAATTTCATGTTCTAAATATCTTTGTAGAAAAATAATGTACACACAAGTAAAATCACAATGTGAGTAAAATGCCATTTCCACAGCAGCTGATAATTTGGTTTTAAGAAAAAAAAGTTATCCTTTGGTACAACTTTTGAGTTTCCACTGTTTCACATATATGTGAGTTTCCACACATATATGCAGACATATGCACCTTTATAGATACAATCTGGTCAGAGTTATCTATGATAAAATATTGAAACAAACTGTATTTAGAACATGAAAAAATACTGAGTAGCATATCTGAAAGTCCTTATTTTGAACTACTTAAAATGAAATCTATTACACAATTTTTCTCTGATGATTTAGTCTGCTCATATATTCAAGAAACATTTTCATGGCATTATCATAATTTTAATATGTTATACATATTTTATTTATCAAAATTATTGAGCAACTTTATATATAATGATTAACAATACAAAAATAAATAGCTCAGGTTAAAAATATATATTACACATTAATAGAAACCTATAGCCATTTTAAAGCCAACTTCTTTATATCCAATGAAATACCAAGAAGAAAACTATTTTGCTATGTATTTGATTGTAATGGGGCACTTCTTGCTTCTGCTTTGATCTACTTTTATGCATGATAAAGAAAAGCTTAAGGAATATCAGAAGTTGTTCTATAAGCAGCTTTCCCATTATATCTGAATGTAATAACATACAGTTGATGTGAAACTTTAAGAGCTTTAAAACTAAATTTCCCAAACTGTAACAAAGCATATAGGATGTTACTTAACAATAGCCTCAAAAATAACATAGAGTTAGTATATAACTACAGACATAGCTACAGATGATCTTATATACTTTCAGATAAAGATGATCATGTACAGCAGAACAGACCCAGCACTTTCAATCACTCAAATGAAAAATATATGACTTACCTACTAAACTCCAAACCTATTTCTTAACCCAACTTCCTAAAACCATTAAGGGAAAATAAAACTATAAAATAAAAGCAGAAAGTCATGATCATAGAAAAAGAAGTAATCCCAAAAGATAATATAGAAAGTAGGATGTCCCCAGGCTCTTAATCCTCTAGCCAAAACCAGAGCTTCAGGTCTTTGGCATTCAATGGAGCATTAGACAGGCACCTAGAAGCTCCAAGGGAAGATGATCCTTCCTCCAAGACAGTGTCTTAATATTCTCTGAAACTGGACTCCAACTAGAACACAGGCAGTAGGAAATCTACTGAGTGTCAATGACTTACCACCATGAGCAGACTAGAGTGGGAATGTTTGACAGTTCATATCAATACAAAGGACATGTTATATTTTAAAACTAAATGCCTGTTTCATAAAATTAGTTTTCATAAAAGTAGAATACTATTTCATTCTCTTTTCTAAAAATAAATTTAGACAGAATCTTGGGAAATTTTCCATTATTTACTGTTGCCATATGAAATCAAGTAACTACATTAGAACAGTAAGTATTCTATCAGAAATGTTAGTTCCAACTCTAAGAAACAATTTTTGGAATTAAATAAAAGTGAGTGAAAAAATTTTAATACTTTTATTAGGTAGGATATCACTAAATTTCCAAATATTAAAAAACTGTTCTTTCCAGTGTGGAACCCATTCAATAAGTTTTCCTAAATCAATCTTCTTTAATAAAGTTCATTGCAAATACATTAAGTTTTTCATCACAAATTAATCAATGAAGCATATCTATCCCTACCTCTCTAGATAAAAGAGCTAATACTTAGAGTATGTTCAGATTCATCAGCCTTGGGCCAGAGAGACGGTATAAGAAGTAAAGGGAGCTTGCCATGCAGGCTGGGAGACCTGAGCTCAATCCCAGAACCATGTAAGGGTGAGAAGAGAAGAGAAGCAACCCCGCAAACTCACTCTCGTGTGGCACTCATTCACACAGAGACCATGCTCATACAATAGATAATTTTTAAGTGTTATCAGTCTTGTTTCACTAAAATTCGCTATTTTTATTCCAAGAAGAACATAACTTCTATTCTCCTTATCATAGACACTGCTGGCATGCTTTCCAGACCATCTGATTATAAAATCCTCCCCTAGCTCTGTAAGCACTGGCTGCTATATAAGCACTTTCTCTCCCAACAAACAGGAATGAAAATAATAAAAATCTTCACTTCAAATACAACTCCCATACCAACCCCAGGTACAATATAGAGCTAATGACCGAAGATATGGCAATATCATATTTTAAAACTCTTGATTCAAAGGAAAAAACTGTCTTGTGCTATACTCAAGACTCAACATTACAACATATGTCTTCATCTTTCCATGCACACTTAGCCAGGCTCTGTCAGATTTGTCTTTACCTGAGACCAAATGCTTCCTGAGCTCTTCCCCCTTCTTTACCCTCCCATCGTGTCCTGTAGTTGATAGAACTGACAACTTGACAAAATCTAGACTCAACAGGACACAAGCCTCTGGGGGAATTTGCTGTGGAATGTCTTTCTGTATGCTGTGAATTGGTTGATAAATAAAGCTGTTTGGCCAATGGCGAGGCAGGATAAGGTTAGGCGGTACATTCAAACTGAAGATGGAGATGAAGAAGGGTGGAGTCAGGCAGAAGCTGTGAGCCACCAGCAGGAGAAGCAAGATGTGAGAGAACAGGTAATGCCATGAAGCCATGTGGCAAAACAGATTAATAGAAATGGGTCGAATTAAGTTATAAGAGCTAGTTAATAATGAGCATGAGCCATAGGCCATGCAGTTTGAAATTAATACAAGCCTCTGTGTGTTTACTTGGGACTGCAGCTGGAAGATAGCAAGGACCAGTTCTCCCAAGTGCTGCAGCCAATGAGTGGTGTTACCAACTCTGTTCAGCCTATCTTTACTGTCTTCATTGGCAATAGGAACCACTGATGTCAACACAGACCAAGGCTGGACCAAGGCATGGCCCTTCCCAGAAGCCCAGGCCTGTTCGATACCATGGTCCCTGGTGGTACACAAGCTGCTCAGATCTGTATGGCCACAAGAGTAGTACAGCCCTCGGATATTAGCATGGGCCTAGGTGGTGGCCCAGACCCGGCTCATTCACGTGGCTCTTGGTGGCAACACGGGCAACGGATATCAACAAAGACTGCCTACTGTGGTTGGACCACAGACCCAGACATGGTCCTTGTTAGCAGCCTGGGTCAGGATGTTGCCATGGCCCAGGTGGCAATGAAGGTCACTTAGATCTGAATGAACCCCTCAGCTGCATGTCCCTTGAAGACCAACTTGGCCTCAGGAGGCAATGAAGATCCTGGGCATCCATGAACCCTCAATGGCAACCAGAGAATCAAACATCAATACAGACGCTGGCTGCGGCTAGGTTAGGGATCCACACATGGCCCTGGCTGCAGCTTGGCCATGAGACACCCTGGCCCTGGTTGGCAGCACATGTCACTCAGGTCTGTATAGCCCTGGCAGCAGCAAAGCCCTTGGACACCACCAATCCTGCCATAGGTGGCAGCCAAGATACAGTGCTACCCCAAAACTGTTGCCTAGGTGGGCAGAGATCAACCACGAGCCAGCTGGTGCCATGAGGCCAGGGTGCATGGAGGACCCCTCTTAATTAAAACTATACAAAAACTTCAAAGGGGGTAGATGGCTTATAAGACCATATTGTCCACCCATATGCCTCCTCCTTGACTCCTGATAATCAGTAGTTCTGATCTTTTCTACCAGCAGATACTACAGAAGTGCTGTCTGCCTGGATCCTAAATGAGCAGGGTAAAGGCTACATAATAATTTACTGGCTGTGAGGTCCACGGTAGCGATCTGGCAAGGGACATTAGGAGTAACTCATGGAAGCTTAAACAAGCAGTGATGGTCTGCACTGAATAAAGTAGAGACACCATCACTGCTCTGGAAGATTGTAAAGAGGAGGGTCAAAAGATGCAAAGTGTTTATGTTAGAATGATTCTACCATTTAAGACTGGAAAATGCAATGGTGTGTCTATGTTGCCTAAAACTGTTTCATTAACCAAGATGGTACAAATACCCTAGTGAGGATACATTTAGCATAACTGATGGGAGACTGAAAACTGTGAACCCAGGCTAAGGATAGAAGATGTTATTACAAAATTGGGACCCTCTGGTGGATATAATAATATGATAAACCTTCAGAATAGCTGAGGCTACAGAGACATAATTAATACCATCAGAAGTCAGGAAGTAAGACCGCAAAGTACTAACAAGGAATTCTAACCCTAGATTTATGAAAATAATCACCATGAAAATATGATATTTCTGGGGCAAGAGATGACAGATAAACAGGAAACACAAGGCTAGATGGACGATAAGTAGATAACAGATGATAGATTGATTGATTGATATATAGATACATACATACATACATACATACATGATGGATAGATACATACATACATACATACATACATATAAGATGGATGGATAGATAAGTAGATATATACATACATACATACATGATGGATGGATGGATAGATAGATAGATAGATAGATAGATAGATAGATAGATAGATAAATGATAAAGACAGACAGATAAGCAGAAGACTGAAACCAGTCACTTCACATAAAAGTGACAACCCCATGTCCAGTTGTAAAAATCTGAACAAAGTAAGGGAGTTAAGCAAATAGCCAGAAAGAACATTTGACACCAGAAGAACAAAGTTATACAATTGTGATTTTTCCCTATCTATCTGAATATCTTAAAACCATTATGATCCAGTTAATTATAAACTAAAGAGAGGGACATATACAGACATTATGAGGACTGAATACTGCTGTGGGATGTATTTTTGTAAGCTATGAATATGTATTGCTCTGATTGGTTGATAAATAAAGCTGTTTGGCCAATCGCAAAGCAGAATAAGGTTAGGAGGACCATTTGAACAGAAGAGAGAGGAAGAAAGATGAATGGGAGAGATGCTGCAAGCCGCCACCAAAAGAAGCAAGATGTGAAAGTATTGGTAAACCAGGAAGCCACGTGGTAAGACATAGATTAATAGAAATGAGTTAAGGTATAAGAGCTAGCTAGCAAGAAGCTTGAGCCATAGGCCATTCAGTTTGTAATTAATATAAGCCTCTGTGTGTTTACTTGGGACCAAGCGGCTACAGAAACAGGTGTGACATAGAAAACTTCCATCTACAGAATACGAGATCTAATTGACACAAACATTCAAAGACATTAAAGGACCACAGTGTAACCACATTCTCCTTAAGAGTAGATGCATATTTAATTAGATAATAAATGAAGTCCCAGAAGTGATAAACCAAATCCAAGACAGTTCAACCTGAAGACAGCTAAAATAAATCTTTTAATCCCTCAATAAAATATGGAGGTGGGAAAGGAACTAAATTGAGCAGAACATTTTCTTTTTTCCCCAAAAATACCATGGACTAGAGGATGCTAGGCATATTAAATATGCACCAGGCTTGTAGGCATAACCTTAGAAAAGCAATTAAAGTTGAAGGGGCTCTAACAGGCCTAAGCATTGCAAACATGGCTCTGGCAGGTCCTGCCTTCTTCTCTTCCCTCTTCCTTTCTAAAAACCATTAGATTACATTCCTAAAGCTAGCCAAGGTGTATTCCCTTATTTGGCCACTTCCTCCCTGTGAGGCTGACTACCAAGGTCCAGCTATCAAAGTGTTCAAGTCCAGTAATCAAAATCGCCCTTTTGGCTATGCTAATTAATCTGTGCAATCAACATTAATTGGTCCTCATCCTAAGATGGGGTTTCCCCTTTTACCTTTATAAACTGTAATTTGGCTATGGGCCATCTCCTCTCTATGCAGAAGCAATCCTTTGTCCCTACAGAGCAATATCCTTCCTCTTCTCCTTCGTTATTCTTCTCCTCTCTCTCACTCTCTCGCTCCTGTCTTTTATTCCTTGCCCTTTGTCCCTGTGGGGCAAATAAATCTCCTTTTAGCTAAGAATGTGGTCTTGGGATGTCTTGTGCAGATACTGGTCCTTTCAAAAGTAACCAAATGCATATAAATAGGATGTCTTAAAGAGAATTAAAATTCAAAACATGCCAAAATAATTACTTTAATTACAACACATAAATTTTCATATTATTTTATCAAATTATAAAAAAGTCAAATGATTATAGCATGCAATAATATTATATGAAAGAACTCACTGCTATAAAATAAATAATAAAGCAGGTTTGCTTATCATTATAAAAAATACTACAGACAAAAAATTTTCACTATTCACTCATAATTTATCCTCAGATGAAGAAATAATTATTTAGGTCCTTACAGAAATTTGAGAAAATTCACTGCGATTCAAAATTTTATGCCTAACTACATACAAACATCAGAGAAAAGTATCCAATAGACACATTCCTAGAAAATATCACTGTTTCCTTTTAAAACTACTGAAGACATTCATTGTTTCAATGAAAAATAAATTAAATTTTCAAAGTTAAAAAAGCAATTAAGTTATATTAAGGTGCAATCAAAAGCAGACTCAAATAGAAGCAATAAATTCCAAGGAAAAGAAGAAAATGTCTTGATTTGTCCTTGACAGGCAATTACATGATACATGATCTGAATTATGTATCTCAAAATGCATATGTTAAAGCCTTAACTCCCAATATCTAAAAACACATATATATTTGGAGATAGAAGTCTGAAAGACATAATTAGTTGAAACTTACAATGGGGTGGGCCCTGGCCCAGTGACTAGTATGCTTACTAGAAGAGATTTATACATCCAGACCAAGCACATATCCATCCACACAGACTAAAGACCATTAAGACACAGCGAGAGGGGGTGGTCATCTCTCTTGGCTGCAGAACAGGAAAGAGCTACACTTGTTGAGACCTTAGTCTTGGACTAAAAGCCTCCAGAGGTTCTGCTGCTGAGCCCCCTGTTGCCTGGACCTTTCTATGGCAGCTACAGTAAACTAACACAGATGAGTACATTCTTTAAAACACACTTAGAACTTATTTTAAAAATCAATAAATTGGCCAATAAATTAGCCAGAAGGTGGTGGTACACACCTTTAATCCCAGCACTCGGGAGACAGAGTCAGGTGGATCTCTGTGAGTTCGAAGACAGCCTGATCTACAGAGCGAGATCCAGGAAAGGCACAAAAACTACACAGAGAAACTCTGTCTAGAAAAACAAAACAAACAAACAAACAAAATCAATAAATTAAAATTAGCACAAAATGAAGGTAATCAGTGTCAATGATGGAAAGCAATTTTATGTATTTATGGTGAAAATATATTTAAATTAGACTTTTAGGAAAATAATTTTGCAGTTTAGTTTTAGAAAGCTAATATATTCTAACCTAGTCATTAGATATCAGATAATCTTTTGAAGTAAAATCTTGAGACTATAAAAGACATAATAATAATAATCAAGATATTAACTAAAATAAATACCGGTTAATAATAAATTATTATTTATTTATTATTATTTAATTAGTTTCTTTTTAGGCCATATTCTAAGTGTATTTCATTTTCTTATACTTTTAGGCTTTATAAAATTCATTGTCATAGTATTTATTAGTTACTTTTAAAATCACAAAATCTAAAGCATTTGCTTTTAATTTATTACAGTTTTCTATATATTTTTATCAAATGATATAAAGGAGGTCAGAGTATTACTCTAATACAAATCACTGAGAAGTGTAATGTAAATAATTAAAAAACAGAATTTGCTTTATGTGCAAGATTTTACCAACTCATATAAAGTGAAGTTATGCTGTTGGGTTGGAACTTCCAGCTCATCCCTGCATGATGCAGAAAGCCTCTTTCCTGTCTCACTCACTCTCTAAACCATGCCCACTGAGACAATCGAATGGAAGCACATGAATTATGAACCAACGGCTGTGGAGCCCCCAGCTGGATCAGGCCCTCTGGATAAGCGAGACAATTGAATAGCTTGATCTGCTTGGGAGGCACCCAGGCTGTGGGACCCGGACCTGTCCTTAGTGCATGAGCTGGCTGTTTGGAACCTTGGGCTTACACAGGGACACATGCTCAGCCCGGAAGGAGGGGACAGAACCTGTCTGTACTGAATCCACCAGGTTTAAATGAATCCCCAGGGGAGTCTTGGTCCTGGAGGACCAAGGGGATGAGGCATGAGGGGGGAGGACAGGGGAACCCATGGCTGATGTATAAAATTAAAATACATAATAATAATAATAATAATAATAATAATAATAATAATAAATATATATTATTCAGCAGTTGAATGTACCATATCCCAGAGCAATATAGGTGAAGTATAAAATTAA
Organism: Onychomys torridus; assembly: GCF_903995425.1. NCBI lineage: Eukaryota > Metazoa > Chordata > Mammalia > Rodentia > Cricetidae > Onychomys > Onychomys torridus. The sequence goes on along the minus strand of NC_050458.1, from coordinate 6,793,928 downwards.
GCAGGAAGCAGAAAAGTACCTTTCTATAAAAATGAAACAACTATGCTTTTCAGGGGTACATACTCTGAGAATCTATGTAAAAAGAAAAGGATTGGGAACTTTGGGCTTAATCTGATTAGCATAAATTGGAGAAGTTAATATAATGGAGTGAGGTAAAAAGAAAACATTTAATTCTTATTCTGTCTCTAGTTTGAGATAGTACATTCATGAACAATTACCACATTATTGCAAAACAATGGATTTCAAAAGAGCTTTGTCTTCTTGCCATAAGCAATAGAAAACTATGCAAAGTTTATGAAGTAAGCAATTTAAGAGTGGACAGGATACAACACAAGCTGGGTTTGTAAGTGGAATGAAGTTTCTCCATTGCTTTCTCCCTATGAGCAACACCTCAAATTAAAGAATAATGAAGTGGAGCCCAGGCAAAGAGAATGGTCTCAGAGAAGCTAAGAATGAAGTAGTGGTTAGTGTTAGCTACTAAGAAAGGAAGAGTCAGTTTTCAAGCATGTAGCTCCTGATAAGTCAACCACACTCCAGTAGAAAGCCACCATCTAAGAATTTTTGAACACTACAAACTGGCCTTAATGGGGAGTCAGAAAAAAAGACACAAATTAGATAGGAAAGGCAGAGAATGTGAGGGAGTTGGGAAAGGTAAATATGATCAAAAGTCATTGTATAAAATTCTCAAGAACTAACTTAAAGACTACAAAATACATTTTGGAAGATTGAGAGATGGCTCAGGAGCACGCACTGCTCTGCCAGCTGACCAGGGCGCAGACCTCAGCAGCATATCAAGAGACTTACAAGTGCCTGTAAGTGGTGTCTCTCTCTCTGTCTCTCTCTGTCTCTCTCCGTCTCTCCCTCTGTCTCTCTCTCTCTCTCTCTCTCTCTCTCTCTCTCTCTCTCTCACACACACACACACACACACACACACACACACACACACACACACACTTTTCCTCTTTGCCATCCTCGGTATCAGAAAGAGATCAGGCTGGATTAGATGAGCACTGAAACAATGAAGCTTGAGAACGCTGACGACACAGGCCGGAATATGATGGACTGCACTGGGAAGGGCTGAACGCTGGGAATACTTCTCTGAAGTTGAGAGCTACTACGAAACAGTCCCATTAGCAAGCTTAGAAAGGTATTTGTGAAAATCCTTGGCATTCAGTTGAGTTTCCACAAGGGCCATGCACTAAGAACAAAGAAAAAAACATTCATCACAAAAGTGACAATGGACAAAAGAAAAATAGGAAAATAAAAACAAAAGAATACTATCACGAAAAGCCTAAAATTGAGTTTGCCAAGGTGGTTGTCTGTTATGTAGCTGCCTGACAGATGAACTTCCTTTAAATGAAACACAAAAGTAGAATCTCCACAAGAAACTATATACAATCAATGTAAAGAGGAGGAAATGAATCCATAGTCATAAGAATTGAAAGCAAAACAGTACTAAAGATGACCAGCATGCTGCAATTAGCAGAGAAGCACTTTAACTGCAAGGAATTTATAAAAGGATTTAGTGGGAGGAGAGATATATACATTCAGGAACTGGAAGAATTTCAGGAGATTAATGGCAAACTAAATTAAAAAGCAACCCCCTCTATCTCCTCAGGGTTCAGGGAGCTGTTCGAAGAAGAGAAAGAAAAGTTCTAAGAGTGGGAGATGGGTGACTCCAGGAAACAGTACCATCCCGGCACAAAAGGACTGTTGTACACTATGAAATCAGAGCCTGCTCAGCACACACAGGGCCTGCACAGGTTCACGCCAGACAGAGCTCCTGTGTTGAGAGAGAGGTGGACACAAGCTCCCACCCCTAACCAAGAAGCGATCTGCAATCACCATCAACTTACAAAGGAGAGTCTCACTGGGTACACTAACCACATTAAGGGCAGGCTCCACGCCCAGCAGTGGATGGCCAACACAAAATGAACTCCAAGTACACTTTTGTCTCACATTGCTTGGTTGGGGCATTTTTGTCCCTTTGGTCTTTGGCTTATAGATTATGGTTTCCGACAATGTGTTTTTATGGGGTGTGTGTGTGTGTGTGTGTGTGTGTGTGTGTGTGTGTGTGTTGTGCTTTTTGTTTTTGATTTGTTTGCTTGATTGTTTTCTAAAGGGAGAGAAAAAGGGCACGGAATTGGGCGGATAGGGAGGTGAGAAATGTCAGAACACACTCCAGGGATGAAATGCTTGTGAGAACACACCCAAAAATCCTGACAACAGTCTTGTGACCTCAGTTTCTTCAGAACATGGAACTGTTCTTGGAATGTTTTCATGTTCCTCCCAGGTGGAGGGGTTAAGAGTGAGTTTACTTAGATTAGCCACTCCTTGCTGTTGTTATTCAATGAAATGTTTGAAGTATCCTTTATACACCTCTACAGAAATATGTTTTGGTCATGTGTGGCTTGTCCTTATGATTGTATACAGTTTGAACTCATGAGAACTTTCTTAATACTTCCAGTATGAAATGTCTGGGGATCTAAATACATTTGGCTATTGCATGAGACTTTAGTCTGCCTTATTCATCCACTCCATTCTCTCTCAGGTCCCATGTCCTCTAGATCAGTGATAGAGAAGGATCTGGGAAGAGTTAGGGGAGGGGATACCATGCTCAGAATATATTGTATGAAAAAATGTTTCATTTTGAAAAGTCAAATCATTTGGCGGGAGCTAGGCTTGGCAGCTAAAATGACTGCGGGGCAAGCAGGACCTAATTTAGGTCCCCAACACCCCAGTAAAAGCTGTGTGCACTGGGTGGGGAGCACCAGAAACTACAGCACTGTGGGCAGAGACACAGATCCTGGGACTTCCAAGCCAGCTAGTTTAGCCAAACTGGTGAGCTCCAGGTTGTAAGAGACCCAGTCTCAAAACATAAAATGCACAATGATCAGAAAGAAACCCAATGTCAATCTCTAGCCTCCATGGCAATCACACACATATTCAAGTACACACACAGCACAACATGCATGTTCACACTTCCACATGAAAACATACACATAAAAACATGCACAAATAAAACTGTTAAAGAAAACCTAACCTTTGAGAAGTAAGCAAACAGAATGCCAGCTGTGGTGGCAGTGATTAAGAGAGAAAAAGCAAGCTGCTGAGTACAGAAGCCTAACAACTGCCCTCAGGTAGGCGCAGACTAAAACAACCAACTTGCTAACACAACGTCTGACTTTCTTGAGATAAATATGGAAAAGGTAATGATAATAGACAGAAGGTAACACTTTAAAAGCTGGGCACATTTTTATTTGGCTTCCTCTTATACTGGTATAGTGCTGTGCATCAGGCAAACACTGGAATTCTACATTATTATTTATGGTAACCTGTACTTACACATACAAGTTTAACATTTTACACTTATGTACCATCAAACATGTTATATAATGAGTAATATATATAAAATTAAAATAGACGAATTTTCATAAAGTTGTACTTGAACCTCTTCTAAGTAGTAAAGTACTATAATAGGTTAAATAGCACATATCAGGTAAAGGAGTAATTTTAATCAGAAGTTTAATAAAAGCACAAAAATTTTCCTACAAGGTACCAATCAAATCAAACATTAAAGATTAGATAGCTTTCAAGTGAACTTACCCATTTCTACTGAAAATTAATATGTAAGATTATAACCTCCTAATTTTACATTGATAAGGTAAGCATAATCAAAATGACAGTAAAGAAATATTTACTTGTTACAAATGATTATTACCCAGAATACATAAGGAGTCAAAACTACAAAACCAACCTCACCTATGCCCCTGTAACTAACCCTAATGAAACTCCTGGGTCACACACACATACACACACACATACACACACACACACACACACACACACACACACACACACACACCAAAAAAAAAAAAACAGAGGATGGGGGGAGATATCAAACCATTTTGGTGAACATAAACACACAGAATAAGGATTAAAGATAATATTGTAATCCACTAGTCTAAGCATCCAATTTGTATTCATTGATGTTATGTTACCAATGTGTATGATTTCAATTTAAGTATTTCTTCTTATGCTGTCTAGTAAGAAAATTCTGAAAACGTTTTATCTCCAATTCTACGTTTCCATCTAAAACCATATGACTTCAATATGGCAATGAATTTGCGACTGCATTGTGTCATTTGATTGAAAGCGATTTTCTTAACATGGGTTTTAAGGTTATTAATTCATTGACCCAGAGTTCATCAAAAGAAACATAACTTAGATACTTCAACTCAATCACAGGACTCCTTGAACAGCACAAATATTTTCTTGCTTGTAGTAGAAAAAAATTGTGAAATATTCCAAGCATTAGGATTGGATATGCCAATCATGAATGGCTTTGAAGGATGAGGGAACCCTAATTTTAACTACAAGAGACCTCTATCAGCCCTGCCCCAACAATTCCCAAAGAAATGGGGATTTTGTGTGACAGCTGGAAAGAACTAACTGTTGCCAACTATCCGAAGGCAGGTGAAATAAACTCTTCCCAGAAGCTGTGAGATGGCCATTCTATACTTGGGGTTCAGCCCTGGGACCCATCTGAGTACAACTGGGCTTCTGATTATAAAACTGCAAGACAATAAAGAAATGGTTGGCTCATTCAATTTGTAGTCATTTGTTACTATAAAATAGAAAATGAATCAATGAAAAAGTAGAAAAATTTATGACTGACACATAAGCAGGTAAAGAATTATGATATTTGCATTATATAATCCAGCTTGGTACTTCATTTAGTTGAAGCTGTTCCTGCATGCATTTGTTACAATACCAATAGTAAAGAATACAAACAAGCATTTCCTTCACTGTATGCACTTCATGGGAAACAGGATAATATTCTTCAAAGCACACATTGCTTTAAGCTTCAAATGTATTTTCATCTCCAGATTTGCATTTTGTGTAAATAGTTCTTAGAACAATCTGTTCAGTTTTTCTAGAAAATGCAGCAAGTCCTATTCTTATGATCGCCATATTTCATTTTGAAATAGAGCTGTACCATAGAAGAACACACAAAAAGAACAATGTTCAGAAATAGATTGTAAAAAATAAGGTGTGGGGATTGAAAAATTTTTAAGATTGTTCATAATCACAGATAGTCATATTTTAAGCTTAGACATTGTTCTAAAAACTAGAATTTCATCTTTAGCCTACTCATTCTAATTATAAACATCATGAAATTTTCTTTAAAACTTCCTGTACAAAATATATTTTGTGGGTTGGGGATGTAGATACAGAGTGCTTGCCCAGCATGTACAAAAGCCTGGGTTTGATCCCACATTCAGTCTCACAAAGAATTTAAGAAGAGCCTGTGCTATCTGAGACCTTGACTCAAGAGAAGATGAGAAAAGAAGACCACTGCCCTGGAAGCACATCTCATGAGAATGTAAGGAGCGAGTGTTCCTGATTCTAATAAGTACCCTGTTCTGTTTCCTTCCACTCTAATTAAATATTTATATACAAGTCAGATAAAATTAAAATAATAACATTTCAGCTACCATCACCTCAAGGAAAACACAGTTTGAGGGAAGGCTCAAGATCCTACATTAAACCACACTCCAGAAAAACAGATAAAATATTTTCATATCCAAAAGACAATTCCATATATGAAAAATACAATTCAAAACATAATTAATACATGAAAAAGTCATCACTTAAAATTGAATGAGATACAACCTGGATATTAAAATAATTAGCGAAAAAGGATGTTTCACACCACTATCTATATCAACAATATCTAAGGAAGTAAAGATTAGGGACTCATAATGAGAAAGAAAACAGTAAAAAGGTAAGATATTACAAAAAAAGAATAAAAAATGAAATGATAATTTTAAAAAATGAAAAATGTGTAATTAAAAATTTACTACGCTTTTTATCCTGTTGATCATGAAAGAACAGATAAGTCGATCTTAAATTTGTTTTCTAAAGAGAGAGAAAGAAGGTGTGGAATTGGGTGGGTAAGGAGGGGAGTGGGTGGGTGGGTGAGGAGAGGAGGAAGATCTTTGAAGAGTTGGGAAGGGAAACCACAATCAGAATATACTGTATGAAAAAAAATCATCATTTTTCTATCTAAAAGGGAAGGATGCATTCCATCGAAAAATTACAGAAACTGTAAGATAATCTACAAACAGATGCATGATGCAAAGATCCTCAGCCAGTCCCCAGGTGGAGCTCCAGGTGTCTAACTGTCGAGAAAGACGAAGGTCTGCAAGAGCATGAATTGTTGAATCCAAGATTGCAAAAAGCACAGGGACAAATAGCCAAACGAATGGAAGCACATGAATTATGAACCAAAGGCTGTGGAGCCCCCAGCGGGATCAGGCTCTCTGGATAAGTGAGACAATTGAATAGCTTGATCTGCTTGGGAGGCACCCAGTCTGTGGGACCAGGATCTGTCCTTAGTGCATGAGCTGGCTGTTTGAAACCTTGGGCTTACACAGGGACACATGCTCAGCCAGGAAGGAGGGGACTGGACCTGCCTGTACTGAATCCACCAGGTTTAAATGAATCCCCAGGGGTGCCTTGATCCTGGAGCACATGGGAATGGAGGGAAGGGGCTGGGGGGAGGGTGGGGCTGGGGGCAGGAGGGAGAAGGACAGGGGAACCCATGGCTGATGTATAAAATTTAAAACACATAATAATAAAGAAAACAATTTAAAAAAAAGAAAAGAAACTCAAAGTGATTCCACTAAAATCAGAAACAAGACAAGGCTGTTCACTCTTTCTGTATCTATTAAATAGAGTACCCAAAGTTCTAGCTAGAGCAATAAGACAACAAAAGGATTTCAAAGGGATACAAATTGAAAAGGAAGAAGTCAAACTTTTGCTGTTTGCAAATGACATGATAGTATACATAAGAAACCCCAAATATTCTAATAGGAAACTCATAAAGCTGATTTAAAAAAAATTTCAGTAATGTGGCAGGATACAAGATTTACTCAGAAAAATCAATAGCCCTCCTATATACAAATGATAAACAGACTCAGAAAGAAATCAGAAACTCTACAATAGCCACAAACAACATTAAATATCCTTGGGTAACTCTAGCCAAACAAGCAAAAGTCCTGTACAACAAAAACATTAAGTTTTTAAAGAAGAAATTGAAAAAATCAGAATATGTAAAGATCCTACACTCTTGGATAGGTAGAATCAATATAGTAAAAATGGCCATCTTATCAAAGACAATCTACAGGTTCAATGCAATCCCCATCAAAACCCCAACACAATTCTTCACAGATCTTGAAAGAACAATACTCAACTTCATACGGAAAAACAAAAATTCAGGATAGCCAAAACAACCCTGTATAATAAAGGAACTTCCAGAGGCTTCACCATTCCTGACTTCAAACTCTACTATAGAGCTATAATAATAATAATAATAATAATAATAATAATAATAATAATAATAATAACAACAACAACAACAACAGCAGCTTGGTATTAGCATAAAAACAGACACATGGATCAATAGAATCAAATTGGAGACCCTGACATTATTCTAAACCTGTATGAACACCTGATTTTTGACAAAGAAGATAAAATTATACAATGGAAAAAAGAGAGCATCTTCAACCAATGGTGCTGGCATAACTGGATGTCAACATGTAGAAGAATGCAAAAAAAATTCATATCTATTCCAATGCATGAAACTGAAGTCCAAATGGATCAAAGACCTCAACATAAATCCAGTTACTCTAACCTGATAGAAGAGAAAGTAGGAAGTAACCTTGAAGGCATTGGCACTGGAGACCACTTCCTAAATATAACACAAGTAGCACAACCACTGAAAAAAATTTTTTTAAAAAAAAAGTAAACTAAGAGACTTTCACAACTTTTGTTTGGATTGTTATTGCACAAAAATCACATTTCAATTGCCCAGTTTAAATCCAACAAGCCAATTCACAAAGGCTCAAGATGCAACTTTAAGTTAAAATAAAACCTGACACACAAAAGAATAACTAGAAATAAAAGTTCATGTGTTTAAATCAAGTAATTAAAAAATACTCAGACTATCCATTTACATCATATCAGAAATGTTTTAATTCATAGAGGCCAATACTGCGACGCAATCACAAACAGTTCTTCAAAGAACCCACACACCTGGTCAGCAACACACCAAAGTGGGAGAGTTTGTGTTTAGTTATTCTGACTTGACAGTGTCAGATACTCACTATATTACCTGATAGAACGAAATTCATGGTACTTCTATTTTAAGGAAATCCTCAAAAATATTTAAAGTCAAATGTAAGTACAATACCATTACTGCAAACTTCCAACACTTTGTTTTTGATAATATATTATTGGTTGTAAGACAGGGAAAAAGGCATACATATGGAGTAAGAACTAAAAATGGTCTCTATAGGTTTGAGATGACTTTGTGTACACAACACAACCAATCTACAAAACATCTATAACAACTGGGAAGTAAATTTTGTAGTGACAACGTATACAGGATCAGGACTATGTCACAGTAAGAACAACACTGGAGATGACACAATACCTGATCTTAAACTGTATTACATACTTAGTAAGAAAAACAGCATGGAACCAGCGTGTGTGTGCACATGCGTGCGTGCGTGCGTGTGTGTGTGTGTGTGTGTGTGTGTGTGTGTGTGCCAACAGAATAAAAGACACACAAATAATCCTACACAGCTAGAACAACCTGATTTTCAATAAAGTTGCCAAAACTGGCTATCAACATAAATATAAGCACTTCAACAAATGATGCTGGGGAAACTGGACATCTGCATACAAAATAATAAAACTAGAACCCTGTTTCCACTTGGAACTGAAAGTTATTGAAAAAGTTCAGTGGTGGAGGGTTGGTTGAGTTAGGTAAATGTTTGCTGCTCTGGGGAGAAAGAGCAGGAGTATACCAGCAGGTCAGCCAGTGTCGCCAAATCAGAATGTCCAAGTTCAAAGAGAAACACTATCTTACAACTTAAGAAGAAACTCAACAACAATTTCTTGCATCCACATAAACACACTCACACAACAGACACACATACAATTGCCTCAAAGTATAACTACTCAACACCACCACTTCTAGGAATATACTTGAAAGAACAGAAGTCAGTATACCATACTGACACTTGAACATCCAAGTTCACTACAAACAATGCACAATAGCCAGGATGTGGAATCTGCCTATGGGCTGGCAAGACAGTTTAGTAGATAAAATGATTGCCACTCAAATCTGAGGATCTGATTTCTAATCACCTTAACCTGCACAAAAGCAATAATTGGAAACTGGAAAGCAGGTACAGGAGAATTCCAGGAAGCTCACAGGACAGATGGACTCGAATGCATTGTAACAAACAATGATACCACTGCCTCAAACAACGTGGAAGGACCAACACCCAAGGTTTTCCTGTGACCCGACATGCACGCCACCTCACCTGCTCATCCACATTCATACACAAATGAGCCTGTCTGGACACACACACACACACACAAACACACACACACACACACACACACACTTTAAAGATTAAATAATTAAATGAAAACATGATATATCTATGCAGTGGTGTCTTATTTCATCAGAAAGAATGAAATTATAGTATTTGCATGGAAATCCAGAGAACTGAGGGTCATCATTTTAAGCAAAATAACCCAAAGTGAGAGAAAAATATTACCTGTTTCCTCTCATATGAGGAATCCAGATTTATATAATATATAGACATATACATCATAAAAGCAGATGGACTGTGTGGAGGAAGAGGACCAAAGAGCAGTGTAAGACAGGGTAACGGAGGGGACTGTGAGTTAAGAATTGATAAACACCTATAAAGACACCAACTAAACATGAAAAGAATACAAGTGTAAGACATACTAACTGACTCAGTTTACTATAAAGATCAGAGTGCTACATAAAATGAAAAATAAACCAATGGAACAGAAAAGGGAATTCAGAAATAGAGCCACATTTATACAATGATTCAATTTTCTATGTTAGCTTTATTCAAAACAGCTGAATAGAAGACACATCCTTAAGTCTTTTCAGCAACTCACAGGAGGACAATTGACTATTATCTGGAAAAGCATGCATCTCGGCCCCATTGCTCACACTATAAAAACAAAATTTAATCGGTGGTTGATCTAATCTAAAAATCTAAAATTCCATCTAATCAAAGGTAAATAGAATATGGTTTTTGACTTAGGAGTTGACGATATTTTTAAACAGTAAAGTAGAAAATAAAAACTGTAGGAAGAAGAGGGCAGATGCTCCACAGAGAAGCATATACAAACGGTCAATAAACACTTAAAAAGTTGTTCACGTACGTCGTTAGCTATTGGGAAAATAATAATAAAAAAATGCTCAAAAGGAAATGACATTAAAAAAAACTCATTAAAATGACCAAACATAGAAATACTAATATCAAGAACTACTGCTGTCTTGAAGTAAAAATAGTAATAAATACAGCCAGTGGGATAGCAGGTGTGTCAGAAGTGCTCTGGGTTCAAAGGGAAATGTTGGACACTTGGGCCGGTAGGCAGTGTTGTTGGTGAAGTCTTTAAGTGCTGGAACAGGGGTGAGCCTGAGGCTCTGTAGACTACCCTGGTGTCTTGTTCTCTCAGCTTCCCAAAGGCAGACACAATGTGATGTGACAGCCTCTGATCTTGTCTCCACTCCCTTCCAACCATTGGAACAATAATCAAGTAAAACCCTTCCATTCAGTGGCTTTAGTCAAAGTATTTTTACCACAGATATTCAAACATGTCAGTGGAAGCTTATAGAGTACAACCATTTTATAAAAGACTAACTATAGAAAATGCCCTATAATCTACAAATTCCAATTTTAGAAATTCATAAACTTATCTGTCCAGACTAAAGATCTGTGTAAGATCGTGGTATGTTCATAAAATGGAATGTTGTGCATCAATGAAGAAGAGTGTATGTATGTAACACACACAATCTCACCTGCAGTTATAACAGCATATGTGTTGGTGTTCCCACAGGTACATACAGAGAATAAGCAGGCACACAAAGCAACACTCCCAGCCATACAGCTACACGTGCCATAGAAAGTCAGGGGCAAATCACTACTTCAAAAGTCTCACAGTAAAAGATGAAAAGGTTTACATGGATATAAGTTCATCTAAAGCTTGAGTTTAATTTAAGCAATTGGACTTTAGTTTGTTCCAGAGTAATATGACAGTGGTGGACCAGAAAAGTTTCAAACTGTGTTTCTTATAACTCAACATGATTCTTGTGCCTCCTGTTCTAAAACAGATATATCTCTGAGTTAAACTCCAAAGAAAGAATCCTCTCTGTTAAAGTACCACCTTAAAGTACTGGGCAAAGATAGAGTACTCATCCTGCAATGGTTAAAGTTCCCCGTAAGAAGTGTTCACCCATGCTTTAGAATCACATCGAATTCCTCAAATTTCAGAATCAAATTTCAAACTGTACATGCCTCCAAGCACTGACTTTTTTGAGGGCATAAACTTTTGTGAGTAATTCACAACTAGATATAGAGACAGCTCAGAGGACCACAGCAAACATTAAATAAGTGCATTTTACCATGCAACAAACAGCAACAGCATTTGTAAAGTTAATAATAACTGGCTTAACTTCCTTAGATTATTATAAATTGATAAGAAAATTAATATTTATATTAACCTATTAGTTATCATCAAAAGCAGTTGCTTTATAAATTAGGTCATTGAAGAAATCACTTAAATATAACCAATATAATTATTAAGCATCTATGTTAATTATGATATACAATCAAGGATCATAATAAATATTTCTGTAAAAATGTCAATGATACACATATCTGACTTAAGTCATTTTTCTCAGAAATCAAACACAAACAATTGTAAAAATAGCCTTCCATGGCTCTAATAATGTTTAAAAAATATACTTAATAAAGTTTATATACATAAATTGGGTCCACTGCTAACTCAATGTGTCATGTTAAGATAGTTTCTAGAATCCAAACATATTTCCTTTGCTTCCAAAGACAGGATCACAAAAATTAACAATTACATTTCATGATGAATTCAATTCCTTATGCCCCTGAATATAGATGGTCCAGGAAGTATTCCGAAAATGAAAAATGATGGTGCTATGATTGTGCCAAGCACAACAGTGCACACAGTGTGCAGAGTGCATCCTCAAGCTCTGAAAAGACAGCATGCTGCTCCCTCAGTGTCAGAGCAATCACTAATGCCAGGCATGAATAACAGTGCCTGTGCCAGAATTTATGAACACAAATTAGTAGCTTCATAATAAACTGAAGCAATACCTAATGGTCTGTAAAGGATTAAATACATTTGACCATAAGTACTACCATCCTAAATAAACATTTATTTGGAAAAATCATCAAAACATTGACGTTTAGAATTGTTGTAGTGTTACAATAGAAATGATGTATTTCCATTAGGTAAGTTAAAGATTTATAATTCATTTTATTACATAGTGGTCTATCATGTACCACCAAACACTTCTGTGAGAAAAAAAAGTAGCACTGATAGCAATCAAGGTCAACAGGTGTGAGGCGGGTCTACTCCAGCTAAACAGATCATGTCACTTGTGCAACCTCCATTAGACCGTCAACAAAACAACAGTCCTTACTCTACTGGGGTTTAATCTTAGTTTAAAAATTCTGCATATCCCATTGCATATATGTACAAGGAAGAGAAAATATTTTTGGTATCTTTTCTGAATAAATTCCAGTCTTATTGTGCCCCTATCTGGTCAGATGGAACAGCAAGCTGACTGTCACACATTTAATGACCAAAACAATAATTGCATCTAAAGGAAAATATGTATTTCTTCACTGTATGACAATGCTAAAAACCAATAAAGAGAAAAATTTAGAGAATAAAGTATACTTTTACATAAATTTTATTACAAAACAGGTCATTGTTATTATGTTCATTTGAGTGTTGCCCATAGCAACTGTTAACTCAGTGCAGTGCCCTCCATCACAGACAGAGTCCAAACATATTTAATCTTAATTCCAAAGCCAGGATTGCAAAACGTAAAAAATAGATTTCATGATGAATTCAGTACTTGAGGACTTGTATACTGATGATACAGGTAATTCCCAGTTTAATTTGAGGGAAAATGAGCTCACAATGAGAAGACTAGATGACAAGAATTTCCTTAAAAGGCTTCATCGGTGATTTACAAGAATCCAGGCACTTTCCATTTTCATTGCTGGGTCATTAGCTGTCCCATCTTAGCTGCTGGAGAACAGATTGTATCTCCTGTTTCCTTGATGTTCTAAAATGGTACTGAAGGCCCATAAAGAAGAGAGGACCAACCAAGAACGTTCAGCCTGAAGCAAAATAGTTAAACTATATGGTTTCCAAACAAAAACTACTCTAAATAATCTAAATCTATAAATTTAGATTATTTAGATATAGCTACTATTTACAGCTAATAAAATGATTTGGCAATCCAAATTAATCTCCAGTTCAGTGATGTATGATTTGCACAATATTACTGACATACATAAAATCTTTCCTTATTTGACAAGTTGAACTTAGAAATGTTTTTACAGCACATTAAAAAGATGTTCAACTTTTAACCTTTTATTGCTAATATGTCACAGAAATCACTTCACTGCCATCAAAAAGCTGATAAAAGTTGAATTACACACTTGAAAATAGAAATGATACCAAAGAAAAGTTTTAATTTCAAAACTGTTAGGCAGGGTCCCCTTTTCATAATGGATTTCCCCACAAGTGATGCACAGTATTTTAGAAATTTCTTCTAAAAAGCAATTCAGAATAAAATGAGTTGGCCAAATAAATCTACAATGTTATTTTCCTGTCACCTCAAATATTATAACTAATATGTCGGCACAAATACTGAATCTTCCATCCAACTAATCTAAAATAAAATTGTACTGCTCACATACCAACCCCAACTGAAGAGGCTTATGTAACTGAAGGACTTGGAGCCCCTGAGGTGCAGACCAGCGGAAAGGCCCCACTCTGCGTGCACCCTCAGATGACAGTTCTGCTCCTCCTTCCCTGAAGTTGTTGAGGAAGGAGACTTTAACAATAGTGGGTTTGGGTTTGCTTCAACATTAACTCTAACATTCTGCTGAGGCACAGGCATTTCTTTGCAAGAGAATTGAAGCAGAATAAGAAAATTGAAGCAATCCATTTATCTAATCTAAACACAAAATACGACCCAAACTGTTAAATGGGGTAATATACATTGGGAATTCATATACTTATTTTACACTCTCCATACTTCCAAAATAACTATGTGCACAAATGCTTTTGCTTAATCATAAAAATAAATGAACTGGTTGATTATTTCTAAAGAGCAATCTGTAAATTAATGCCATGAATTTTTATAGAATAAAACAATAAGAACTTATAAAGGCATGATTTGTTGTCTAAAATGGAGTAAGTTCATTATTTACTAGTATTTCTGAGAAAACTAAACAATATTGATTGATGGGAGCACTAGAAATTTCACAACATATTGTTTAATTGTGACAAAATAAAATGCCAGAATTTAATAAGAGCACTGAAATTATAAACATGTCAACAACAAAGCAAAATAAGGCCAAGACAATGGCAGAGCAATGGGCACACTGCCAGCACTTACTGAGAACCTGTGCTACACCATGCTGCCAAAACACAACTTCTCTAGTGAGCATGGACTGAGGCACACAGGAACTCTCCATATCGAAACATAAAGATAAGACTATAAAAGCATTCATTCTAAACCTCTGATAGCTTGTTCATGGAAATTTTTAGAAAGCCACATACACTATATATATATGGTTTTACAATAGTTAAAGAAAGTAACATAATATGCTACTGAATAAGAACAACGTCTTAAAGAACCTACTGTAGAATACCCCAGCGTTTCATATACCGTCACTCCTTAGAGAAGTCTCAAAGCAAACAATGAAAAAAACTGTCCATTCCCTAAGGGAAAAAAAACTCTCTACATAAATAAAAGGTCAAATATATTTGCCACCAAGAAAATTTTTAAATGACAATACATTTTCAGAGCATCCTTCTCACTTGCTATATTAAGATACATATTGTACAATGAGGGTTTTTTTTTTATCTCTAAAATAGGCTGCCTCACAGTATTCAGAGGTCCTAAAAGAAGTAGATCGATAAAACCATTCAGTACTCTAAGCACTGTTAGCCCCTCCATCAATTTCTAGAAAATTTCAGAGCATTTTTGTGTTATCAGACTATCTGTATCAGTCCTTCCCTAACAACTTAAATGAGGAAAGAGCCTAGTGATAAAACTGCATTTTAAAAGCTCTCTTCAGTAGAATACCTCCGTTAGTGTGAGCCAGAAAAACCATCTAGAACATATGTTCATAACTGAACAACCTTCACCACAAAAAAAAAGATAACTTGAAAGAGCAGTAGAAATTTAAAATAAAGAATCCTCCCAAAGAAGCAAACCTAATACTGCCTGCAATTCCACAACACAGCTTATTTAAGAGTGATTATTGATCTACCCTGCATAGAGAAATGTCTTAGCCCAGAAATTTTCTGCATGTTTTACAAGAGCATGCATGATTGCTTATTCATATTTTCCAACAAATCACACATGACTATGCAGTGCCACGCTTATATGTGCAATGCAATCACTACCATGATTGCAGTAAAACATCTATCAGGCATTTTAAATTAATCATTTTATTTATTAGGAAAGAGACAGTGAAACAGCCTGATCTGTATTATGTTTCAGAGGTCAATCTACATTTAACATTCTCAATATACCCTAAAATAAGAGATTTTCCTTCTTAAAATCAAATTAAAAATGCTATGTAAATGCCGTATTTTGCTTAAAAAAAAAAAACAGCACCCATACTACTAATAGCCCAAGGCAAACAATGTCACAGACATACAAGCTTACTACTCTGAAAATAATCTTAGAAAAAAATATACTTTAGCCTTACCCACCTTGCATCGTTCAGCGTTTGTCCAAACAGCTCGTTCTGTAAAATATTTGGTGGGGATGAAAAAACCCCATGGAAATGAGATAAAACAGAATTGCAGACCTGGCGCAATGTCTCAAATTGCATTTTCTTTCCTTTTATCCTCCTCTTATTTTTCCTTACCACCTGTCTTTAAAAGTCATCTATTTGCAGACACCATCAAATAAAAACATGCCAATCAAGTTCCATATTTCTCCTGAGCTCTGTAAAAACTGTGCTTAAATGAGCAGAGGTTGATAGTTAATTGTACAGTCATTATTCTTCTAATTCAGTCGGAGAGACTCAGGGCTTGTGCAGCTTCCAGCGTTCTCCTGACTGTAGCAAGAATTCCAAACAGCAGCGAGCTCTTTGGGCATTCCCAGCTGAAGTGTGAGGCTGAGCTGCTTTCATGTACTCTACTTATATTTCTCTAAGCCTATTAAAAACACGCAATGAATATATGCTGTCGTCAGGAGTTTCTGCACATCTGGCTGCCAGCAATAAAACCTTGTAAGTAATAAAAAACGGGACAAGGTATCTTCTCAATGTTGCTACTGGGAAAGAAGAGAAATTATGCATTGTTTCCAGCCTCTTTCTCTTTTCTGAAAAAAACGAATGACTTCAGCCAGAGAATGTGTCTCTTCCAGCTACTGCACAGGACTGACACACTAAAAATAAGTGCTCTGTTCTCCTTTCAATATCACGAAGTAATAAGACAGACTATGACAGACAACAGGCTTCCACCACCTACAGTTTTCAGGCTGTACTCTGCAGCACA
Organism: Onychomys torridus; assembly: GCF_903995425.1. Lineage (NCBI taxonomy): Eukaryota > Metazoa > Chordata > Mammalia > Rodentia > Cricetidae > Onychomys > Onychomys torridus. Next base: position 6,777,227 of record NC_050458.1, on the reverse strand, counting down.
GTACACTCAGAAAACGTGCACTTGGTCATACTAATTTCTTTTTTAACCCGCCCTAAATTATTTTTAAAGAAAAGTTAATAGGGTTCCTTCTGGTCACTTTTTAAAGGCTCTATACAGTGACTATATAGTGGGTTATGTAATTATGGAAAAATATTTTACCATCTTAATTAAAACCCAACTAAATGATACATTATATAAAATATTTCCCATAAATTAAAAAATGTAACCATGATCAAAGATATTTTTACCAATTATTCTCAATTTATTTCAGTAGAAGAGCCTACTTCCTGAAGGTTCCAGCGATGGTCTTAGAAGACTCTCAAACCAGCATCCATCCTCTGCAAATAACTGTCTCTGATGAAATCTTAGGTGGTTCTATGTACAGGGCCATTTATCTAAGATGTTCAGCTAGAGATTTGACCTAAACTAAGAATGCCCTTATTTTGATGTCATTACTTCATATTTTATAGGTGACCATCAATCTATTTGTCAAACACACACATGTCCATTCATAAAGAACGTTTTCAGTTTTCAATGCCTTTTAATTATTTTTCTTGCCCAAAAAATACTTTATATGTTAGTTCTGCTACCATTTTATAGGGAATGGAAAACAGGACTTTAATGATTGCACAGTTTTTAAGAGTATTTGGAATGAGAGTCTTTACGCTGTCCATTTCATGGGTCCCTGCTCTCCATTTTCTATGCATGTGCAAAGTCATTGGCACATATACAGAACCCACTATAAATAAGCCATTCTCTAGTGATGAACAGGAAAACTATTACCCGTGACCCAATCAGAAAGATTCAGTTAAGAGAAAATGTGTCTACATTTTAATGCACAAGAAGTTTAAGTGTGTTTCTTCCATCTACCTCAATCAGAAGAAACCCTACATGCTGTGTGTTTTTAGGACTCTGATCATAACTTGATCATTTTGATCTGAAAATGGTCCATTTTTACAAAATGTAAGCATATATTTTTAAGATTCTTACTGCTTTTGGCTTAATTTCGTGGCTTACAATATGTGATTTACTAGCTAAATAACTGTTCTTGTGGATAGGTTTAATTTTTATAAATAAAGCTCTTTTGAAACAAGTCTGATAATTTATATGAATATAGAATAAACCATGTTTTATTGTTTAAAAAATGTTTCTTCTGTGTCTGAAAATTGGATCTGGGGGCAGATCATAGTAAGAGTTTCGAAAGTAGCTTAAGCACCAGAGATATCACTGAAATGAATCTTTAAGATGAATCCTTGAACTCACCAAAATTACATCAACTGGCTTGCTCAGAGATTTAGCTTATGCTCTCTCCATACAACTCACACACCACCGCCCCTGCTGTCCTGTCTCCTCCTGTCTCCTCCTGTCTCCTCCACGTCCCTCAATGGCACTTCTTATTCTCCTCGCCATCACTACCTTCCCTTTGTCCTACTAATTCTGAGTGGGTCAACTGCAAATCAAGACTTCAGGTCTAGATTCTGTCCTTCTCCTCATGACCTCACTTCCTCTTTACAGTACGTGAGAAAGTAAAATCCATATAGTTACCTGACAGAATTTGAAACATTCATTCATCCGTTGAATTGTGTCTTGCACTCTGTTTTAGCCATTTAGCACAGTGACCCATACAGTCAGTGTACAATAAGCATGTTACATAAAAAGATACAGACTTTATTAAATTGTTAGTTTTTTGGAACCTCCTCCATAGATGGAATATGAAAATCAGCGAAAGGTTCAATTTTTCTGGTATATCTATGTTTATCTGATGCCTCCTTGTTTTCAAGTTACCACAAGTTATCACATCATGCAATAAGTTCATGAAGAGAAGAATTACTATGTTTATGAATAAAAACCCTGTGATTTGATGGACTTTGTAACTGGCCAGGGTCTCAAGTTGCAAAGACTGTTAAAGCTGTTGGCCCCATGTTCTTGTTATAGTGTACATCAACCCACACAAGGAGACTAGCAATCGCTGAGTCTGTCTGCCAAGAGCTGGATCTCAGCACTGGCTGAACCATTGTTAGCTATGATTCCCCAGGATGTTCATTTTATATATTTAGTATATAATTACTTCTTCAAATCAAAACTAGCACCCTCGTTCATCTTCTAGAGTTATTATTGGATTAAATATGTAATGTACATAATGTATTTTATAAACTCTACAATACACAGTATTTAGAAATCTCACTATAAAGAACTTATAGAAGCAAATTACTGATAAAAATATTTAACTATTAAATTCGGGTGTAATTTTTATCACATGTATTGATCAAAAAATAGTTTTCTCATGCATGCCTATAGTGTCCTTTTCAGCAGATGGCAGTGGCAGATAATACTTATGATTTCCCTTTTCCAGAAAACTTCAGTAAATTAAGAAATGCCTCACAACTAAGAGTGACCTCATCTCTATCTAGTCTAGTAGAAATGGAATTTAACACTAGAAGTGATGAGGAAATGCCTTAGCTCTGTGTGGCTGTTCCACTAAGATCTTTAGCAACTCACTGCAAACAGCAGGCTTGGTAAGAGTTCCCAGGTTCAGAAGTGCTTAGAAGCATTTCAAAGCAAAGGCAACTTAAGTAGATACATAAAATGCCATTCAACACCTGAAGTTCAATCCAAGAGCAATTAAAATAATTACAAAAAATGAAAACAAAGTTTTTCACCTGTTAAATAGGCAAAATATTGACCAAGTGACCATCATATTGGCAATAGCCTACATTGGTAAAGCATTTTGGAACAATATTTAGTGATATAATCAAAGAATTAAAAATGTACAAAACAGAAAAATTAAAAGTCAAAACACTAATATTACCTCAGGATATAAAAATAACAATTTCTTTATACAAGAAAAGGCAAACTTTCAATAGTTTGTACAAATAACCCTATAATTACAAGATAATCACTAACCAGTAGAAGTGGGAGTTAAGAATGGGCCTTTAAATATATGCTTAGCAGTGCTTAAGTAAATCATATACCATCTTACTAATTTCCATCTGTTTAGCTATGAATGTCCATTAGCAACAGACTCCTTTAACAAATTTCTGAAATTCTATAGTAATATAATTTGTTACTATGAAACATCTAAATAATAAAACCAAACTTAATGCTAATTTCTTTATATTATCTTCAAAAAGTCAAATTCATGGTCATTTATAAGTTTTGGTTTACAAATATCTAAGAGATGCTAGTTAAATATTAAGAAAATTAACATAAACTCAAAAGGAAAGAGTCAGATTCTGGTGATATTTCTTACCTGATAAGAAACACAAGTTTCTTACTTGACAAGGCACCATTACTCAGGGCATAGTTAGGTTTGTTATTTTAAATATGTGCACATTTAGCTTTAATTTTTATATGTCTGTCTGTCATCTGTGTGTGTGTGTGTGTGTGTGTGTGTGTGTGTGTGTGTGTGTGTGTGTGTACACATTTGCCCCTGTAAGCTCATGGCAGATGACTTGAAGGAATCGGTTCTCTTATCCCATCATGTGCGTCCACTGACTGAGCCTGAGTCATCCAGCTTTGTTGCAAGCATCCTTACCCACAGAGCCATCTCACCAGCTCTAGTACTTTCTTTTCTTAAACAAGATCCCACACCATAGCAAAGGCTAACCTCATGACTTAGAACTCATTATGTAGCAGCCTAGGCTGGCCTAAAACATGGGGATCTTGTTGCCTTAACCTCTCAAAGAGGGAATAAAAGCATGAGCCATAATATCTGGCTCACTTTAAATTTTTAATAGTAACAAAGTAGGGCCAACAGGGTGGCTCAAAGGGAAATGATGCTTTCTGCGTAGCCTGACCCTGAGTTCATTCATGAACCATGGCCTGTACATATCTGTACTCACACATGAACAACATCCACACACATACAAACACATAAAAATAAGTAAATGTAAACAAATGTATCACAACATCCCTATAATACTCTTTAACCTGCAAACAACTAAACTAGTATATCTAAGCATAGCTAATGAAATTAACTATGGAAAGCATAGTTATGGGGATTGTGATGACACAAATATTTGAAGTCATGACAAAAATCTAGAAGTACTAACAGAGCTTTTAATTTCTTAAAGCATATAGTTGTATACATATAGTCTATCTACATGTTATGTATTATATCCACATTACTCACATACGTATAATTGATACAATTCCTCACTTCTCTAATCTTGTTCCACTGACTATCTGAAGTGTAGGAGAGGGGAACAGATACCAGAGAACATCTTCAAAAATCCTGTCCTATGTTTCACAAATTAATACCATCTATTAGAAGTATTTCACTGAAGCAACGATCACAGAAGTATTCACTTCAGAGAAAACAAATCAGTTAAGAAACACTAGGCATAGAATCCCTAACAAATGTGAATGGGAGGCATTCACAATGGGTCATCTGCCCTATGTCTCAACTTAGGATGAACCAGACAGTATATTCGGGATCAAAGAGAGGATAAATTTAGACAAAAATACATGTATTCAAATCTAAAAACAACTAGAACATTTTTCTTCACAAACGTCTGATAAAGGGGCTGGACAGTGCTCAGTGAGCAAAGCATCCAATAGGCAGGGTCTCACCTCCAGACCCATGTAAAAGTCACCCAATAAGCAGGATGAAGACAGAAATTCTCATCTCCAGACACATGTAAAAGTCAGGTGGAATCAGCACACACCTGTAATCCCAGAAGATGAGAACAGAAGATAGGGAACCCCAGGAGCAAGATGGCTAACCCAACTAGCCAAGAGTGCCAAGTTCCTGATTCACAGAGAGACCTCTGCTCAAATGTGAAGAGCAACCTAGGAAGACACCTATGTTAATTTTAAGTACCCACATTCATGTGAACATTCATACACATCTGATGCACACACACATACAAAAAATCTGATTAAAAAAATCAAAGTTAAAATTAAAGCAGGTCACCAGGTGGGAGTGGCCTATGCCTTTATATATTCACTTGGGAGGAAGAGGCAGGCACATCTCTGAGTTTGTGGCCAGCCTGGTCTACAGAGTGAATTCCAGGACAACTACACAGAGTAACCCTGTCTCAAAAAAACAAAATAAAATAAAACAAAGCAAGTTGTATAATGATTCTAAATTTTTGTAGATGCCTACTTGCTTTCTAATATAAACAGTTAATTTATAGGTTTCTCAGAGACTGAACTATATTGGTACATACTATTTGTCATGGCTTCAGGGCAGACTCAATCCAAATCACCTCTGTCATCTAAGTTGGAGGGGTAAAGAGGAAAACAAGGACAAGCCACCATGCCGCATGGAGTCCAGCATCACAACCTCTCAGGCTCTCTTCCAGGATATGAGGGCTAACCCTGCTGTGCTCTGGCTCAGACAGATTTGGAGAGGCCTAAAGCTGCCAGTGACATGAATACACTTTTTCACAGAGTGCGAGAGCCCAGCTACAGAGGCCGACCAGATTCTACCTCCCAAACGAGGATATTCAAAGTGCACACCACCCAGAAGGAGGAAAATGAGTCTTTCAGAAAAGTTAATGTGTGTCCAGTGTCAGGACTGCTAGCTCCAAGTACAGCCGCCAAGAAAACCACTGGCAAGGACACCACAGTCTCGGGATCTATCTGAACATGGTCGGAGCCAACTCAACTGCTTGAGTTACACTTTCCCAGAACCACAATGTAAGGGATGTTTTCAGCCTTGGGAGCCCAAGGACTCCATTTGAGCTTGAGAAGTGAGATCAAAAGGCTCTTTTGCCACCTAGTAATTCCCAAGCTTCCCTGCACTCTCCAGGAAAGAATACGGACGGAACCTTGCTTTTATGTGAAAATAACAATAATCATTGTCACAACTATAAACATGTTTCAGCAAGATATGAGAACAGTGACATCCATAATAATATTGGCCTAAAGAGCTCTGATCTATAATCCTTTCATGTAATTCCTCTTCACCTGTTACATATAAAAAAGATTGGGTGTTTTATTTTCTCCATTGGTAATTTTATTCCGCTAATACAAATGTGTTTCCGCCATGAGACAGGCTACAGAAAACTGTGTTAAAACACCAGAATATGCTTTTGCTTCACCTAGTAACTATCTTACTATCAGGGCATGCTACTGTAGATCTCAAGTATACACAATATTTTTTTCACTTTATTAGCAGGTATTAGTTGTATAAAATAATAGGCTTCATTGTAAGGTGTTCACACATGGATATATCATACTTGATTATAGCCACTCCCCTTATTTGACTGTTAATTCCTCTTTTAAGAGAACATCAATTAGTTTCTATGCTGAAAAAAGTTATTAACATAGAAATATAAGAATAAAATTTAACATTACAGTCCTCTGTTTTCAAATTAAGTTGCACATTACAGAATATTTCTCATAAATGAAAATACATTTTTATTCTTGTCATTTATATAAAACATGCAATTCAATGTACAGAAAAAGTAACCAACAGCTTGTTTCTGGCTGAGGGCAATGAGAAAGAGAGTGAGAAGGATCTCACTGTTCTCCATTGCTCTGTGTGTGTTTATGTTATTATTCCTGCCTGTGGTTCTGGTCCGTCTACAAGCCCCAGTGGCCATCACAGAACCATGGCTATCACTAAGAAGGTCACACTATGGCAACAGCAAAGGGTCCCAATGGGCCATTTTGCCAGCTGTTTCCAAAATGACACAAGTGTTTGGAGAGTCTCTCAAGAGAGGTCTTGTTACAGTCAGTCACAAGGTGAGGGCTCAGTCAGCTGCACTAGATGCTGCTACCTTGTTCTCTGTGAAGTGCCCAAGCAGGGGCATTAGACATTCATCTAATGAAAGACTACATTACATACAAATATTAAGTTGATTTATTAAATTTCTTTAAATTTTATGTTGTGAATATAAGGACAAATATCTAAAATATAGTTTGCAATGAATCTGAAAGAGATCCAAGGAGTATAAAAGAAGGTTGGGGCTCAGTGGTTAAGAGCACTGGCTACTCTTCCAGAGGTCCTGAGTTCAATTCCCAGCAACCACATGGTGGCTCACAACCATCCATAATGAGATCTGGTGCCCTCTTCTGGCCTGCAGGGATACAAGCAGGCAGAACACTGTATACATAATAAATAAAAAGAAGGTCGGGAGAGAGAAAAGGAAAGGGGAAAATGATATAATTATATTTTAATCTCAAAAATAAAATAATTAAAATTTTTTAAATTAAATTATATGTTGAACCAAAAAAATTTACTTCCATCCCACCACAATTACAAAAGGAATAATATCAATTAATATCTAATAATCTAGTACCTTAGTCCCCAGATGTACTTAGTAGGACTACAGTTTCAGGACAAATTAATGACTTCCTGCACATGTGGAAGGTTCAGGCTTATCATATGGACCCCACGACTCTCTAACTCTTAGTCCTTTGTCCTCTGGATGGCATGCTAAATGTTAAGTCACTTGAAGATGGAGCCCAACATTTCCCAGCCAAAGCTACTGAATCTCAATGTCAAATGATCCAAACTGTTGTGCTGCATGGAAATATTGAAAGACTAAATCCCTGTTAAAAATCATTTATTCATTCATTCGAGAAGTGTCTGTTAAGTATAGTTTTAAGGGTACTTTTCAACTTCTAAAGAGAACACAGGAAGAAAAAAGGTAGATTGGAGGAGAAAGGACGGAGTGAAGAGAAGACAATACCATCCTAGTCCTCATGAGTTTTGACTTGTAGTCTAATGGGATAGACAGTAAATAAGTGATATTATGCCTCTTGAACCCTGAAACAACCTTGGACTCTGCAGCTCACAGGATGTTCTCCTGGACTAAGGGCCATTCAAGATACAAACTGTGGACAATAAAGTGTCACACATGCAAGGAGTAGAGCAAGAAAGAGTATTACAGGTGCAGTGTACTGCATGTTCAAACAAGAAAGATTATTACAGATGCAATGTACTGCATGTGTAAAAAAGGAGAGTATATTATGATGCAGTGTACTGCATGTGTAAAAAGGAGAGTATATTATGATGCAGTGTACTGCATGTGTAAAAAGGAGAGTATATTATGGGGCAGTGTACTGCATGTGTAAAAAGGAGAGTATATTATGATGCAGTGTACTGCATGTGTAAAAAGGAGAGTATATTATGATGCAGTGTACTGCATGTGTAAAATGGAGAGTATATTATGATGCAGTGTGCTGCATGTGTAAAAAGGAGAGTATATTATGATGCAGTGTACTGCATGTGTAAAAAGGAGAGTATATTATGATGCAGTGTACTGCATGTGTAAAAAGGAGAGTATATTATGATGCAGTGTACTGCATGTGTAAAAAGGAGAGTATATTATGATGCAGTGTACTGCATGTGTAAAAAGGAGAGTATATTATGATGCAGTGTACTGCATGTGTAAAAAGGAGAGTATATTATGATGCAGTGTACTGCATGTGTAAAAAGGAGAGTATATTATGATGCAGTGTACTGCATGTGTAAAAAAGGAGAGTATATTATGGGGCAGTGTACTGCATGTGTAAAAAGGAGAGTATATTATGATGCAGTGTACTGCATGTGTAAAAAGGAGAGTATATTATGATGTAGTGTACTGCATGTGTAAAAAAGGAGAGTGTATTATGATGCAATGTACTGCATGTGTAAAAAAGGAGAGTATATTATGATGCAGTGTACTGCATGTGTAAAATGGAGAGTATATTATGATGCAGTGTACTGCATGTGTAAAAAGGAGAGTATATTATGGGGCAGTGTACTGCATGTGTAAAAAGGAGAGTATATTATGATGCAGTGTACTGCATGTGTAAAAAGGAGAGTGTATTATGATGCAATGTACTGCATGTGTAAAAAAGGAGAGTATATTATGATGCAGTGTACTGCATGTGTAAAAAGGAGAGTATATTATGGTGCGGTGTACTGCATGTTCAAACAAGAAAGAGTATTATATGTGACAACAAATGCACAAAGTCCCGATTGTCAGTATCAAGAGGATTCGGGCATGAGCAAGAAGCACAAAAAGAGAAATGCATCATAAATACATCAAAATATCACCACCATACTATGTAAGGATGCAGGGACATCAACTAGAGAGTTAATGGAATAATCCAAGCAAGATATTAGTTGCCCTGGATTAAAACTCATAGTAAAGCAGGAAAGAAAGGAACAGACTAACAATGGGGAGGCTAACTCAAGAGCACTTAGTCATCAGCCATAGGAGTAAGAACCGCAGAGCGAAGGCCAATGGGTCAGAGACAGCTATCAGAGTTCTCTCTTAGGTAATGAGGGGTTAGTCTCCACATGTGTGGAGACAGAGAATGCTAATGAGGAGCAGCCTAAAGAAGAAGGGAGAGAGGTTGAGTTGAACCTGAAGCATGTGCAGCACAAGGCTCTTTAAAAGATAGGTAGGTTGGTAATTGACATGTCAACAGAAGGTGAATTACCAGCAAAGATGTAACTTCAGGGTGCATTAGAATGTTAGTAAGTAGATGAGATAACCCAGAAGAACATTAAAAGGAGAGGTGTGAGCACCAAGAACCAGCAGGATGGCTAGCAGGTCAAGACCCCTACTCTCAAACCTACTGGGCTGAGTTCAGTACCTGGGATCCAAATGATAGAGGCAGAGACTTGACGCTCGTGGGGTGTCCTCTGACCTCCACATGTGTACATGTGTGAGCCCACACACATGCTCATACACAAGCTAATAAAAAATAATTCAAAATAAAGGCACCAAGTAACTAAGTTCCACACTAAAACAGCAGATGAAGGACTCTGGAAGGAGCCCTAGAGACCAGAAAAACACAGTGATTGTAAAGAATATGATTAACTCAGCATTACATTCATGCATTCTGAATGTGAAGAACCACAGCTTGTAATCTTCTGATTCAAAACAATTCTCCTGAAAATATTTCTTTTGACCTGAACTCACTCATTCCATAGGATCCAGATCTTGCTTTGAAAATGATCTATGAACAGACACCTTAGTTTTGCAGCTACCCCTTTCTTCCCTCCGCTTAAACTAAGCAGGCAGAATTTGTGTTCAATCCAAAAGGACCTTCTGAAAATAAGAACCGGGAAGTATACTGTTCAATCTTAAGATTTTTAAATTATTCCTATGTTCCTCAGAAATAGGGACTTATTAGAGATTCCAGCTAGTTATGAATGAGGTTATTTATGCCCAATCTTGAAAAACATAGAAGGAAAGTATTCTATTAAGTCTGTTACCCATGTGGTTTCACTCAAGATTCACATTTTCTTACCAAGTTCTACCCCACTGATTCTGTTACTCCATTATTTTTATCTTCAAAGAACCTCCCTTGAATTCAAATTCTCTTCTAGGTACTACTATTCTCTTTTTCTGTTCATCTTCACAGCAAAATTTCTGGAAGTTGTATACAGCCATTGCACTTACTTCCTAACATTCTTTTCTGGATCAAATGATCAAGTTTCTACTTTTAACATATTATTGAGAATACTCTTGGCAATGACTTCTGTATTGCCAAATTCAACAGACAGTTCTCCCTTCTTTGGTTAACACGACGTACCTGTAGGACTGGATGCTGCTGCTGCTCCTTGACAAGAGGCCGATCTCACTCTTCATTCCTCACGACGCCCGTGGACGTCCTCTACCCTGATGACTGTTGTTTTCTTACTGCCTGAAGTCAGCTCCTCCACCCTCCCTGTGCCTCTCCATGTCCTGAAGGTCCTGTGGTGGCTACACTGTATACTCATCTGCAGGCTCCCCAAGGAAACACGGGTCCCATGACTACAGTCATCTGTACTTCCTATCTTTGACTTCATCTTCTAAAATCTCAGACTCATTTAATCATTTGTCAATTTGGCATCACAAGGATTCCTGACTGATGTTATCAAACCTGTTTCCTCCAGGTTATCTAGGAACTATCCTTGATATTCTTTGTTTTATACATACTTACCACATACATCCAAACTATCAGTAGATTTTTACCAGTTTTACCTTCAAAACACAAGTTCATCAACATTTTCCATCTCAATATAATCCTAGGTGGGGATGTAGCTCAGTGGTAGAGCGCTTGCCTAGCAAGCACAAGGCCCTGAGTTAATTAGTTCAGGCCACCAAAAGTCCATGTCCAGAGTGTCTTAACTTCTCTCTGCACATACTGACCCTCAGTGTCTATTACACAAGAGAATGACCATATTTTCAAAAGACTCAAGTAGTGTGTTTCTTCCATGCTTAATCTCTATAGTGATATCCAGTTGTATGTCAAAGATGCTAAATTCTCCTGTTTTGTAAGACAAGCATGAGATGTGTTATTTCGTACAAGTGAATTTTGGTTTCACTGTTTGTTTTTTCCAAGTGGTTTATGGCAAAGGCAGGATAAGCATCCTGAAAATAGGCCTTCCAAAACACCCAAATCACATTTGACATGATCTGGGAACAGACATCTGACTTTTGCAAGCCCTTTCTTCCCTTCGTGAAAAGTAAGCAAAGCAAACTATTTTACTAAAACAGAATTTCTGCAACTATGACCATGGAAACCAAATGCTCCTTACAGAAAACTCCCATGCCTCATCTCATTCAGCAGCTTCCTACAAAATCTCTCAATTGACTTATAAGTTGATGTTGCAGCTTTTAAGTGGCCCTAGAATTTATTTGAGACAAAATAATGTAAAAATGAGTAAAAGACTAATTTAAGCCTTTGTGATAAACACAATTCCTAAACCATGTGTCCTTCTGAAGGAATAAAACACTAAAGCACAAAATAAATGTCAAGACCTTCAATTGTGTCAAATCACTCACATACATTTTACACAGACACATGTTTATATATCACAGAAGTGAAAAAGGTTGTTTGGCATCAAAATTTGATTCCCTAAATTATATAGTACTATCATTTTGATTACATAAAAAGCTGTGATACACTTTCTCTGAAAGATTTAACTACATCAAGTCTGCTGTATTAAGACAAGTAAGTTTTATTCATATTTTAAAGTGGATATACAAATAGAAAACTCAGAATTTGAAAATACTAATGAGGAAAATAACATTTAAGAAATGGACAAAGAAAAAATGCTTACATGAAAATATATTAAAAGAAAAAGGAAATGAAAAGTAACCAATGGAAGGGGTTTCTGCACCAGTAGGGAGGAAAAATCATGCTAATGTTCAATTTTCCAGTTCAGACACTGTGTAATTAGGTAAGCACAGCAAGAACTACTCTACAGATAACCTTCCAACTACCCTTGGAAGACTTTCATTCCACATCAAGTTTCCAGTCATTCCTCAAAGCTCCCCAACTATATCACATAACGTGTATACACGACTACTAGGTGTGTATCTCAGAGAGAAAATCAGCAGATTATAATAAGCTTGGGTCTCTATACCATCTATTTTTACTGTCTTATTGTGAGAAAACTCGAGTACTCAAAAATTACTAAGGAAACTCATACAACTTTGTATTAATTTTAGTATTCCAAATCTTAGGAGAAGAGCAATCTGATATGTATTAAACTATCTTGACATACACAAGACTAATTCAATTCACTCTCTAGGATTCCTAATATTAAAAGTAACCATACAAAATTAAAGCAGAAATACACTGGTCACAGGACCTGGAGAAATGGAGTTAGTGCTAACCAGGCAGCTTCCTCCCTGCTGGCTAGCTTTCATAGCTTGAGAGTGTCATGCAGGGAGCAGGGGTCATCATGGGGCTTAGCCAGCTGTGTACCCTGTGAGCTACAAGAATGATCAGCATGGCTAGGTGTGTCCATGGATGCAACAGGGGGGTTGGGAGTAACCAAGCACTTTCTAATTAGGTTCAAAGCCCACTCCACAAAAGAAAATGCATGCTTCATGCTGTACTTCTAGTCAAGAACCGTGGCTGGAAATGTATAGATCTTGGAAGTGAAGTTCTTGATACTATTTTGCTAAGCAGACATGGTAAAAACAAACAAACACTGCTCTCAGGACTCTTTGAAGGAGCTTCTTTGTGTCGTACATGATGGTTAACACAGAAACTTACAGCTGATAAAAGTGCAGAGAATACATGTCTGTTGAGTGCTCAGCCACAATGAAACACATACATCATAATCCCTACCCTCAAGGCTCAGAGACCATCTCAGAAGAGGAAGCAGAAGATTAGAAGAGACTGAGATCATGGAAGACCAGAGTGAACCAGTGTCTTCTGGACATGAAAGGGCTGTAGCAGCCTTACACTCACAACTGCACAAGATCAAATCAGTGAACAATTAGAAGCAAGGATGAGCTTCGGAGGTAGGGAGATCAGTTTTCTTTAAGGTAAGATGATCAAACTCCAGGGGAGGGCCCCATACCCATGAGCATACAGACAAAGCTTATTATAGTTGGTGGGGTTTTATTTTTAGTTTTTGGGTTTTATTAATAATTAAAGGATATTAAGTTGGAATTAAAATTATGAAAATTATTCATATAATTCAGCTCTTTGTACAATGTACCTTGAAAACTTGAAGTCTAGTAACGATTTTTGGTAAGTGCTTAAATATTCCTTACCCAATCACATATTTTAAGAATTATACATAGCTGTAGGAGCTATGCCCTAAGCAGATAAAAAGGGAATCTTCTGGAGAAAGACTGCTTATGTGCAGTCACAAGAAGAAAGGCAGAGAACAAGAGCAGATATTGCAGAATGATTGCTAGAAAGAACACAAATGTTTCACCATGATATTAAATCCATGTGGCAAGTTGACAAACTTAAATTCCTGAATTACTGAATAATTAAATGTATAAAATAAGAAAGTATACCTTTAGTTAAAGTTTTGACACTAACTTGCTTCTAGTTACTTGTTTGCTTTAACTCTGTGAGGTAGACAGGCCAGCATGAGCCCTGAAAAGACCACTGTTGCCCTCCACACTAGATGAGGGAGGTCTACTGGTCGCCTCCTTGGTTTCATCCCTCGTGCCTTTAAGTCTGCCAACAGGTTTACCTCAGACTTGTTTCATCCCATTTGGCCATAGGAAAAGGGAGCATTGAGGAAGTTACTGTCAATCAATTCATTTTGTTTATTCACTATTCTGTACTCAATGGTCTCTACACCTGCCTCATCTCAGGGTGACAGCCTAACTTAGCAGTAGCCCTTATCCTTAGACCTCTGGCCAAATGGCAGGACTGTTATACTGAACGCAATGGAAGAGACAATGTAAGGGAGACACGAATGAGGGAGCCTACAAGTTAGTATACAGCATTAAAAATTGCCAAAAGTGCTGAGCTGGAAGCAATAGGCCCATAACTCACCATTCAGACTCATGTCCATGGCCAATACATCTACAAAATATTTGTAAAGGACTCTATGAACAGACAAATCAATATCAGTTAAGAATACATGGGCTCTAAGGGAAACAACTACTAACAATCACTGTACTAAAACAGTGGTTGTGAAGCTGAGGGCTGCAATCCCTTTGAGGGTTGGACAACCATTTCAGAGGGGCATCTCAGATACCCTGAATATCAAATTTTCACACTGATTCATAACAGTAGCAAAGTTACAGTTATCAAGTAGCAATGGAAATAACTTTATGGTTGAGGGTCACCACACCATGAGGAGCTGTACTAAAGGGTCACAGCACTAGGAAGACTGAGAACCACTGTACTAAAGGAACACAGCAATCAAAGGAGGATTCCTAGTGGCCTGCTCATGGACCAGTGCATCACTAAGCCTTCATCAGAGAAGCTGCTTCTTACAGTTGATGGTAAGTAACACCGAGACCCACAACTGGACTACATGAACAGAGTGAGAGGCTTTAGAGCACTCAGCCCTCATCACACCTCTCCCTCAAGGCTCAGAGACCTATGTAGAGGGGAAAACAGAAGGATTATAAGAGCCAGAGGTGTGAATGACTCCAAGGAAATAACGTCTTCCAGACACAACAGGGCTGATGTACATATGAACTCATAGAGACTGTGACAGTACATTAAGACCTGCCCAAGTTCACACCAGACAAAATCTTAACAGGAGAAGGATGTAAACACAAATTCCCACCTCTTAGGAAGAAGCTATCTGCAGTTTAGAGCTGCTGGGGAAGGAGAAACCAGTTTCCTCCACTGGAGTGACACCGGGTCTGTCAGCCACTCCAGGACAAAAACTCTGCCCAGGAGGAGCCAGCCAACACTAGACAGACTCCATGGTTTTGGTTTTGGTATTTTTTGTCTTACTGGCTTTGGTGTTTTGTTTTTCCTGTTGGATGGTTTCTTTGATTTGATTTTTGGTTTCGTTTTTTAAGAAGACAGAGAAAGAGAGAGAGCATGTAGTCAGATGGTAAGGTCTGGAAGCGGTTAGGGGTGGGGAAAGAATATAGCCAGAATGTATGAAAAAAACTGTAATGAAAAAAATTTAAAAACACATTAAATTTATTATAAAGATTAACTTTTATATTTTTTAAACAGGGCAGACCTGAGTAATCCAAGACATACATTAGTGTTCAAATTGAATAGCCTCAAAAAAATGACTATTTTGCATTAACATACAATTTTCTCAGCAATAGCTAAAAGAAAGAACATGCTAGCTCCCAAAACAAAGTCTCAATGTCTTTCCAGCTTTCTCTGCCTTTGCCCCTCTAGCATCATGAGGCATTTTCCTTAGTACTATTAATATCAAAACTATATTTTGCAAGTGAATATTCAATGCTTTAAAAAAGTTGTTAAAATGAAATTAAAGACACTTTCAAGAAAAACAAAAAAATAGAGCCTAAGATAATCAACTGTCACTAAGGACATGGCTATCAATTATAATTGTGCATGTTTAACAGGAGCAGTCTTGTCAAGTTGGTCTAAAAGTAGACAACGGGTTCCCTAGACTTTGAATAGGAAGAACAAAACCTTATAAGAAAATAAAAAGTCAGACAGCAAACAAAAGGGAAATTTTCTGTAAGACAAAAGAAAGTGATTTTTGATTGCATGTCTCGACGTGGAAAGTCAACAGTAACCAACTTCAGACAGAGGAATGATCATGGAAATTATCCCAAATGCACCAACAGGTATAAAAGTGAATTGAAAGAATAAAATATATGTCTGACATAGAAGTGGATATGGAATATGAGAAAAGAACAAACTATCAAACCATCTGATCCAATACCTTATGGTAATACTATGAAATCACTGAACTCAAGGCACATGTACATTAGGCAAGGATTATATCACAGAGCTACACCCAGGCCTCCCCATTTTTCTGTAAGTATCTTTTGATAACTCTTCCTAAGTTTTCAAGTGAGTCCTGAAACTTACAAAGCATCTGCCCCAGCTGATTACAGATGAATATCCTGCTTGTCTCTATTATTTTAAAAGAAAAAAAATAATGTTTTCAAGTGTCTAGTGGGCATCATCTAGCTACTACACCTTGCAAAGACAAGTCTGCACATTCAAGAATAAGATAAGTAACCTGAACAGATTATATCCATTTAATTAAATCCACACTTTAAAAATTCTAGGAAAAAAAAAAAAACACTTCTACGTGAAGTTCAGAAGAACATTAAGGATAAAATATTATTTGGTAACTTGATATAAGAAGCTAGTATTCCTCTGATGGCAAAGCCAGTGAAATTAGAAGGAAAGAATATCATATACCAATATCTCTTATAAACATAAGATTTTTAAATTCTCTAGTAAAATAGTAGCAAATCAGATAGAGAAATACACAGAATATCACCCTCAAACCAAAGGATGAGTCCAGCAATGCAAGGTACGTATAGCACTTCAAAATGATCAGTGTAACTCAGCAGACTAAAGGGAAAATAAGAGAAGCAGAAAAACATTTTTCAAAGCTTTCTAGTCATTCATTATTAAACTCAGGAAACTGGTAATAGAATTTCTTCAAAAGAGTAGAGAATATTTATGAGAACTCTACATGTAGCTAACATCAAATTTGATTGTAATAGCCACACATTTACACTAAGATTTGAAACAAAGAAAAGATAACCACTTTTTCCCACTTTTACTCAACAACACAATGAAGACATCTGGTGGTTAAGAGCCGGGGGGGGGGGGGGTGTGGGGGGGTGTGTAAAGCAAAGGACCAGCAGGGGAGTGAAGGGAATGAAGATGGGCAGTATGGAAGCGGATAAGTAAGAACAAAGTATACTGACATAGTGTGAAATGCCGTGAAATCCATCACTTTATATGCTGGCTTCAAAACAGTACTTTAATAAGAAGATAAGAGGACCATATTAAAAAAAGAAAGAAAGAAACGATTCATAAATGACAGAGTCATCTGGGAGAGAGAAGGAGAGGGAAATACAGTGTGGTACTGTCACTACGTAGACAACCAGATGAAGCGATCTGATAAGAGTTCAAAAGTAGACCAATACGTCATCAACACAGGTAGGTAGTATCAAAAACCGGTGATGAGTAAGTTATTTAATAGCTACTCCTTGTGAAAACAGCCTACAACATGTAAAACAAAAATAAACCTTAATTCTTCACCATATCTACAGCAGATTCTAAATTAAGACAGGATGAAAAGATGACATTATTTGCTGAAGACACCACATACTTCACACACAGGACTTGCAAGAGTCGAGCTGGATGTTACCTGAAAACCTCCTTCCTGAATTCCGGATCTTATAGACCCAAAAGGTGCTACACAAGATGCCAAAGGAGGAAAGCAATCCTACTTAGCTTTGCTGCTTATGAACCACAACAATGACCAGTATGAGGACATCTCTAAACCTCATTACCTAAAGCTACAAGAGTGGTAATCAACAGCTGTATGATTGGACTAAGGCCCATTCAACATGTATTAAAAGACGACTCAGGGTTAAGAATGTTTGCTGATCTTCCAGAAGACAAGAATTTGGTCCTCAGTCCCCAGATTAGATGGCTCACAACCACCTGCAACTCCAGGTCCAAACAATTCAATGCACTCTTCTGGCATCCATGGGTACTTGGACAAATATATGCATACAAACACACAAATAAATAATAAAATAAATCTTAAAAATAAAAGAAGGAGCAGAAGCAATTGAGAAAGACATTGTGACATCAACCTCTGGCCTCCACATATGCAAGCACTGTTCAGTGCACTCACATACATGTTCGAACTACATTCACCAAAATAAATAAATGACTAAAACTAAACATCACCTCATAGCTACCATACTACCTGAGTCTTAATATGAAATATTAAGTAATGGATATAAAATTCAAAAATAGAAATCATAAAGTTTCAGTACTCTAGATAGGAGTAGGTTTGGAAGGATTTTTCAAAGAACTAATGAAATTTACATATACATACTATATGACATATGAATTGCTACCTACATATGGAGACTACAGAGAAGTTTTGCATAGATCATAAGGAGACAAGTCTAAGCATATGAGTTCATTGATTCACTATAATCATTGGGCCTTTTAACACAGCCTTGACTGTCATTACTAAAGAAATGGTGAATAAAACAGAAACACACTAGGGACTGCATTAGTTTTCTACCATTGTTAGAGTAAGTAACCACAAAAATAGAGGGTAAATAACACAGTCCTGTGGTTCAGAAGGAACATTCAGCTAAGTGGTTTGTGGAGTTTTAGCAAAGGGTTCATATTTTGTTCACTGAAACTTCTGGCAAAACTCAGTCCCTGTGACTGTAAGACCAGCATCCCCATTGGTTGGGTATACACTGAAGACATCACCCAACTCCTAAAAGTCACCAGGTTCACTGACTCAAAGCCCCTTTCCTCCGTCTTAACACAGAAGCATGGCCTCTTCTGCTTTGGATTTCTCTTCTTATCTCTTTCAATCAGACTTTTAAAGGAAGATTCTCCACTTTAAAATTCACAAGACTTAACTGCACCCACAAAGATAATTGAGAATAACCAATGCCAGTAACTTTAATCACATCTGTAAAGCTCTCTTCTGTAACACAGGGACATACATATTCACAAGATGCCATGATCAGGATGTACAAACCTCTGTAACATCTACTACAGAAGGTAATGCAGAACTCTGGAGCAATAATCTAACATCCCTACATGAATAAATCTCTTTAAATGTAAGACTATTATATATAATGTGCAGAGTTGTGTTCATGTGTAACATCAGAGGTTATATAAGGATAAATTCTGAGGTGAAAATAATAATAGTGGGAGTGCCTTATACAGATAACTCGAGTACTATTATAAATTGGAAAATATGATTAACAAAACACATGGCACCTGATAACCACAATAAGATAAACTCAAAGTCGCAGAGGAGACACTGATGACCAGGAACTTAACTATAAAAATCTCGCTTCTTTCCTACTATTTTAATACGATTCCATCTGTCTTTAAAATTCCTTCAT
Organism: Onychomys torridus; assembly: GCF_903995425.1. Taxonomy (NCBI): domain Eukaryota; kingdom Metazoa; phylum Chordata; class Mammalia; order Rodentia; family Cricetidae; genus Onychomys; species Onychomys torridus. The sequence continues at coordinate 6,758,004 of NC_050458.1, read as the reverse complement.
TAAAAAAAAAAAAAACTATTAAAGTTTTAACAAATGTTTATAAAAAAAACACATTTCCCTACTTGATTCTATCATTAAATTTGTTCATTTAATTCCATAGTTTACATTTTTTTCTAACATTTTTCAAATATTGATTTTTGTAAGTGCACCATTAATACTGACTTGGTAGATTATAAGTGTCTCTAGTACAGAGCGTCTTTACCGACTGCATAATCCATGTAAGCTAGTACTAGAATTAAAACACAGGCTCAGGAAATACCACAGACTAGGTCAGGGCTTCTTAAAATTTTTCCATTTTTGCCAAAGATATTTGTATACTATCTAGGAACACAGGTATGTAAGATATATATATATATATAAATCATTTATTAATGATAAAGCATATAGATACTTATTTTAAAATTACTCTCTAGCATATGCAACTTTAATATTTGTTACAGATGAAGGCAAAATTGCATACTAGTGAAATGTATTGTCTACTTATGTTTATATAAGGAATTAAATCTTGACTGAGTATTTGTTACTCTAAGGCATAGAATATCCACAATGCTTTTCAGAGTTAATCAATATCTTGCTTTTATAATCACCAATGCTAAGAATATCACTTCAACAGAAGTATGTTGCACAAAATAGTACAAATATTTAGGGCCTTTTCAGAAATTGTTACAAAGTTTGTCCTGATGACAAGCTAAAATTCATTTAATGCTTTAAAAAATAACTAAAAGTCAAGTCAGAAACTCAAACAGAAAATTTTTAAAGCAAGCATTCTAATACAATAGAATCCAAAAAATAAACTCACTTGATTCTTATATGATAAGGAAACAATTAGGAAAATATTAGAAATCTTTGTTTCTATATTAAATTGTGTTTCTGTAAGAGCAGAAAATTTGTATGTAAAGTAAAATCACTGCAACTCACAACACAGCCCTGAGCCAGGGCACTTCAGCCAGTGATTGTGGGTGTAGTCTAATGTGACAGCATCTGCAGTACACAATGCACACTGCACATGCTGTATGTTTAGAACCCAAGGCTATAGTGCAGTTGCACAATAAAACATTTGTGACTACTGCCAGAAAAACCTTGGAGTCATTACATATGACATTTTGATTCAATTTTAGTTACACGTTTATAAACCTTTCCTTGTCTGCTTCTTCACAAGTCTCCATACTTGTTACCTAACCCCATGTACAGGTGTGAGCCTCAGCCTAAGAAGCTGAGGACACAGTCATGGAGTAGTATTTGCTACAGTGCAATGTCACTGGGAACTTTCAGTAAGTCTAACAACTCTGTGTGGTTTTCATCAGATGTCACATAGAAAGCTCTAAAAAGACTCCGAAAACCATAGAATGTACTGTCCACATAAGAGTACTTTTTGAAGACATTGTACTTATGTGTATGTGTGTTTTTTCAAGTGTGTATGCTGGTGCTCATGCAGACCAAAAGAAGGAGTCGGACCTTGGTGGTTGAGTTACAGCCATTAGTGAGCTCCCCAACATGGGTGCTGGAACCTGAACCCCCATCCTCACAAAAAAGAAGCAAGACTTTTAACAACTGACTCATCTCTCCAGCACCCAAGATGCTATCAAGAATGAGAATGTCAGTCCTCTTATTATTATCCTGATGGCACAGCATTTACAAGCCAGGCCAAGCCAAAATAAAGTACCCAAACACAGCTCTGAGAACATGGAAACTGGAAGAGCGTCAATCAAATCCATTAGAGCAATGCTACAACGTGACAAACTCAAACATGGAGGCATAGGCATCTCCATGAAATTATGCTAATGCCCCATCAAATGGTGCAAGTTTCAAAGGAAGGGTACTGGGTACCAATTTTGTATGGACCTTTAAGGACTTTAATACACATTAACACATACTGAGGTGTGTTGACCGATATTTTAAGGACATTACTGCAAAATAAAGCTAAGACAGAAAATCACTGTAGTCTTTGAATAAATTCAATTTTGGCAAATAAAAGATAATTTGATACATAAAAAGTATGGAAAAACCAAACCTGGTGATGTGTGACAGTAACCCAGCATTCTTAAGGCAGGGGCAGGAGAAATGCAAATACAAGGCCAGTATGGGATGCAAAACAAGACCTTGTCTCAAAAACAACAAGTAATAAAAATAATAACAAAGGGTGCTAAAAAATACTTGGAAATACATTAATTTTTTTCAGTGATACAATTTATTTCCATTTATTCTATTATAACTGATGGTCAGTAAGTGTCTACTATTCTAAAATCTCAATGTATTAACACAAATATATGAAGAAGACTGTGTCCTTAAATAGTTCAATGTTCAGCAAAACAGTGTAACAGGAGCTTAGCAGGTGCACTGAAGAAGATGTGTTAAATACGGTAGTAAAAGTACCTCCCACAAGGCTCCGTGACAGTCGCAAAGACTCTAAAACCAGAGGTAGAGCATGTCACCAACGCATGAGCTGACCGCAGCTGTGACAGCATCCCCAAGTCCTGCACCAGGTCAAGACAACCAAAAACCCCAGCATGAACAGAACAGGGACTCATGAAGTCCCAGCCCCAGTTATGGAGCTAATGGATGGCGGCGGCCAGGAGAGAGTCAGTGTTCTCCAGAAATGTGGCCCCTGAGATCTTCCCACATTCCAGTAGATGGTGTAAATCGTGAACATCGAGGCAGCCCTGAGTGGACTCCATTGTATTTCCATTTTTTCAAAGAACACAAGAAGTTGGGAGGAAAAGTGGCGGGAGAATAAGAGAGGACTAGAAGATTAAAACATGGGGGTAGATTTGATGAAAACATATTATAGGCATGTAAGGAACTCTCACACAATAAGGAATAAATAAATTAAAAATTATCCTTTATAAGCAAAAAGTATAATTCCTGCTGGATACAGGCAGCTTTCATTTAAGTAGGAACTTTTGAACTGGGCTTTAAATTTAAAAAATCTATATATATTTAGACAAACACATCAAAGCACATCCTCACTTAATCTTGGCACTGCCTGGAGTGACCTCCCAGCAGGCACAGCCTTACAGGCTTCCTTCATAACTTCCTCCAAGTGTTAAGTGAGTTTGTTGAGTAAGATCTTTTCCAGCTTTCTATTTAAAATAGTTAACATCTCCCACACCTAAAGATTCCATTTTCTCCTTCCCTTATCTCAATCCCTCTCCAGAGCTGTGCTGGCCCTGAGAAGTTCAACACTATGGCTGGAACATTCATACTGCAGTGACGGGCGCCACCTAGAGTTCTGTGCGGGCAGATGCACAGGACCATGGTTCCCAGGATACTACTGCAGTGACGGGCGCCACCTAGGGTTCTGTGAGGGCAGATGCACAGGACCATGGTTCCCAGGATACTATACCTTGTCTTCCCCACCAAAATAAGCAATCTCAGTGAGAAATTTTGTCTATTTAAAAGCTAAGGATTAAAACTTTAAGTACATACAAGTCATGCAAGTAACACCAAATGGATTTTGTATTTATATTCAGGCATTTGCGTGTGCATGTGTGTGAATGTGTGTGTGTGTGTGTGTGTGTGTGTGTGTGTGTGTGTAACAATAACTAAGGAAAAAGAGGTCATGATTTTGAGAGGGAGTAATTGAGGAGATGAATGTGGGAGGGACCGGAAGGATGAAAAGAAAAGGGAGAAATTAAAGTATTTTTAAATTGAAGTGTAAGTTGGGAAGCATCAAAAATGACCTTGTCATAGCTTTACTTAAATAGTGTGAGTCTAGAAACAAAGTACAATGCACAAACCCACTATAAGCAAGAGTCTGGGAAGGAATAAGATGAGCTGATGCCCAAACAAACCCAGAGACAGTACCTGTTGAAAATGAAGGGTTAGATACAAAAGGGATTTCTGAAATTGAATTGACCAAAATCACAAACAAATGTAATATGAAAGTCAACAAGGAAAAGATAAGAATGAGATTTCCGTATTTACACTTAAGGGTGCAAAATACTTGACAGTAATATCTGCTTGGTTAGAGAATAACAGGAAACCAGTACTTTGGGAGGGACTGAACACTTGAAACTGAAGAGTTTAATACTGTAGTATTTGTGAAATTAAAAGCATTTATACACCTTGCATTTGTAAATACAAATCCAGTACATGAAAATATCAGAACCAGAGGCTCATATGTAGAGTTAAGTACCCATTTTTAATATAAAAATGCAGTGGTCTTGTTTTTCACGGTCTTGGGTATAAATGTAACCCATTTTCTAGTATAAACACATAAATCATCTTTGCAGTGAGTTTGGCTATAACACCTGAGTTGTAAATCATTTTTCAGGGTACATTTCTGCCATCTGGTGGCAAATATGATAAATACAGGTTTATTGACTCAAAAAACTACAGTCTATAAATACATTTAGAGGGAAAGGCTCTCTCAACCCTCAATTCTATTTTAATTTCTGTCTTTCTTTTATCTGAATACTAACACATTCAAACTACATGACTGGCAAAGTATTATTGATGAAAACAATGTTCCCAATTTCTTAGGACCTTCCTAGTTAACTCATGACATCCTCCAATACGCACTTGATGAAAATTAGTTAAGTATCTATAAACTTAAATATATTAACAAAGCTTATGCTGCCAAGTTTTATTGCTTTCCAATTCTAATAGCTCAGATTTTTTTTAAGAACCAGATATTATGTTTGTACAGACTGATTAATGGAACAGAACTGAATGTTATAAATATACCCTAGGATATAATTCAGTGTTATAAATGGTATCTCAAGCCAAGAGAAGGAAATAATTATCACTCAATAAAAAGTGTGACAATGGGACAATCATGTTTCAAAGGGCTGGATCTGTATCTACTGCAACACTGAGAAATTTCAGATAAGTCACTAGTTTATAATTTAATGATATCACTGTATTTAGAAGAGATCTTGAGAATATTTTTTAATTTTGGTAAAGAAGGTTATCTTGATTATGTATCTAACTGAAAACCATCCAAAGAATAAACATAAACAGCCAATAAGCAGAGGAAAACTGTTCAGTTAGAGAGATGCAAGCAAGACCAATCTGCTTCGCTGAGATTAACTACAAAGAGAACTGAAGACGTACATCCTCATACAAAGTGTCCATAGCAGCACCATTCATAACAAAACAAAACAAAAAAGAGGACCATGATAACCTAAACATCTGCAAAGCCTTACAGTTGAAGAATATAGTATGCCTATACAATAATCATTACTTGGCCATAAGAATGAAGGATTACTAGATTTGACTATAAAATGAATAAACTCCAGAAAACAGTATGCTAAATTATAGAGTCTGAAATAAAAAGCCACTTATTTCAAGGTTCCATTTTACAAAATGTTCATAACAGGCAAAAACAAAGAACATGAGACAGATTAATGCTCGCTAGAGGGGTGAGGGGTGAAGAGAACAGGGAACAATAACTAATTACTTTGGGGTTTATACCTGAGGCTACTGAAATACTCTCAAATTAGACAGTGGTAATGGTTGTATGAACTCAAAGATACATTAAAACATCACTGAGTTGAATATTTTTAAAAGATTAATTTTATACCAAGTAAATTATATCTCCATTTCCCAAGAAAAGGATCAAGAGACAAAGAAAAATTACATTCAATTATGACATGTATGCATTAGGAAAAGAATAGTATAAACAAAATCAAATGTTAATAACAACTAAGGATGGGAACGATCTGCAATCTAAGCTTTGAACACTGTCGCCTACAAGAGTAGAGATCAGTCATCTGCTGTCATCCTTCCTTCTTCTAGAGTGTGGGAAGGGACTATGAATATGATGTCACGCCCATGATTAGGTCATGTCATATGACAAGGGGGGTAATTTTACAGATGTGATGCCTCCTAAGACTGCTCTAAGGCAAACAAGAGAGACTGTCTCAGGTAAGTTAGTCGATGATGTTAGCCCGAGATGTCCAGCAGCACATACTCTCTCCTGTGGGTTTTGAAACAAACCCTGCCAGGCTGTGTGGTGCTGGCAGAGCTGGGGACAGCATCTCTGATGGCTGACAACCTGTCACATAGCTGCAAGACAATGACTTCTGCTGACAGCACAGTGGAAGAGAACCTTGAGCATCAGTTAAGACTACAACCCTTGTCAAAACCTTGAGTTCAGCTTGGTGACAGCCTAAGCAGAGGGCCTGGTTAACCTACACCTTGACTTTGACCCACACAAACTGGAAGACAATAAATTTAAGTTGTCTGGGGCCACTGAATTTGTGTTATTTGTTACACAGAATAAAAAGCAAACATAATCTATCCTACAAAAGGTTCTTTTCCACAATATAAGTAGAGATTATTAAAAACATATTGTATTAAATTTCGTCAACCAAATGGGGAAAAAAGATAAGAGCAAGTCATAAGAAATTTAAAATATTCTTAAATACATATAGTAATATTCAACTTTACTCAATAATGATAGAAAAATTATTCAAGTATATAATGCTATCTCATTTTTGACAGGTAGATTGGTAAAGATCAAAAGTTCTAATACATTTTATTGGCTAAAGAATTATGAAGTAAGAATCCTAGTAAATGCTGGCAAAAAAAAAGCCTGGTACATACTTTATACAGGGCAAATTGGCAATGCTTATGAAATTTTTCAACTATACTTATGTATTCTTTTAACTGAATGATTATGGGGATTTTAGTTTATCCTAAAAATTGACCCCTGAAAAATTAAGTACACATTTTGTTTGCCTATATGTCCATGAACCATGAAGGCCAGAAGAGGGCATAGTATCCTCTGGAACTGGTCCAAACTAGGTGTTCTGAAAGAACAGCAAATGCTCTTAACTGCTGAGCCGACTCTCTAGTCCCCATTATAATAGTTTTATCAAAGTTATATCAACAGCAATAATACTAAGTCATTTTGAAAGAAATAATTTAATTCTCACTAATAAAATACTTCAGGGCTGGAGAGATGGCTCAGAGGTTAAGAACACTGGCTGCTCTTCCAGAGGTCCTGAGTTCAATTCTCAGCAACCACATGGTGGTTCACAACCATCTGTAATGAGATCTGGTGCCCTCTTCTGGTCTACAGTCATACATGCTATATACATAATAAATAAGTAAGTTTAAAAAAAAAAAAAGGTTAAAAAAACTCAAAAAAATACTTTAATATTGTTTAGGCCTACACGCAAAAAAAATTATTTTTATTATATTTTTTGTTTTTATGTTTTGTCTGTTATTTCAATTTTTAGCCAGTCTATGAAGAACATGAACAAACTTTATACAATGTCAGGTAAGACAGGCCTACACAAATTGTAAGGTGTGAGTAAGGTAGGCCGCTGTACTCTTCTCTGTGTGAAATACACCTTTCTGAGGTGGAACAGTTTTTATGGTCCACTGGCAAGACCAATTAGGACATGTAGTTTTCAAACCCCAATGCATACAGCCTATCCTAAAATACTATTATATTCGTCCACTAAGGAATCCAGTGCCGAGACATTGTTCTAGTTTTCAAACAGCAGAGTTTATATGTAGGATGTATCTCAATGCTAATAACATGTCCACACGGGATATGTGTTTGCTATCTTGGACGTCAACTGTTATTTCACTGCTGAGACGCTCAGGAACTACTCAAGGGGTACCAACTTCGACACAAGGTGCCAGGAAGCCGGTCTAAACAAAACACACATGACTTCTAACACCATTAGATTTGTTTCTTTTTGTTAAGTCTTCCCTTGCTTTACAAAAGAAAATTTCAGTATTTTGGCATTGAAAAGCATTCACTTTAAAAGAAAAGAACTTTAATAATTTCACTCCTTACGGGACAGTGCAGCCAATAGTTCAGTATTTGCACGCACCAAAAAAAAAAGAAAAAAGAAAATCTTGGGATTGAGGTCAGTTTTAAAGACCAAGATAGAATAAGGAGTTAATACAATATATAATAAAACCTATTATTTTGGTAAATTGATATCCCGTAATAAAAATAGGGAGAAAAACATCAAGCACTTACATCCTTGAGAAAAGTCATGCTTCACAGAGTAAGGTGAAATGTGTCTTGTCCATCTGTATTACTTTAACTTTAGAAACTTTGTTTCTTAACAACTCAGGCCCCTCATGCCAACATTAGGGGCTTTCTTTAAAGAATTCCTTTTTGTTACTGATGCTTTAAAGTCAATGATGTTTTCACCACATGTGTACCTTTTTAATGTCAATTCAGTGGCTATGAGCCCTCTAGTGGCCAGAAAATGCTAACAAAATTTTATGCAGGTTACCTCGTTTATAGTACCTGATTGATAAAATACTTATTTTAAGACATTTTCGTTATTGAAAAAATATATAAACAGTTAAACTTCATAGACTACACTGACAAAAACGTTGTACAAAGAGCACAGGTTACCTTCTATCTCTTTCCTGCACATACTCACATACACTTGATCTACAGTGTCCAAAGTCTCCCAGAAACCTTGTGTCTGCAGCACACAGTCCGGACTAAACTACAAGTGGAGTGGCAATGTCCTGCCCGCGCAGTGCCACCAGACACTTGCCTGTCACACAGTGCTTTATCTAAGTACGCTGCAGCCGATCCTTAAAAGTGGGGAGAAGATGCATTGCTGCCAGTGACAGATGAGTTGAGAACCGTGTTCGCTGCACATACAGCCTACGTAGGATGAAATCACGGCAGGAACTGTGGGCCGGGACTTTTCAAGCTCATATCAGTTCATTTTAATTCAATCCTTAAGAAAATAGTCAAAATACAGAAGAAATACCAACCTATGCGGGATGCCAGAGTAACCTAAAAAAGCCCTGGCACATGTTTCAATTATCTTCTTAGGTCAGTTAAGTGAAGGAAATTTGAAAATAATTTAATTCTATTGAGCATAGAAATCTGCTGTAATATATATATATATATATATATATATATATATATATATATTACACACACACATAAATAGCAATCAAATATTTAAATTAAGGGCTGGGGAGGTAGAGGGCCTACCACACAAGCAGCTGACCTTAGTTTAGCTCTCCATCACTCAAGTGAAAAAGCCAGGTGTGGTCTGAGACAGGTGGATCCCCAGAGCTCACTGGCCAACCTGGGCCATCAAGAAACACCAGGTTGAGTCTCAGAAAGTAAGGTGGAGAGACCATGAAGAAGACACCTGACTTCTGATCTCGACCTTCACATGTAAGAGAGAGATCTAAGCTTGTTGTTCTAAAAGAACAAGCTGACTGCTGTTTGGTAAAATTGATTATTATTATTATTATCACTTATTATACATCTTTATTTTTTGAAATTAAAATATAATTTCATCATTTCCCCCTTCCTTTCATCAAAGCCTTCCCAGGAGGCCCCTTGCTCTCTCAAACTCATGGCCTTTACTTTCTTAACTATTGTTACATAAATATGTATGTATGTAGGCATAAATATATATTATATACACATACATATAACCTAAATATAAATACAGCCTGCTCAGTCCATAAAAAGTTACTTATGTGTATGATTTCAGGATTGACCACTTGGTATTAGACAGCCACTTTGAAGGCTGATCCCTTGGAAAGACTCCATCCTGCTCTAGCATTCCTTCGTCACCACAGTTCCTTGACTAGGGTTGAGGTTCCATGAGATTTCCTCCTTTCCTGTAAGCTTGTCTACTGGTGTCAGCCTTGTACAGATCTTGTTTAGGCAACCATGCTGATTGGACTTCATGAGTATAGAAACACCATAGTGGGTGGCTGTTTGAGCCATGCCCTCAAGCACCACGCCTAGTGAGGTAGCAGGTAGCTGTTATGCCTCCCTTCTTGAGGTACATGCCTCTGGGACACCCTTAAGACCTGGGATGAATGTACACACTCTCAATCTCTCTCTTCACTACCTCATGGTTTTGGATGATGGAATGGACCACAGCAGAGCTCACCAGAATACAGCATTGGACTGTGCCTCACCCTTCCAAGATCCTGCGATAAATTCCTTTATTCTGTCTTGTGAGTTAGCCCCAAATAAATTCTTTTGCTCATTAAATGGATTGCTAGCGATTCTCTCTCTCTCTCTCTCTCTCTCTCTCTCTCTCTCTCTCTCTCTCTCTCTCCACGCACGCACGCACGCATGCACGCACATTCTCTGGCATTTCTAGGACAAGAAATCTACAGCAAATGCAAACTTCCTGGTCCTCAGGCTCCTACAATCTTCCCACCACCTCTTCTGCTATGACCCCTAAGCTATAGATGCACGAGTTGTGTTGCAGGCATGTCAATGTACATCACTTTTTTAAAAAAGACTGTTTGTCTTTCAGAATTCTTACACATTCTTCAATAAAACAAGTCATATAGCACTGGCTATCTCAGAGCATGCCATTTATCTGCAAGTATACACCAGATAATTCTGTCAATAAAAGACCAAGTATAGGCAGTAAGGACATCACTAACATTAAGGACAGTATTACAGCTTTCACTTACCATATGAACTCTTTATTGAATGGGTTCAATTCACCAAAACTTTTACCAGACACCTAGCCAACATCACTGTTGTTATGGTTAAGTCCAATTATCAATTTCATGAGATGTAAAATTACTCAAGAGACAGGACTCTGCACATGCCTCTTGGAAATTATCATGAGTAGGCTGAGGTGGGAAGTCCTGTCTACTGTGGGTGGGACCATTTCCCTAGGATGACACCCTAAACATCATGAAAGTGAGAACACTGGGCAGAACTTCACAGTCCTTTGCATCTTGCCTGTAGGTGTGATGTGCTCAGATGCCACAGTTCAGGACACTATGACCCTGCCATCATGATGGCTACAACCTCAAACTGTAAGCTGAAATGAACTCTTTCCCCCTGAGTTGCTTTTGTCAAGGATTTTTATCACAGCAACAGGAAAATAAACTAAGACAACTGTTTTTTATTTCTTTAGATAATCTAGAAGGCAAAGGAAGAAATACCCAAGGATAAAGTTTATGAGGTACATTTGCTTCCAAGTTGTTAAGATTCATTTTTCTCTTGAGGCAATTATCAGTTTTACCCCTTATACTTCAATATAGTTCTTAACCATACTTTGATTTCCTCTAAAAAATATCTTTCCTTGTCTAGAGACATACCTCAGTAGCAGAGCACTTCTCTGGCAATGCAGCAGTGCGGAAAAAAAAAGGTGTGGAAAAAATGTGTATCTTTTTATCTGATTTCTGTCATGTTCACAGTTTCTTACTATATTACTTGTGATAACCATTTTCAATAAGATTCATAAGCACTATGCCACAGTTTCTTCAGAGAGCTTATGAAAATAAAATACATATGCCTTAAACCATATATATTCCACTTGGTAAATTTTAAATGCAACTTGTCTGCTCTAGGCACACTGTCAGTACTTAATGAATACATGCATCTTGGAATGTTAAAAGTACTATTGTTGAAAGTCTGATTATGAAAAAAATTACTCTTTATTCAATTTTATATTATGTCTTAAACATTTTGGTGACAAATAAAAATTCAATGAAACCAGCAAGATGAAATGCAGGAGGTGGGAGAAATAGCATTAAAATTCTCAGCGGTTCTCTCTCCAGATCAAGTATTCCTCAATCTGAACAGCAAATCACACACTAAACTATCTTCCTAGGAGCTACCAAAGGCAAATGTCTTAATCACTCTTCGACTGCTGTGAAGAGAGGACATGACCACGGCAGCTCATAAAAGAAAGCATTTCATTGTGGATTGTTTACAGTTTAAGAGGTTTAGTCCATTATCAGCATGGCAGGGGGCATGATGGTAAAAGGCAGATTTGGTGTGGAGAAGTAGCTGAGAGTTCTACATCTTGATCTGCAGCCTTACTACATTACAAGCTCCAGGCCAGCCTGAGCTACATAGTGAAACCTGTATATAATCAAATTATATTTCAAGAAATTTAAAAAGAAAACATTTGTAATGCATAAGCTTAAAAAGAAATATAAAGCACTTTTACAATTTAGTTCAAAAGTGTAAAAAGAAAAAAAAGACACCACAGACTGTTTACCACAGAAACTATACAAATGCCTGCTAAACACAGGAAGAAATAGCCTCTACCTTTACTCAAGAAAGACTACAGTGAAAAACTGATACACCCAGTAGGAAGGCTGCAATTTACAACAACAGCAGCAAAAGTTGCCATGTTAAAATTCATTTCTTTATTCTTAGAAATCTGCTTTATAATCTTGCCCATATCAAATATAAAATACCTTAAATCTGTCATAGCTAAATCCTGAACATCACATATATATAGCATGTACTCCCCCCCCAAAAAAAAAATGGATAGAATATGTAGGCAACTCAATGTTGCTTCGTACATGTTTATTTCTGCTTGGAATGAATATAACGAATACTTCATTTGGGTCAGCAAGATGGTTCAGCAGGCACTCAGCACACAAGCCTAATGACCCAAAGTCAATCTCCAGAGCCCACGAAAAGGCAGATGGTGAGGACTGATTCCAGAGTTGTCCTCCTCTGACCTGCACGTGTGAACCCCGACACTCCATGCACATGTATACACAAACAAACGGATTAGAGATTCAAAATGATGTTTACCTGTCAGAAGGTATGTCACAGGCAATCGGGTGCCTCACTCCGGATCCATTTTTAATAGAATCCTGTCTTGTGAGCCCATGAGAGCGAGCTTTCTCCACTGAAGGGACAGTTAAGTCACCTGAGGGTCCTTGGAACTGAGTCTGCTCGTGTAGTTTGGCTTTCTTCTCCTGAGGTGCCTCCTCATTTCGAAGCCCTCGAAGAACCTTTTGATCGGGTTGCTGTGATGTAGTAGACCCACTATTATAAAACCATGCTCCTGATTTAGTGAGGATTTCTTGTTGTTTTCGGCACAAATTACACACCCACATAACCTGCACACAATAACACAGAAAAAAAGAAATAAGTCTCCCTCAAAATGAAAGAGAAACAAAAGGAGAAGAAATTAAAGCCAACAAAAAATTACATGGTTATGCTTCTGAAGTTAGAATGAATTCAATATTAAATGGTACTATAAATTAAATAATTCATCCTTTCTTCTAATTTTAGAAGCATGATTATAATGAAATTACACTGACAGAAAAACATATCAAAATGATAGTTGTTTGCTTGCATTCTGTAATTATTTATTTATTTATTTAGAACCATGATGTAGTAAACAGAAAATGAATTTTGAAGTTAGTCGATTTTAAATAGTATCTCCAAAATAGGAAACTAAAATCTTCAGCAAGGTACTGAACCTTTTTAACTATAGATCTCAATTTCCTTAACAAACAAGGGATAAAAACAAAATGACAGCATTTCCTCTATTTTTTTAAATAAAAATAATTCATAAAAATGCATGTTATATACTAGATTTTCAGTATGTTAACCACCAAGTATATCATGTGCTTAAAGAGTTTTATTTCTTTTAAGTAGCTATCAATGACAAAAACAAAGCTAACAACACTACTAATTTCAATAAAACCTATACACTGATCATAATGTGTAATGATGTATTTGATTCTTTTATTTTCACATCTACATGTATTTTGGTACTATTCAAAATAGCTAAGTAATGGATCCAATCTAGACATCCATCAAGAGATGAACAGATAAAGAAGACAGGGGACATATATACAACTGCATTTTAATCACCAGTAAACAGGAATGGTCATGATGTGTGCAGGAAAACAAATGCAGCAGATCTCTAGGCTGTGGAATGAGCCAGACTCAAAAAGAAAAATACTACTTGCATTCTCTCCTATGCTGACTCAAGATTTAGGGGCGGGAGTCTGGAGTAGAGAGAGCAGCAGGAGAGGGAAGAAAGAGGTACTAATGCAATGGGAGAGGCATAAAAAGGTGGGCAGGAGGGAGGGGGAGAGAGAGAATATGGAAGGTAGGTGATTGGGTGGGTGAATGGATAGATGGATGGCAGGCAGGCAGGCACACAAGCAGGCAGGCACACAGGCAGGCAGGCAGGCACACAGGCAGGTAGGCAGGCAAGCAGGCACACAGGCAGGCAGGAAGGTACACAGGCAGGCAGGCAGGCACGCAGGCATGCAGGCAGGCAGGCACACAGGCAGGCAGGCACGCAGGCAGGCAGGCAGGCACGCAGGCAGGCAGGCACACAGGCAGGCATGCAGGCACTCAGGCAGGCAGACAAGGCACTATATAGGAAGGGGATCTGAAGGGAACACAGAGTGAAAAGAGAGCATAGAGGGAAATAAAAACAGTAAAAGTACCCAACACAACAAATGTGTATCAATAAAACATATTCCACAAACATCTAAGATAGAACTGATTTTTATTGTGGTTTAAAAAAAAAATCCAACAAATTGAACCATCTTCACTACTTTTAAATGATACTTCAAGTAATATTAACTATATTCAAATTGTTCCCAAGTAGAATTTGAAAACTTCCTATAAACCTCAATTCTATACCCACTAGACAGAAATACCCCCTTTCCTCCCCTATTCCCAGCCACAATAACACCTATTTCATGCTTGACTGGTAATTGAATTTTTTTTTTTCAGAATCCAGTAATTATTACTGTATGACCAGAAAACCTTCTCTATCATCTCAAAAATCTTTTTTGATTAACTGGAAACTCTAAAAATAAATAAATAAACAAACAGAAATATATTTGTGAAATGTAAGGTAAGCACATATTTCAAATGAGTATGAATCACACACTCACACTGACTCTCACACACACTCCACATTTAGATTTTTCATATTTAAATGACTTCCAACAATACAGATAATCACAAAAAGAGAAAGCCTTTTTGCCTACTAATCAACAACAAAGCAGAAATCAGCTTGTGAGATAATTACCCATCACTGCATCCAACCAAGTGGTTTTCACTGAAATAAGGGTGTTTTGTAAAATATCATTTAAATGTTCCATTAAACCAAGTTGTATTATTTTTATAGTTTGTATCACACAGCATTATAATTGTTTATTATGATTATGATTTTGTTCTTTCATTGCATGGGGTATATATTCCTTAATTCACTACTAACTTTATTATTATTTTTGGAAGCAAAGACTATTGTGTATTAGCATAGTAAGACCATAAAGTCATAGACTACTAAGATCAAAATGCCTACTAGGTTGAAGTCAACTTGAAGTAATCCTCAAGGAAATATTTGAAAGAGGTATTTGATACTATAAAACCAAGATTATGTTTCATCAATTGCCAAATAAGATACTCATCAATAATGTTAATATATGTGCCATTTTTAATTTGTAAATAAGGCAGTATTTTTAACAAAAACACTGTGGTCTCACTCATTTTTTAGTAAACAACTCCACAGTTCATTTTCTATGATTGATGTGAATACACATTAAATATAAATATATACAAATACATCAATCAATAGTTTTAAAAATAATACTATGTCCAAATGATAACCAAGCAATGACCACTTTTGAGGTGACTTGTGGCAAGTGCAGATGCCTTCAGACCTCTATTAAGTGGAAGTCCTTTGAAAACACATGAAGAACTGTCGCCGGGAAGCAACACGAGGGCACTGACTAAGCAGATGCTCTTTCACTAAGCTCCATCTTCAACCCAACCAATAAAATCGGGTTTCGACTTCTCTGTTTTAAACAAATCATTAATCTCTTAGAGGACTCTAAAAGTTAGCTTTCTTTGGAATAAGTCACACTGAAGACATTAAAGAATAACTTGATAATTAACAACAGAACAAAATGAATTTACAAGGCAATTATCTAAATACTGTTCTTTACCTCTGTCAAAAAGATCCAAAACTAATATATATTCAAGATGACAGCTTGAAACAACCGCAGCAAAAGAATCACAATGCAGTTGAATGGAGACAGGTGCACAGGATCCTTAATGTAAAAACTCCAAAAGCAACTTATTTTAAGAAATAACCTAAAGCTGAAGAACTCTCAAGAATTTTTTTTCTTAAAGGAAGGGTGTAGCCACTGTGGAGAGGGTGGGGTGGGGGACTAAACATAAGAAATAAGGGTATGGTGGGAGTCGGGAAAGGGTGGGAACGGGACAACAAATGCAATCACAATACCCTGTATACAAATCTACAATTGTCAAGAAGAGGGAGGGAAGCAGGGAGGGAGGGAAGGGACTCAGCTATTAAAGGCTAGACTCACAATCAAAAGTATGAGAGAGGAAGAGGGAGGAGAGGGGGAGAGAGAGAGTGTGTGTTAGTTCTTCAGTGAGATGGTTTATCAGTCCCTTCAGTGTGGTCATGAACTTCAACAAATCAGGTATAAAGACCACCACATTATTAGGAACAAACTAGAGATCAAATTCTGGGGCTAGCTGGAAGCTGGCACCACAGTTAACTTATTACATATTCTGAAAGTGCAGTGATTTAACCTCCTAAAATGGGGATGGGGCTTGAAGATCATGGACCTCAAAAATAATAATAGTAAACGTAAGTCTGGGAATGTGAGTGAAAATTTAAGGAAAGTCAGCTGATCACCACACGAGTGTGAACTTCACATAGACTAACTACTTCTTCACTGAGCTACAAAGATTTGGTTTTAATTTATCATTTTAATTGATAACAAATGAAATCTTTTTAAAGTATCTGTTCTATTGAAAATGCACTACTAGAGAAATTTTTAAGTGGGGTATAAACAGTTTCAGTACATTAAGCACGTCACAAGAACTCCCAACTCCTCATGGAACTTCGTCCCATGAAGTAACGTGGGTTAACTTGAAATCACAGACATATTTAGACTACAGAAGCCAGGAAACAAGTACAAACAGTAGCTTTTTCTAAAAGTCAGCTGTCAGCACTACTACTCTATGAAAATAATGACAGCGTTCACAGACAAACTTGAAGGAAACTGTAATTTACCATAAAAATTAATTTCAGACCAGAAAATTCCAATTTGTAAAACTAATGGGAAATAACTATTCATTATGTTTTATGGATTCAGACAACACTCTCTAGATGATTAGTATATGCCAGACACTATGCAAGGAGTTGGTGTATAAATAGATGTAAACTTTGTTGTGGATTTTAAAGAATAGAGGGAGAGGAAGCCACCTACCCACCCACACAAATATCAGAAATAGGTCATTGATCCATAGGACTTATTTGTTGGGTGGCTTTAAAGAAAAATCTGGCAATGTGCTCCTATGACGAACAATGTAGAAGGCACAGACAAATACTTTGGTGTCTTCTTCCTGGCCCGTTCTTAAGGACAATGCATGCTGGGTTCACTCTGAAATACCAATGCACCAGTGAGTGCTAGAGCATCGTGAAGGGTGATTCTTTCAGAAGAATTTTAAATATAAAGAAAATAAAAGATATTTGTTAAATTTAACCAAGCACATTGTCCTGTACAAAGACAAAGTCTAAAGAAGAGAAATAGAACACAAGTGATATCAAACTCTGGCCTTACCTCTGTCTGAATTCTCCACACTCCCACATCCACATCCATGTACACACAAACACAGAAGGGGTAGGCTATTTTGTTTTTAACTTCCCTTGTCTATATACTTAATACATTCTCCAAACACCATTTGGCTTAAAATAAAGAACCTTCTCTAAAATAGATCACTTTTAGGCCATAAAGAAAGGCCACTGGACATGCTGGTATCCACGGCCCATGATTCAAACCCAGGCTGTGTTGATCCCTGTGGTCCACATGGATGTCCATGGTCTGTGGTCCACCGGAGGCCATATGGATGTCTGTGGTCTGTGCTCTTGCTGGAAGCCATATTGATTGATATCTGTGGTCCATACTGCCAAAGGAGGCCATGTTTATGTCCACAGTCTATATGGATGTCTGTGATTTGTACTGCCCTTAAGAGGACTGGGAAGTGAGTGCAGCTGGAATGATTGTGTAAAATTCTTAAAATAACAAATAAAAAAAAAAATATTATGTTGGAAAAAATGAAAAAAATAAAAAGAACACTCTATATCTCCAAGATACAAATATATACATACATACATCCATACATACATACATACATACATACATACATACATAAACACATAGGAAAAAATAAGTAGCTTTCTTCTATCCTAATAACTTGCTGAGAAAGAAATTGGGGTGGGGGAACCATTTATAATAGCTTAAAAAAAAAAGACTACAATAAAATAATGTAACCAAAGGTGAATGATCTATATAAGAAACATTTTTAAACATAGAGGAAAGACACTGAAGAATACAAGGAAAGACAGAAAGGGCTTGCATGCTCTGGAGTTTACGGAAACTACACTGAATTCTATTGTGAAAATGGCTATATAGGGCAGGCAGACAACACAACCAGTGCTGCTTGCTGCACACGGCTGACAACTTGCACTCAGGACCACAGAAAAAGCGGGTAAGTGGCACGCTCCTGCAGACCCAGCAGTCCTAAAGGATAATGGAGACAGAGACCAGGAGTGACCCAGGAACTCAGAGCCTGGGGTAGCTGCATCACACAAACAAGGAAGACCTGCTTCCACAGCCCCACAAAGTTATCCTCTGATTTCCACATGCATGAACTTGCATATGCACACGTGTACACACACACACACACACACACACACACACACACACACACACACACACGTACAGAGAGAGACATATAAGAGTTTTTAAAGGCTACAGTAACAGAGGTGGTCGTTAAATTCCACACATTCCCCTTCAAAATTCCAATGAGAGAACAAAAGTTAATATAAGAACAGATCTGAGTCATTTGATTTTTGAAGCAATCAAACAAATTTCTACCATTCAAGGAAAATGGAAACACAACATACCAAAATCTATGGGACACAATAAAGGTGGTCTTAAAAGGTAAGTTTATAGTCCTAAGTGCCCACATTAAAAAAAAAAAAAAGAGAGAATGTCAAATTAATACTTTCCTGAAAAACTTTGGGAACAATAAAACAAATTGAGCATCCCTTTATGATACAAGGGGTGGGGACAGGGACAGAGAAAGCTTGCAGCAACACAATAAAAGACAAGACATGACAAACCTGTAGCCAACACCAAGCTAAATAGAAAAACTCAGAGTTCCCAGTGGGATCAGGGACAAGGCAAAGGTGTCTACTCTCTCCACTCCAATCAAATACAGTGCTTTAAGTCTAAGCTAGAGCAGTAAGATATGAAAAGGAAACAAACGGGCAGAAACAGGAAAAGAAGAAGTTAAGGAAGCCCATTCTCTGAAGATATCATCCTTTAAAGAAAAATCTCTGAACACAAACACATACACACAAAATCTTAGATAATAAAAAATTCAACATAGTGGAACAACACAAAACGAAACACACACACCTAGCTTTTCTATATACTAATGATAAACAGGCTGGAAAAATAGTAAAATAATCCCATTCACAACAGCCACTGATAAATAGTGGATCAAAGACCTCAACATAAATCCAGTTACTCTGAACCTGATAGAAGAGAAAGTAGGAAGTACTCTTGAACGCATTGGCACCAGAGAACACTTTCTAAATATAACACCAGTAGCACAGACACTGAGAGAAACAATCAATCAATGGGACCTCCTGAAACTGAGAAGCTTTTGTAGAGCAAAGGACACGGTCAACAAGACAAAGCGACAGCCTACAGAATGGGAAAAGGTCTTCACCAACCCCACATCTGACAGAGGGCTGATATCCAGAATATATAAAGAACTCAAGAAATTAGACATCAAAATGCCCAACAGTCCAATTAAGAAATGGGCTATAGAACTAAACAGAGAATTCTCCACAGAGGAAGTTCAAATGGCTGAAAGACATTTAAGGAATTGCTCAACATCCCTAATTATCCGGGAAATGCAAATCAAAACGACTCTGAGATACCACCTTACACCTGTCAGAGTGGCTAAGATCAAAAACACAGAAGACAACTTATGCTGGAGAGGATATGGAGCAAGAGGAACTCTCCTCCACTGCTGGTGGGAATGCAAGCTTGTACAGCCGCTTTGGAAATCAATATGGCCCTTCCTTAGAAAATTGGGAATCCATCTCCCCCAAGACCCAGCTGTAGCACTCTTGGGCATATACCCAAGGAATGCTCAATCATACCACAAGGGCATTTGCTCAGCTATGTTCATAGCAGCATTGTTTGTAATACCAAAACCTGGAAACAACCTAGATGTCCTTCAACTGAAGAATGGATAAAGAAAATATGGTACATATACACAATGGAGTACTACTCAGCAGAGAAAATCAATGACATCATGAGGTTTGCAGGCAAATGGATGGATCTAGAAAAAAATCATCCTGAGTGAGGCAACCCAGACTCAAAAGGACAAACATGGTATGTACTCACTCATAGAAGGATACTAGATGTAAAACAAAGATTACTAGACTGCTACACAACTCCAGGGAGGCTACCTAGAAAACGGGACCCTAGGAAAGACCCAGGGATCGCCCAATAACAGAGAAATGGATGAGATCTACATGAACAACCTGGACGACAGTGGGAGTAATGAAGGGCAAGATTTGAGGGAAAGAAAGCTTAGGCGAGCAGGAGATCCCAGCTGGATCAAGAACAGAAATGGAGAACAAGGAATAATAGACCATGATAAATGAAGACCACATGAGAACAGGAATAGGCAGAGTGCTCGAGAGGTCACCAGAAATCCACAATGATACATCCTCTATGGACTGCTGGCAGTGGTCGAGCGAGGGCCTGATCTGACCTAGTCTGGTGATCAGATGACTAAACACCCTAACAGTCATCTTGGAACTCTCATCCAATAACTGATGGAAGTGGATGCAGAGATCCTCGGCCAGGCCCCAGGTGCAGCTCCAGGTGTCCAACTGTCGAGAAGGATGAGGGACTGCAAGAGCGTGAATTGTTGAATCCAAGATTGCAAAAAGCACAGGGACAAATAGCCAATCGAATGGAAGCACATGAATTATGAACCAATGGCTGTGGAGCCCCCAGCTGGATCAGGCCCTCTGGGTAAGTGAGACAATTGAATAGCTTGATCTGTTTGGGAGGCTCCCAGGCTGTGAGACCGGGACCTGTCCTTGGTGCATGAGCTGGCTGTTTGGAACCTTGGGCTTACACAGGGACCCATGCTCAGCCTGGAAGGAGGGGACTGGACCTGCCTGTACTGAATCCACCAGGTTTAAATGAGTCCCCAGGGGTGTCTTGGCCCTGGAGTAGATGGGAATGGAGGGGAGGGTCTGGAGGGAAGGTGGGAGTGGGAGCGGAAGGGGGGAGGACAGGGGAACCCATGGCTGATGTATAAAATTAAAACACATAATAATTAAAAAAAAGAAAAATAACTTATGATTGGGGGTCCCCACAATCAAAGTGTCACAGCATAAGGAAGGCTGAGAACCGCTAGATTAGAATTAATATTGTTAAATTTATCATCCTACCAAAAGCAATTTACAGATCCAATGCAATCCCAATCAGGATTCTAACACCATGCTTCACAAACAAAACAAAACCAAAAAAAAAAAATCAAAAAATTTACATAGAAGCACAGAAGCCTGAGGACAGTCAAACCAATCACACACACACACAAACATACACACACACAAACCATAGGAGATATCACTATAACTGATTTCAAATTATACTACAGGGTCTTAGTAATAAAAAACTACATGAAAAAAAAAAAAACTACATGGAACTGGCATAAAAATAAGACACACAGATCGAAGAGATAGAATTGAGCATCCAGATATAAGTCCATACAACTACCTGATTTTTGACAAAGATGCCAAAAACATATAGTGGGAAAAAAGCAGCATCAGCACATAATGACTGGACAACCAGATTTCAACATGCATAAAAATGAAAGTAGATCCTTATCTCTCATCTTCTATAAAACTCAACACACATAGATGAGGACTTCAACACAAGAACTGCCACCCTAAGGCTACTAGAAGAAAAAAGGAGAGTGCCCAGATCAGAACGTTCTGAATGATTCTCTGATAGCACGGGAAGAGCAAGGATTAACAAACAAGACCTCATGAAATAAGAAGCTTCTGTACAACAAAGGACACTGACATGAGTGAACAGCCGGCCTACAGAATGGAGGAAAATCTTTCTCAGCCACTCATCTCACAGATTCGTGCCTAAAACATACAAACCTAAAAAACTGAACCTTAACAAGAGAAACAACCCACCTTAAAGGGGGTTAGGTGACTATAGAAGTGAATAGAAAATTCTCAAAAGAAATATAATGGCTAGGAAACACATCCTTCAACATGTTCAACATCCTTGGATATCAGGGTAATACAGGTTAAAACTACTTCAAGATTCCATTTTACCCCAATGAGAACGGCCATCATCAGAAACACAAATGACAATAAAGGCTGGTGACAGTGTGGTGATAGAAGATTGTGGGTGTATAAACCAGCACATCCACTTTGGAAATCAGCCGGGTGGTTTTACAAAGAAAATTATTAATAGAGCTTCCATATGACCCAGCTCTACCACCAGTCCTGGACATAGGCTGGGTTTCATATCCTGCTACAAAGACATTTACATATCCCTGGTCACTGCAACTCTATTCACAATACCTCAAAATGGAATCAAATTTGATATCCACCAATAGATGAATGAATAAGAAAAACATAAAAACATAATATACACAATGTAATTTTACTCAGCTATAAAGAAAAATCAAATCACAAAATTTGCAGGTAAATAGATCAAGCGATAACATACACACGTGTGTGTGTGTGTGTGTGTGTGTGTGTGTGTGTGTGTGTGTGTGTGTGTGTGTGTAGAGACAGAGGGGGGGGGGGCACGCTCAACCCAAAAAGACAAGTGTCTTGTACTCTCTCTCGTGTGCAGATCTTAGCGTCCAATCTTTTGTTTTCTGTGTTTTCATCTGGAGCACGGTGGAAAACGGGAGTAGAAAGGGACTTGGGAGGAGTGCTAAGGGAGGAGGGGCAGTAGATTATAGGAATAACAAAAGTAGTGAGTACACCACGGGCAGAAACCTTAATCAGGAAAGGGCACAGGATCAAGGAGAAATCAGGGATTCACTCCACTTCCGTGGGGGTATGAAAAGCTATAAGGAGGCTATTATCTTACAACATAACTTTTAAAAAAATAAAATGAAGAAGGCATGTGAAATGAAACAACTGGAGAAATACTGGACAAAGGATTAAGCAGACAGTTCCCTCTGCTCAGGCAGACCCCAAACATCCTTCACCAGGGCCTACCCAGGCTAATTAATACACCTGACCCAACCCTCCACACACCCGACACAATCCCCCAGATCTAGCTCAGGTCCCACATCCAGTGCCCTGGTGTAGTCTGTGCCTCCAGGATTCTGCTAGGGCCCTCCCTTCCTGCCCACGAACTACAAGTTCCTCCCATATCACATTCAACCCCTCTGCAGAACCTGCACATCATTTGCCAGGTCTGGCTAGATAAATCCACCTGATTCTGGCCTCCACACACCCTACCGAACCCCCACCTCTAACCCCCAAACTCCAGAATACACACCCTGCATGCCAGTCCAGCACCCTGTATCCACCCACATGACTTCACTCATGCCACTTAAGCCACATCCAAATTTTAGGCCCAACCAAGTCCACATACTCTGTGTTCTGCCCCAGTCTGCTCTGTCCATATCACAAAAGGACCTAACAAAATAAAAACACATACCTATAAGGTAAAATATCTCACTGAAAATATAAACAATATAAAAGATCATGTCAGAATCTCCACCCCCAAAGAAAAATCTATCAGTCAGTCCTATAAAAATGTTCACCAATGAGAATTACTCAAATGAGCATCAGGACATAAAATTTTAAAGATCATTAACTATCCAGTAATATAAAGAAGACACAAAGAAACTGGTCAGTGAACTTAAAGAGAATAAATGCCTAAGAGATGACCAAGAAAATACAAATTTAAGGCTGTTGGAAATGACAACGACAATTCAGGATCTGAAAATGGAAGTAGAAAAAGAGATAGAAAGACTGAAGGCTCGAGGTGAATTGGAGATGGTACTGAAAACCCAATAGCAGAACTAGAAACTCAAAGCAGAAGATTGAATATTGGTAAATAAGCAAAGAATATGAATAAAAACTTTTAAAACACAAGGAAGGATCATATAGGGAAACGGGACACCATGAAAAGACCAAAACTTTTACTTATGGGAATAGATAAGGCGATAATCACAAGGCAATAGCACAGAGCAGCTCCTAAACAAGACCATGGAAGAAAACTTCCTCCAACTATGGCAAGGCGCACCTGTACAGACACAAGAGGCACAGAGAACACCAATCAGACAAGTCCAGAAAAGAAACGTCTTATCATGTTATAATACCAATTACATAGAAGAAAGAAATGGAATTGACAAATGCAAGAGAAAAAGAAAACACACATAAGGGAAGCACACCAGAGTAACAGCTGGTTTCTCAATGGACACACTGAGAGCCAGATGAGCCTGCAGCAGTACATTCTGAGCGAGCCCTAAAAGACAACGATGGCAAATCTAGATTAATATTGCCAAAACTATCTGTCATGGCTGAAGGAGAAAAAAAAACCATGATATAAACAGCCTGAAAACACTATATCTGACAGGGCAAACCTAGAGAAAATACAAGAAGGAATATTTTATTTTTAAGAGAAGAATAAGCATAGCCAAGAGAATGTAGGAAAAAAATGAAATTATAACTACAGAAAGACAGGGCTGGTGAGATAACTTGGTGGTTAAGAGTGCTGGCTGCACTTCCAAAGGTCCTGAATTCAATTCCCACAAACCACATGGTGGCTCACAACTATCTATAACCATAGTCCCATTAGATCTGATGCCCTCTTCTGGTGTGCAAATGTACATGCAGACAAAACACCCATATACGTAAAGTACATAAATAAATAAACCTTCAAAAAAAATTTTAAAAAATACTGAAACACAAGGTACCACTAAGAATGCCACACCAAAATACAACAACATAACAAATGCAATTAACACAAACCTTTCAACAATAACTTTAAATTTTAACAACCTTAATTCTCCAATCAAAAGAAAACGTAAATATCTATCTGCTGTCTGCAAGAAAAACATCATAACTTTACAGATAGGCCTTAAAGTAAAAGGATGAATAAAAGTATTCCATGGGACCAGCAACCAAGCAGGTGTCACTATTCCAATATCTGACAAAAGAGATATCAAACTAGAACTTATCAGAAGAGGTAAAGAAGGATACTTCATTCTAATCAAGGCAACAATTTATCAAGAAGTCATACTATCCTAAACATATATGCAACAAACTCTAGAGTGCCCAATTTCATTAAAAGAAAAAACTATACTACTGGAATTAAAGACACAGATTAACATCAAGTCACTAATAGTAGGTAATGTCAATATACCACTTTATCTAATGACAGGTTGTCTGGATGAAAAGTAAACAGATAAACATCATAATTAAATAATAATTTGATGTATTCAGCAAATGAACTTAACAGATACCCAGAATATTCTGCCCAAACACCAAAGAATATATATATACATACGTCTATATATATACATACATACACACACACTACACACACACACACACACACACACACACACACACACACACACACATACACACATATATATGCTACTCAGTATCACATGGAAGCTGCTCTAAAATAGACCATATCCTGGGGCATAAAGCAAATCTTAAAAAATTCAGAATTTTGAAGTAATTCTCTGCATCCTACCTGACTATAATGAAATAGGACAGAACTGACAGAAAACAAAATCTCTAGTAAGTATACAAACTCATGAAGATTAAATAACACATTACTGAATGATGAATGTGTCAAAAAATAAACCAACAGCTTTTGGTTCATAATTCATGTGTTTCCACTAGTTTGGCTATTTGTCCCTGTGCTTTTCCAATCTTGGTCTCAACAATTCACGCTCTTGCAGACCCTCCTCTTTCTCGCCAATTGGACTCCTGGAGCTCCACCTGGGGCCTGGCTGAGGATCTCTGCATCCACTTCCATCAGTTATTGGATGAGAGTTCCAGCATGACCGTTAGGGTGTTTGGCCACCTGATCACCAGACTAGGTCAGATCAGGCTTTTTCTCGACCATTGCCAGCAGTCTACAGAGGATGTATCATTGTGGATTTCTAGGGACCTCTCCAGCACTTTGCTTCTTCCTGTTCTCATGTGGTCTTCATTTATCATGGTCTGTTATTCCTTGTTCTCCCTTTCTGTTCTTGATCCAGCTGGGATCTCCTGCTCCCCTAAGCTCTCTTTCCCTCGAACCTTTCCCTTCATTATTCCCACTGTCGTCTAGGTTGTTCATGTAGATCTCATCCATCAGGCCCTCTGGATAAGTGAGACAATTGAATAGCTTGGACTGTTTGGGAGGCATCCAGGCAGTGGAACCCAGACCTGTCCTTAGTGCATGAGCTGGCTGTTTGGAACCTTGAGCTTACACAGGGACACTTTGCTCAGCCTGGAAGGAGGGGACTGGACCTGCCTGTACTGAATCTACCAGGTTGAATTGAATCCCCAGGGGAGTCTTGGCCCTGGAGAAGATGGGAATGGAGGGGAGGGGCTGGGGGGAAGGTGGGGGCAGGGGCAGGCAGGGGAACCCATGGCTGATATGTAAAATTAAAACACAAATATAATAAATAAAAAGGAGGAAAAAATAAATCAAGAAAGAAATTTTTTAAAAATTACTGGAAGTAATGTTCTTTAGGTTTTCCAACTTAAAAGGAGTATAGGGTTTAAAAGTATTCTCTTATAATATTCTGCATTTCCTTGAGATGTTGTGATATTTCACTGTCCATTTCTGACTCTGTTCATTTGGATCCTCTCTTTCCTTTGGTTAGTTGGCCAGGGTCTGTCAGTCTTGTTTATCATTCTTAGAAACCAGCTCTAGAGGAGTTGATTCTTTGTGTTGTTTTTCTTTGCTTCTTTGCTTCATGAATTTTGGCTCTGATTCTTATTTTTCTTTCCCCTAGTGGGTTTAGATTGTTTTAGTTTTTCTAAAATTTTGAGTTGCATCATTAAGTTGTTTATTTGTGTACTGTCTGATTTTATAGTGTAAGCATCAGAGCTATCAATTTTCCTCATAGAATGATTTTTAATGTGTTACAGAGATTTAGTTGCATTGTATTTTCATTTTCATTTACTTCCAGTAATTTTTAATCATGGACTTTAGAGAAGAACCTACAACCATCACTATACTAAACCAGCATAATCCCTAACTACATTCTAGCTAGTTATCCTTACATCCACAGATAAGTGCGTTCTCACCCCTCATCACAGAAACCTCTTGGCAACACAGACCATTACAGAAAACCACAATGAATCAAAATGCAAAGAACAGGAGACCATGTGGTTGCCCAGTCCCAACTGATACATCTACAACACAGTTTTTGCACCTCAGGCCTAGGGTTCGTTGTGGGAAAGAGCCAGAGGAACAGGAATTTTCTATGAGATTTCATCTCCTAGAAATGTCAGAGAAGCCCATTCATTCTCATCAACATGCCTGCCTAAATAAGACCTGAGCAATGATGACACCAATGGACATGCTAATACAGGAAGGGGCAGTCTCAACCCTAGACAAAGAACTTCAGGCAACTGAAGGATGCTGAAAGCAAGGGAAATGGACTTCCCGGGGGAAGGGCCTCCCAATCAGTTATCCTGAGATCACACACGTGCAGGCAACATTATACAGACTGAGCAGATTAAATTTATGTATTTAAGCACATGTATGCATGTATGCATGTATGTATCTGTAACATCTATTACAGAAAACGAGGCCATAAATTTGAGAACAAAGACACAGGAGAGATTGGAGGGAGGGGAGGAAAAGGGAAAATGTTGTAATTATATTTCAAAAAAAATATTTAAAAATGGTTTAAGCAGAGATGGGGCAAGGAAATGCGGGAGAGGAAGCTACAGAACATGGTTTAATAAAACTAAGGCCGTGCGACGGTGGTGATGCACACCTGTAATCCCAGCACTCAGGAGGCAGAGGCAGGTGGATCTCTGTGAGTTCGAGACGAGCCTAGTCTACAGAGTGAGATCCAGGACAGGTGCCAAAACTACACAGAGAAACCCTGTCTCAAAAACTAAAAAAAAAAAAAAAAAATCTATGAAAAAATTTACGGAAATCCACTAGTTAAGAAGTTAATTTCATAATACAACTTTAAAAAAACAATAAAAGGGTTAAAAATAATTGCACTGCATAGGTGGGCAATACTGCTACCAGAAGACATACTTTATTAAGGGAAAAGAGCAGTACAAGACATGGAATACATCCCAGTAAGTTACTGGTCAGGGGTCCCAGGGGTCTCCAAAACAACAAACTATTGCCACTGCCCTTGGTTGCCTACCATAGCTACACATAGGACACTAATGCTGAAGAAGACACACACTTTAGCTACACAACATAAAGAAATCAGTTTCAAACTAACCAGGACACCCTCCCTGCTGTCTAACTTTCACAGTGTTACAAAGTGCTATTCAATCTGCTGGGAGAGAAGAGACACTAGTGGATAATCTTACTCAGAGAAATGCTATACCACCAGCCTCCCACCACAGCCTGGACCTACTGCTGCAATAGTGGCATGGTTGTTATGGGTAACTATCAACTTTCTCATTTGAATTGGGGCCTGCTCCACAGAAGGGGATTTCATGCCTGGTACTGAAATTCCTGCCAAAAGCCATATACATGCAGTTGTGCTGTTACACAACTACTAAATATTTATGTTTATACCCATAGAACTTGACTACCCTCATCTTTTGTCATAGAAGCTTCTTCATGCAGTGGGCAACAATCAGTGGAGAAATGCATGATGGGCCAATGTGCAGAAAATAAGAGGCTAGGTATTGAGTCCTAAGTGAGAGATTCTTTATCAATGACAACAACAAGGCTCAGCCAACACCACGGGAGATGAGGAAGGGATGTGCAAGCCAGAGACAAGGAGGAGTACTATATAATATTGTCTTCTGGACAGGGCATGCCTAAAGCAATCATGGATTGACAGGAGCTATGGTTACCTGCATAAGACCTGAACAGATCAAGGCAGGCAAATTTCCAGGATAGGTGGATTAAATGATCTTCAGGCCCATCCCTTACTGAAGAGCTAATATTTGAAGGAGGAAGGAAAATCATTGTTTGTTTGTTTGTTTTAAGATGTGGCCACTGGTAGGTTCCTCATGATCTACTAGCTGGATCCACACCTCACATATTAACTGAACTTAGTAAGTTATCAAAGAAAAAAGAAAGATGTAAGGTTGGAAAGGAAGGATGCTGGGAGACATGGAGGAAGTTAGAGTAGAAAATGGAAAAAAGATATGATCATATTTCAATGTATACTTGCATAAAATTCTCAAAAATGGAAAAATTTAAAAGGTTAAGACAAATCGCTGGCACCAATCATGCATAACTAAACATGTAAAACTGGTAACTACTAAAGGTTAACAGAAATAATAAGATACATATTGATATTTATATTCACACTTCAGGTAAGTTAATATATGATATAAACATATTAGCTAACTGAGAAATGATTTCTCAATTTTCATACATATATAATTTAAAAATACCACACAGGTTATTTCAGAGAGGTGTGTGTCTGATTGTCTGTGTCTGTACACATGCAATGATGGGAATAATATCGCCAATCACTTCCCTCAAAAGTGTCCAATTAGTAAACTTTGAGAGAAGAGGTTCTGGGACTTGAACCTTGGACCATACACATGCTAATCACACACTCTACCACAGAGTGACACCCTCAGCTCAGTTGTAACTACTTTGTAGTGATTTTTTTATCCTCTTTATTAATGTTTTTTCTGAATGAAACTTTAGGGAAAAAAATAGGTAAGTGGTTTCCAAAGCAAATTAGTCATTGAGAAGTATTTAATTCTGTATTGACTATTATCAAAATAGATAATTGCTGCCTTCAAAATAAATATGCAACATTAAATCTTTGAATTTGGATTCTGAATTATATTTTTTAATTATATTTGTGTTTTAATTTTACATATCAGCCATGGGTTCCCCCTGTCCTCCCCCCTCCCGCTCCCGCCTCCGCCTTCCCCCAGCCCCTCCCCTCCATTCCCATCTTCTCCAGGGCCAAGGCTCCCCTGGGGATTCAGCTCAACCTGGTAGATTCAGTACAGGCAGGTCCAGTCCCCGCCTTCCAGGCTGAGCATGTGTCCTTGTGTAAGCCCAAGGTTCCAAACAGCCAGCTCATGCACTAAGGACAGGTCCTGGTCCCAATGCCTGGGTGCCTCCCAAACAGTTTAAGCTATTCAATTGGCTCAGTTATCCAGAAGGCCTGATCCAGTTGGGAGCTCCACAGCTTTTGGTTCATAATTCATGTGTTTCCATTAGTTTGGCTATTTGTCCCTGTGCTTTTTCCAGTCTTGGATTCAACAATTCACGCTCTTCGAGTCCCTCCTCTTTCCGACAGTTGTAGTCCTAGAGCTCCACCTGGGGCCTGGCCGAGGATCTCTGCATCCACTTCCATACCACAAGGGCATTTGCTCAGCTATGTTCATAGCAGCATTGTTTGTAATAACCTGGAAACAACCTAGATGCCCTTCAACTGAAGAATGGATAAAGAAAATGTGGTACATATACACAATGGAGTACTACCCAGCAGAGAAAAACAATAACATCATGAGGTTTGCAGGCAAATGGATGGATCTAGAAAAAAATCATCCTGAGTGAGGTAACCCAGACTCAGAAAGACAAACATGGTATGTACTCACTCATAGTTGGATACTAGATGTAAAACAAAGATGACTAGACTGCTACTCACAACTCCAAGGAGGCTACTTAAAAACAGGACCCTAAGAAAGACACAGAGATTGCCCAATAACCGAGATCTACAGGATGAGATCTACATGAACAACCTAGACGACAGTGGGGGTACTGAAGGGCAGGGCTCAAGGGAAAGAGAGCTTAGGGGAGGAGATCCCAGCTGGATCAAGAACAGAAAGGGAGAACAAGGAATAACAGACCATGATAAATGAAGACCACATGAGAACAGGAAGAAGCAAAGTGCTGGAGAGGTCCCCAGAAATCCACAATGATACCTCCACTGTAGACTACTGGCAATGGTCGAGAAAAAGCCTGAACTGACCTAGTCTGGTGATCAGATGGCCAAACACCCTAATTGTCATGCTGGAACTCTCATCCAATAACTGATCTGAATTATATTTAAAGCTTAGGTTCACTTACAAACATAAGGAAACAGAACCTTTCTGCAATTGTAATGTTGTATCACTAGTCTGTGCTACAGCACTTCGTTCAATCACAATGAAACCCATAAATTGCATGCTGGAACTACACTTAATTTTCCACCTCTCCCCACCCCAATAAAGAAGTAAATTAAACATCTATTAAAGATATAATAACATTAGCTAAGTATAAACAATCAGGATATGATGGCTATTCTTGGTTGTCAACTTGATCACATCTGGAATTATCTAAAACCCAAATGGCTGGGCACAGCTTTGAGAGATTTTTTTTTTCTTAATTAAATCCTTTGAAGTGGGAAGACCCACTTCTAATCTGGGTCCTTGAGGTGGAAAGATAAACTTTTAGTGCAAATCTTTTGAGGTGGGAAGATCCACCTGGCCATACCTTCTACATAAAGGACATGGAAAAAAGGGCATTCTCTTTCTTTGATGGCTTACTCTTGCGCTCATTATCAAGTCTTTCCTTCACTGATATTAGAGTCTACTTCGCTGGGGTTCCAGCATATACTGAAGACAGTTGAAACATCCATCATTTTGGATTGAACAGCTACAGGAGTCTTGGTCCTTCCATTCAGAGATAGCCATTGTTGTAATACCTAGACCACAGCCTGTGAGCCATTCTAATAAATGCTCTGTGTGTGTATAAATATTTAATTTATATATATGTTCAATGGCAATATTTAATTTTAGGTATATATTAGTTATATATTTTATATAAATGCTATAAAATTAATAATATATTAATTTTAGATGTCTTTTTCATTTTTTCCAGGTCACTTACATATCCAATATTTATTTCAGGTATTGTCTCAGTTCTTAACTAGAATATGTTTTCTAGAAAAGTATGAGATACTTATCTATTTTAATTCACTGCCATCTTTCCAGAACCTTAACATCAGTGAGTGGATGAACTAGTATATGAACTACAGATATATTACACCAGTGAATGGATGTACTAGTATATGAACTACAGATATATAAATAACATCAGTGAGTGGATGAACTAGGATATGAACTACAGATATATTGCACCAGTGAGTGGATGAACTAGGATATGAACTACAGATATATTACACCAGTGAGTGGATGAACTAGGATATGAACTACAGATACATTACACCAGTGAGTGGATGAACTAGCATATAAACTATAGACATAAGAGAGTTATACACTGTTTTCATTAAAAGTTTTGCTGTGCAAAGTTCTAAAATTCAGTTTCATATCTTAAAAATAATATTTAAGACTCCCCAAACTCAAATACTATTACAAAATATATTCTTCTCATCAAAATGATTTAATAAAATTAAAAAGTTCAAAAAAAAGTTTTAATATTATTTTATGTACATAATACTGCTTATTTCATTGAAAACATCATATGTAAAGTTTATTCATTGTTTTCCAAACTTGTTCAATTCAATATATTTTACTTTCTTAATTGATTTTTAAATAATATTTTGATCTTTACTGGGGAAATGGCACATTTATTACTCAATATAAAAATCAATTGGTGTATATATAATACTCTTGAGAACATTTTTTTCACTAAGACCCTAACTGTGAGTAGTTTTAAAATATATATGAATAAGTCTTGATGGAATATATATATGATGATCACAGCTCTCTTATATGATTCATCTTTCCTACTTCAAACTTACACCAAAAGCCAGTTGTCAAGACAATATGCTACTGAAACAGGAGAAAACAGATAGACCATTGAGATAGGACTGGTACTCAGAAGTAAATCCACAGTGGTTTTTAAAAATGACATGACCATTGAACAGGATCATTTTCAACAAATAGCATTGAACTACTGAGTATCCACCTACAAGAACAATAAGGTTTTAATAAATCATATACAAAAATTAACTCAAATAGCTCAAAAAACTTATTGTAAAACTTAAACTCATACAATGATTAAAGGAAAAATAGGAGTAAAACTCCATGACTGTGGTTTAGAAACTTAGGAACTTCATTTCTCAAGTATAACAAAATAAGTAACCAAATGAAAATTTTGGTGCACCAAATGAAAAACCATCCAAAAATTCTTTTAAAAATTGGAAATTATATATATCTGATGAGCAGCTAGTGTCCAAAGCACATATATAACTCATACAATTCAATGATAAAAGTCAACCAAATTATTAAATGAACAACAGACATAATCATTTTTCCACTGAATGCAATAAGTACAAGAAGAGATGCTGAACGTCATTAGCCATTAAAGAAACACAAATAAGGGGTTGGGGATTTAGCTCAGTGGTAGAGCGCAAGGCCCTGGGTGTGGTCCTCAGCTCTGCAAAGAAAAAGAAAAGAAAAGAAACACAAATAAAATGTGCTACTTATGGTGGCACAAACCTGTAATCCCAGCACTGAGTGGCTAGAAGCTAGGCTACTTAGTGAGACTCTAGACAAGCTGGCTATGCAGAAATACCTTGTCAATAAAGAAAACAATGAGCTCTCTTTCCCCCGACCCTTGCCCTCTATTACCCCTCACTCCATGTCCAGGTTACTCATGTAGATCTCATACATTTCTCTGTTGTTGGGTGATCCCTGTGTCTTTCTTAGTGTCCTCTTTACTAGACAGCCTCCCTGGAGTTGTGAGTTGTACCCTGGTTATCCTAGTATCTACTTATGAGTGAGTACATACTATGTTTGTCTTTCTGAGTCTGGGTTACCTCACTCAGGTTGATTTTTTCTAGTTCCATCCATTTGCCTGCAAACCTCATGATGTCACTGTTTTTCTCTGCTGAGTAGTACTCCATTGTGTATATGTACTACATTTTCTTTATCCATTCTTCAGTTGAAGGGCATCTAGGTTGGTTCTAGGTTCTGGCTATTACAAATAATGCTGAGCACGTGTCCTTGTGGTATGTTTGAGCATTCCTTGGGTATATGCCCAAGAGTGGTATAGCTGGGTCTTGAGGGAGATTGATTCCCAATTTTCTAAGAAAGCGCCATATTGATTTCCAAAGTGGCTGTACAAGCTTGCATTCCCACCAACAAGGTAGGAGTGTTCCCCTTGCTCTACATCCTCTCCAGCATAAGCTGTCTTCAGTGTTTTTGATCTTAGTCATTCTGACAGGTATAAAGTGGTATCTCAAAGTTGTTTTGATTTGCATTTCCCTGATGATTAAGGATGTTGAGCAATTCCTTAAACGTCTTTCAGCCATTTGAGCTTCTGTTGAGAATTCTCTGTTTAGCTCTATAGCCCATTTTTTAATTGGACTGTTAGTTATTTTGATGTCTAATTTCTTGAGTTCTTTATATACTCTGGACATCAGCCCTCTGTCAGATGTAGGGTTGGTAATGGAGGGCAAGGGTAGAGAGAAAGAGAACTTGGGGGAGCAGGAGATCCCAGCTGG
The DNA here is from genome assembly GCF_903995425.1 of Onychomys torridus. Taxonomy (NCBI): domain Eukaryota; kingdom Metazoa; phylum Chordata; class Mammalia; order Rodentia; family Cricetidae; genus Onychomys; species Onychomys torridus. The sequence continues at coordinate 6,723,584 of NC_050458.1, read as the reverse complement.
ATCAGGAGAACAAGGAAAGAGATACCATGATAAATGAAGACCCCATGGGAACAGGAAGAAGCAAAGTGCTAGAGAGGTCTCCAGAAATCTACAAAGGTACCTCCACAATAGACTACTGACAATGGTAGAGAGAAAGCCCAAGCTAACCTACTCTAGTGATCTGATGGCCAAACACCCTAACTGTAATGCTAGAACTCTCATCCAGTGACTGATGGAAACAGATGCCCCAGGTGGAGCTCCAGGAGTCCAACTGACGAGAGAGGAGGGATTATATGAGCAAGAAATATTGAGACCATGATTAGAAAAAGCACAGGGACAAATAGCCAAACTAGTAGAAACACATGAACTACGAATCAATAGCTGAGGAACCCCCATGGAACTGGATCAGGCCCTCTGGATAAGTGAGACAGTTGATTAGCTTGAACTATTTAGGACGCCCCCAGGCAGTGGGACTGGGACCTGTCCTTGGTGCATGAGCTAGCTGGCTTTCTGGAACCTAGGGCCTATGCTGAGTCATTTAGCTCAGCCTTGGTGTAGGGAGGAGGGGACTGGACCTGCCTCAACTGAATCTACCAGCCAGGCTGAGCTGAATCTCCAGGGGAGACCTTGCCTTGGAGGAGGTGGGAAGTAGGGGAGGGTTGGGGGGAAGTCTGGGGGATGGGAGGAGGGAGGAGAGAGGAGAGGGGAATCCGTAGCTGATATGTAAAATTAAATTAATTATATGATGATGATGATGATGATGATGATAGATAGATAGATAGATAGATAAATTTTTAAAGAAGGAAAAAAGAAAACAATGAGATAACACTTCAAACCTATCAGGATTGACACAAACTAGACGCAAAGGCCATATATTACATTATGTAAATAAATTTATATGAAATGTTCAAAACAGGAAAACTCATAAATAAAATGTAGCATGGTGGTTACCAGAGTGTACAGGAATGACTGCTAATTAGGGTGGTCGTGGGGAGTAGAAAGAGAAATGTTCTAGATCACACAATGGTGATGGTGGTGTGGCATCCTTAACAGACTAAAAACCTCTAGCTTGTAGACTTCTCTGTTATACAAATTATGCACCAGCTTACAAATTAAAAAGAAACACCTCCTGTGGAAAAGGTTTTCTGTAGAACTTTCAGGCCAGATGGTCTACATCAACTCTGGGGTTTCTCCTTAAGATTCTAGCCCAAAAATTAGGAGACAGAGTAGTTTCTTTGGTTGAAATTTGATCCCAAAAAGTGCAGTGCAATTCTGAGAAATAAAACACAGAAAGAAGGTAAGCCAAAATTTTTTAATTAAATAATAGACCATTTGGCGGAGGCAAATGAAGCTAGGCCATGAGAGAATTTTCTCAGTCACTGCACCAAGGGTAAGGAGACTGGGACATTGATCTAGTAACTAAATGGAACTTCTGTGTCTCTCCTTTAGGTTAGGCTTAGAGGATTGTAAGATAGTCTCAGACAGAGAAGTCTGTTGGTGTGCCCAGAAACCATGCAGGTGTCATCGGGGTGAGCTGACGGGGTGTGCAGAAAGCACCTGTAGCAACTGCTAGAGAAGGAATCACGAACTCACACCATACAAAACTGGTCTACAAAATTAAAATTTAAACAGTAATAAAAGCCTTACAGATCTTTGTGTGAAATGAATAAATTTTGATACAATATAAGCAAAACGTAAGTTTATTCCATTCACATATATTTTTAAGTCAAAAAAAGAACTAATGTTTATGTTAATAACAAAATCCTAGACAATTACAATCAAGAATGTAGGAATGGTGGAGTATTAAGAAACTTAATTCAACATTTTAAAGAATATAGGAGACAATATTATCATCTCAATCAATGAAGAAAGAGCAGTCACTAAAGTTTAACACCACTATAGGGTTTAAATTAACTCTTAGAAAACTAGAAATACAAGTGAATGTCTTCAACTTGGGAAGTGAAATATAAATAAAAAACTAGTTCTGTAGATTCATAAAGTTGACTTCTCAAGAACTTGTCAAGAACACAGAGATATGTATATCAATAGAACAGCATGGAGGACTCAAAAATAAACCCATGAGCCGGATCTCCCTGGTTTTGACAAGGTTAACAAAAACATACATTGCAGAAAATGTTCAACAACTGGGTGCTAAGAAAACTATGTCTACATGTAAAGGACAAAAACTGTATCCCTATCTCTTGCCATTCACAAAAATCAGTTCAAAATGTAACTAAGACCTTCACAGTAGACCTGAAACTCTTGAGACTAATATAGGAAAAATTAGAAGCGCTTTAAGATATGGACACAGGCACACATTTTTCTGGAAAAGATTCTAATGGTCCAGGAAACAATTTTTTTTTTAAATTGGCAAATGGAATTATATGAAACCATTTAGTTTCTGCACAGCAAAGGAAATAATCAGTAGAGTGAAAAGAAGGCTCACATAATAAAAGAAAACCTTTGTCAGCTCTACATCCCAGAGGAATTAATGTCAAGAATCTATCAAGTGCTGCAGAAACTACACACCACCACTGAACCATAGCATCTGATTAATAACAGGCAGATGAAGTGGCTGGACAGTTACAGAAGAAACACAACTGGCAAATATATACTTGAAGTATGCTGAACATTGTTACACATCAGGAAAACATAAACTGAACCTCATTGAGATTCCATCTGACACCATCAAGAAAACACACAAAAACTGTTGGTCAATGTGGGGAAAGAGGGACCCTTGCACACTGCGGTGAGCAACCCCTAGAGAAATCAATACCGAAGCTCCTGAGAAAGCTGGCAGTACTAGATGACACAGCTCTAGCACACTTTTGGATGTGCACACAAGAGACTGTAAGTCAGAATACTAGAGATGGTTGCACATGCAATATTTATGGCAACACTGATTCCAAACGGCTAAGATACAGAACCAGCTGAGGTGTTCATTAATAGATCCATAAACAAAGTGAGTGCAGCAGACCTACATGATATTGCTTTATTCTGTCATAAAGAATGAAAATACGTCATTTGTAGAGATATGGGTGTAGCTAAAGAGCATCATGTTAAAGACATAAAGACAAATCTGCATATTTTCTCCCATATGTAGAAATCATATATTTACTTGTTTGTTTGTGTGTGTGTGTACATATGAGAGAGTGTATGTGCGCATTTGTGACACATAAAGGCGGGGAGGGCTGGAGAGATACCTTAGTCAATTAAGTATTTGCCATACAGCCATGAATTTAAATCTCCAGCACTCATGTAAAAAGTCAAGCATGGTAAAGGGCATCTGTAATCCCAGTACTGGGGAGGCAAAGACAGGAGGGTATCTGGAGCTTGTTAGCCAGCTAGCCTAACCAACTCAGTAAGCCATAGATTCAGAGACCTTGCTCCTTAAGGACAGAGAGAGAGGGGGAGGGAGGGAAGGAAGGAAAGACTGCATGTCTGATGGCCAGGGAGGACAAAGGAGAGTACTAATCCCCTGGAGTTGAAGCCATAAATATTTATGAGCCACCATGTAGGTGCTGGGAACCAAACCTAGGTTCCTTGCCAAAGTAACAAGTGCTTTTAACCTGTCAGCCACCTCTCCCATCCCTTGAAATCTAGATTTAATGAAAACAGGAAGAAGGACTGGGAGGCAGATGGCATGAAACAATAATTGAGAATGAATATGAGCAAAGTACAGTTATATATAGATAAATGCTATAATGAAATCCACCATTATGTATACTGCCAAAAGATTAATTTAAAAACATTGGGGGAACAAAAAGAAAAAACCTTTCCGAAAGCCACATTTGACAGAGAAGGTTTAATAAACAAAACACATAAGATGTCAACAAACTACATGGCGAATGAGCAAACTACAAGAACTGTTGTTACTTGTCAGGAACTACAGAAAAGACTAGAGCCCAGACTTGCAACACTGAGAATGCCCTTAAGTAGGCAAATTTCAAATTACAATGCCTTTGACAAGCCAGTGTTACAACTCTTAAAGAATATTTTCAAATCAAATCAGTGGAATAGAAACTGCAGGTAAGCAAATCTGTCAGGCAATCTTTTTTTTTTTTTTTTTTTAAACAGGGTTTATCTGCATAGCCCTAACTGTCCTGGAACTCGCTTTGTAGACCAGGCTGGCCTCAAACTCACAGAGATATCCTTGCCTCTGACTCCTGAGTACATAGATTAAAGGCATGTGCCACTCCTGCCTGGTTGTCAGGCAATCTTAATCTGCATGTATATCACAATTTTCTTAACCTAGTTTCCAAATTCATCTGTATTTATTGTTTTCTTAAAAATGGAAAGAAACATGATAGTTCCCTATAATAAACGTGAAATATTAATTTGTAGATTTTAAAACTTAACAGCATCTTAACTCTGACAGCAAAGACACTGTAAAATGTAGTTTTAGGGTAAGGGACAGTTCAGATTATAATTTTAACTGGTACACCTCATCAATTACCAGCAAAGTAGATTGTCAGAACATGGTCTAAATATGGAGTGGTGTGGAGAGAATTCTGCATGCTTGTGAGAAAACTCTAAGAGTCTTGGGACCTCAGTTACCTCGAAAACATGGAACTGTTCTTGGAATGTGTCTTCATGCCCCTCAAGTGTAGTGGACAGGAGTAGGTTTATTTCAGATTATTCGCTACAACTGGCTATTGCTATTTGTTTGTATGTCTCTATGGGAAAACAACTGTTTGCAATGCACGGCCTGCCCTGTGACTGTCCACTTTACTGTGTGACTGCTCATCACCCTCAGAGTGTGAACCTTCTGATGCTCTGGATAAAGTGGCTGTCGCACGAGACTTAGTCCTCCTCGCTGTCAGCTCCCTCGTCCAGGTCCCACTGCCTCCAGGTCAGCTCCTTTGTCCAGGTCCCACTGCCTCCAAGTCAGCTCCCCTCATCCATGTCCCACCACCAACTAAAGCAGGTAAATCAATAGTAGGTCACACTTTAAAAGCTTGTTTGTGTATACAATTTTAAAATAAAATAATGCTACTTGTCAATTTGTAGTTGGTTAAAAAAAATATACAAATTTAAGGAGGAAAATATGAAAACATGCAAGAAAAAGCCTCAGAGGAAGTAACCCTTGACTGTGGCAGAATACAGTGCTCATGTGTGTTCTTCTGTTTTCTGCTGTCAAGAAACTGCTGTTAAATACAACAGTATAAAGCCATCTCCTTGAGACTTTTGTCTGCAAAACAGCTAACCTCTAAAGAAAGTTTCTTCTTACTAATACTGCAGTTAGGAAACAAAGCATATCAACTTACAAACAGTCATTCCAGACTGCCTTGAATGCTTTACAATAATAACATTCACTGGTGAAGCCAGGAAGTCTTAAACAAGAGATTACTATGAATCTACTATAAATAGCAAAAATGTCAGCTAATAGGCCCACTGATGTGATTTTATTAAAGCATGATAAAGATAGCACTGAGCTTTATAGAGTTTGTAAAATTGCAAGTGTTATTACTTAGACTATAGTGGAAACTGTGGTAAATTAATCACCTATACATACTTCCAGTCACTTCAAATAATAATGAAGATAGCATACCTAATAAAATTGTGGTACTCATGAGATACACCTGAGAATCAAGTGATGAAGAAATTTCAAACCAATGAGTACTCATACTCAAATTATTTGGGTCTTATCTAGCAACTTACATAAGGATCACTGTATTAGTTTCATTATCACCAATGTAATCAAATATCTATGAAGACAACTTAGGAGAGAAATGGTTTGTTTATAGTTTAGGGGACACAGTCCATCACAGTGGAAAGGAATGGCAGGGGACCATGAGGCAGCTGGTCACAGTGTGTACAGTTTCAGGGACTGTGGTGATTATTTTATTTGTATTTTAATAAATAAACAAAAGTCAGGCGGTGGTAGCACACACCCATAATCCATTCATATGGCAGGCAGAATTCTCTGTGTTCAAGGACACAGCCAAGCGTGGTGACACACGCCTTTAATTCCAGTACCTACCATAGACGTGGAGGTCTGTACAGACAGGCAGTGACTAGGAATTGAGGTGGCTGGGCTAAGAGCCAATGAGAAGGCAGAACAGCAAGGCAATAAAGGCACATGTTAGACAGGAAGAAGCTTGCTGAGCTAAGGTTAGCTGGTGGCTATTCCTATTTCTCTGATCTCTACGGCTTTCACCCCTGTGTTTGGCTCTGTGTTTCTTACTTAATAAGACTGTTTAGAAATTCAACTACAAGGGACACAGTCCATCAAAGCAAGAAGGGATGGCAGGGGACCATGAGACAGCTAGTCAAAGACGACGACCTCTGGCCTGCACATGTGCACTGACAGGCAAGCACACGCAAACATGCATACAATACACACATACACAGCAAAGAAAGAATATGAACATTTATTTAACTCGAATATTTAATTGGATGAGACTTTCATCAACCAATTTTCATTTGGCTGATGAGGTTTGACAACAAGATTATCTTTGCCTATTAGCTAATATGTTTCATTTTTCTACAAACAGAAAGCAAGATAAGGCAGTTCTAAGAGATACTGAAGATAACTAGGCATATGAGAATGCAAAAACAATTCCATAGTATAAATTGTACTTGGCAGAATACTAAAATTAACATTTCCAAATCCTTCCTAGGCTATTGGCTTAAACAAGGTATTTCTAAGTCAAAAAAAAAAAAAAGAAGAGTCATTTGATAATTATCAGTAATGCCTTTTTTGGTATAACTCCCAGAAACTGACAGAATAAATCACTAACTCAGTAATAAATTTTACAAGGCTAATGTTTTAGGTTCTTTGCTTTCAGAAAATTGAAGGAAAACCTAAATTAGTAGCCAACTGATATATAATTTAAGTTTTGATGACAGGGCACCACACTTGTCACATGACTTGTGAAAAATTCCAAAATCTGAGTGAATGGTTACAACTGAACTTCAATTCAACTGGTATTATTTTTTTTTTTTTTTTTTTTTTTTTTTTTTGGTTTTTCGAGACAGGGTTTCTCTGTGTAGCTTTGCGCCTTTCCTGGGACTCACTTGGTAGCCCAGGCTGGCCTCGAACTCACATAGGTCCGCCTGCCTCTGCCTCCCGAGTGCTGGGATTAAAGGCATGCGCCACCACTGCCTGGCATGGTCTTATTATTGAGAAAACTTTCTCAGCAAATACATCTATTAAACAAAAGAGAACTTATGTTAAATTCTATCAAGGTTTATTCTATCAACATTTATCAATAGATTTATGAACAACTTTGATAATCAACCTACCCTTTTCCTTAAGAAATGAGTTTCTAGTAAAATTTTATTAAACTTAATAATTTCAATTATAAATTTTACTTGTTACTTTAATAAACTGTGTATTAATTTTAATTTAACTCACTCCAATAGAAAATATCCAGTCTTTAAACCTTCTAGTCACTAGAATTATTTGAATGTCTCATTTCAAATTATACATATTTTGTTGTGACTAACTATAAATAGATTTTTCTCACAATATATATACAAGTATATTCTCTTTGGATGTCTAGAAAATAACTACCAAAAACATTACTATATGTGAAAGAAATCTGTGGAGGAACCTGAGTGAGTAATGCTGTCCCCAGAAGTCAATGAGCATCAAACAAAAGGCCTGTGACAGGCCTGAGATACCTACCTCTGAGTGGCTAGTCAGGTGGCACAGAGACAATTCAGGCTACTCTCATTGCTCTTGGATGACAGACAGAGCTTGAAGGTAAGTTCTTCTATTTCTTTTTCTATTCATTTGTTCTATTGCTGAAGACGCCACACATTTTGGTCACAGAACTTTGAACTAGTACTGACCTAGAAGCTTCCTTCCTGGTGACTAACCTTCATAGTGTCAGAAGGAGCCATGTAGATTGCCAGGTGAAAACAGTTATCAACAGTCTTGCTCAGCTGTAAACACTGTGAACTGCAATAATGACCAATGCAATAGTGGACTTTACATATTGGGGATAACCAAAAGCTACGTGATTGGAATAAAGCCCATCCAATAGGAGGGAGGGAACTCATACCTAGTACTGAAAACCTAGCAAAGAACCGTAGAGGAGAATCTACCACTACCATTCTGCTAAGTTGATAGAGTATCCGACTGTCTACTCAGCCTTAGAAGGATAAATTGGCGCAGCTCTCAAGTCTCCTCACAGAAGCTGCAACAACAACCGACCAAGTGCAGAGAACACGCGACTGTGGCATGCACATCCCAGTGGGACAGATATGACACGACTTGTATGTCCACAGTTCGGGGAATATGGGGAAGAGGGGTGACAACGTTGAAAGTCTCTTCTGGACAAGACCGGGATGGTGCACCCAGGAACTCTCAACAGCTCCAGCTGCCAGTACAAGCCCTACACCAGGTCACGCAGACAACATTCCGCGTGGGTGAGGGAATGGCTCACAAAGCCTCCCGCTGAGGAGCGAGAGCTCCTGAAATAGGAAAAGGAGCTTTCCATTAGGGATGAAGCCCTTGACACACTGCCCATGTCCTAGAGGTCAACCCTATACTCATGTGCATATGGACAAATCTAACTAGACTCAAGAGACTGTGTGTGTGTGTGTGTGTGTGTGTGTGTGTGTGTGTGAGAGAGAGAGAGAGAGAGAGAGAGAGAGAGAGAGAGAGAGAGAGAAGAGGACATGTACTTGAGAAGGAAGGAAAATGCAGGAGTGCTGGAAGAAGAATATGATCAAAATGCATGAAAGCAATATATGAAATTCTCAAAAGAAAAAGAAAAATGTGGGGAAAATATAATGTTCATGTTCAGAAACAAAGAGGGAAACCATCAGCAGGAACACAATCTGCATTTAGTTTTTGACACTTATGGAAGTTATCAAACTCCTGAGCTATTTCAAATCTCCTGGTTATGTTGTTTACAAATACAATAATACTCCTACTATAAAATGTCAATGCTGATAATGCTAGAAAATTTAAGCTCAAACTACATAAGCATGATGACAATATTAGCTGTTATACTAAAAATATCTAAGGAAGTATAAAATTTTTTCAAATAACTTAAAATATTGAATAAAAAGCATAGTTCAAAATCAATGCCTGGACTACCATCTCTGCTCCTCCTTTTAACAAACACACATGAAATTCCCATTCATAACCATCTTATATTGAGCTAAAGTGTACCATATTCTAAGCATAGTTAAGACTGCAAGTCCTTTTCCAGAGGAAGTTCCAAGAGTCAGGCCTTGACTACTACAGCATTCTTTTCTTCCCCACCAAGAGACTGCCAAGAAGACAGACAGCAGGCATTTAGAATAAGTCTGCCCAGCTCATGGAGTAATTCGTACTAATATTCTATTTAATCACCATTTGTAAAATGGTTTCATGAGAAAATTCATTAGAAACTCATACATAGCATATTAAGGATGTATGTTCTTCCTCATTCTCAATAACTGCCCCCCCCAGACTTAGTAGTGATTATTCCAATAAATTAAAACCTGCATCCCCCAAACACTGGCAGAATATTAGCTTTCTATGTTAACATGAAATAATACCTACCTAAATTAATCATTTCCAATACATGCTAAATTAAGAAACAAAATGAGGAAATTCAATATAAGCCAGGCAGAGTACATATTATGAACAGTTTTTTGCTTAATGGCTTAATGCATGAGTTACCTCTACATAGTTTTATTCTTCATGTACTTTCTATATTTGGAAATCTAGGATCTGTGACATATGGGCTTCTGAATATGTTAACATTGAGAGAAAATCAGGGCTTATAGTCAGAGAAAACAGGTATCTCAACCCACCTAGCACATTAGAATCACCTCAGTAACTACTAAAAAGGAAAAAAATTCTCAGAACCACCTTTGGATGTTCTGATTCAACTGGTCCTATGGACAAAGAAGTGTGTACAATTTCTTTTTCAAAGCTCATACACTGAATGTGACACAATGAACAGACAAACAGCCATAAGGAATTTTCCGAGATAAATCGTGCCAAATCTGACTATTAGCTGTGGCACCTTGAGAACATTATTTAACCTATTTGACAATCTATCTTTTTTTTATAAAATGAAGACAACTGAGGTACTTGAAGGGAGACCGTCAAGCACTGTTCTGTAATCTCCGATGACCTGGTAGTCAACAGCTTCTAGGAAACATTGGTGACATATTGCATATTTACACTTTCCAATGTGCACATAAATAAATTCAAGCTTCCTGCCTGTACTTTTAGAACTTAAAGTTAATGTGATATATTTTAAACATAAATAATAGAGTTCTCAGTTACAAAAATTTATCTGATGTTCTCAAGTGTTTATGTTCATCAATTGGCACAAGGATACAACAACGTGTTTGCTAATTTGGATTAAAAGGCTGTAGAAGTACTAATCAAAACCGGTGCAATGCTTAAGAATGTTAATAATAGAAATACATATTTTTCATAATTAGCAGAAAATTATTTAATATATTTAATTCTGTTTAAAATTTTTTCAAAAATACACCCTTATGACTATCTATACTTTGATATTAAAATGTTTTAATGTGGTAAACAGAATAGTCTTACATTTTTTATTTTAATGAAAATTCTAAATTGCCTTTATTAAGCAAGTATGTGTTAGATGCAAAATACAGCAAATACTTAAAAACTCCTAGTCTACTCATTTCAAATGAGTTTGAGTAGCAACAGTTAACATCAGAGGGGAACTAACTAGTTTATAGGTACCCCAGAAAAGGACTTAGCCCCCTCTTATGTGCTTTCGTGCCTGATGTCTCCTACTCCTTGGAGAGAACAAATTCCAAAGGTTTTTTGGGCGGGGAGCTGAAAAAGAATTATCAGTGATAAATTTATTCTGATATTTATTTTAAGATGATTGGCAAAGTTAAACAACTTTTTATTTCAACTCCTAAAGAATATATCATTCATGAAAAAATTCAAAATAAAAACATGAAATTGAGAAAGTAGACTAAAACATTTTCTACAGAAGTAAAGAAAAGTATGGTGGCTGTAGGTCCCTGGTGGAGGGAAGGTCAGCAGGTCAGGGGGAACCACCAAGGATTGGGTTTGGGCAGCAGGAAAGGCTGGAGGAACCACATCACCAGGGGGTCCCCAGGCTGGACTGGGCAGAGGGGCTCCTGCCAGCCATCTGCAGCAGGACTGAGTGAGTCTGCAGAGGCCAGAACTAAGGACAGGAAGGGCAATAAAGACTGTCTACTTTAGCCCCAGCCTAAGAAATGTATTTGTCTCAGCTTATTTATATCTATTCATCTCAAAACTATGTTAAGAGTGAAGCATATTTTACTCATTCAAGAGAACAACCAACCACCCAGAACAAGTATGTAAAGAAAGGGGAGCAGCTCTTGCCAGCTTATTATCCATTCTGCAAGCACTGAGTAAACCCAAAGGCAATTACAAAACCCAGTGTCCATATTCACGTCTGTCAGCTCTATGTTCTTGTGAGCTGATGACCAAACTTAGTCATTAGTAAATAATTTTAATATCAACTGTGTATTTCCAATCTTTTAGTACTGATTAAATGCTTATGATAAATAAAATACAGTTTCACTGCCTTCAAACAACCAATATGTAAAATATAGGTAAGAGAGTAAATCTCAGAACAATACAAGAAAGACAAAAGCAAAAACATACAAAATCCTGAAGAAGTGTGGACAAAACCTTGGTATTCTGTGAAAGGAATATCTAACTGCTTGGAAGAATATGAGTGAGTTTGTTAAATGGACTAAATGAAGGAGACTCTAAATGTAATAAACAATCTGTAGAAAGAAAAACAAGCATTAAATACAATGTTGCCTTCTTAATAAAAGATACAATTCAAAAAGAACTTGAAAAATAGAGGCAGGAGAAACAGCTTAGTCAGAAAGGGCTTCCTACTTAGCTGAAGCCTGAGTTAAGAATCCCCAGAACCCAGTCAGGTACGGCAGCCTGCTCCTATAACCCCAGCTCCTGTGAGGCAGAGACAGGTTGGGGCAGGCTGTCTAGTTGAAATGCCAAGATACAGGTTCAATGAGATCCCCTATCTCAAAAACAATAAAGTGAAAAGAATAGAGGACGACACTAACATTAACCTCTGGTCTCTACATGCACATGCTCACATATGCACGTTTGTATAAATGCACACAAGCACAGACACGTCAAATACGAAAACAGGCAAAAGAAGCTGAAAAGTGGAACCATGGGAAATGAAACAGATGAAGGTAAAATGCCATTCATGGATGGTGTCATATGCCAAGGCCAAGGCCTAGCAGCAAAGAATACCTTTCTTGTATCCCAGTCCCTCCACCAATTACATGTATTCAATCAAGTCAATGAGTCCTGGATTTTTATGGACTCTGTGTCATGTGTATCTCTACTGAGCATTATCTTACTTTTGTTGACCGTTTTCCTGCTTTTTCAGCATCACAACAAATCTAACACTACCTGATGAAAGTATCATCAGCCTCAACTGGTGCCATTGTCAACTAAGGAAGCTTACGTCTAACTTGAAAAATGTGCTGGCATTTGTTAGAGCTGCACAAACAACTCGTGAAGTCTATTGTGATAAATAGATAAAAATAAACTTTGAACAGAAGTTAAGACAGCACATCCTCTCTACAGACACAGTCCCTAAGGAATCACTGCATGTTCACTGTCAGCCAGATATTGTGGGTAGCTAGAGCTAAGGCAGAGATATTCTTAGAGATCCAAGCTGACCACATCTCAGGTTGATAATAGTCTCGTGGGTCACATAGTTTGGACCAAGAGAATCTATTTTAACAAAGTGCTGAACTTTAATTCTTATTGCAGGTTATAGTCACCTATACAATCAGTACTCCAGGCCATAGCGTCTCTCTTGTCTGTGTATGCTACCATCCAAAGCAAGCACTGAATATAATAACAAATAAAAGTAGGAAAGACCTCAAGATAAATGACCATCTGTATTTAATAGTTCATCTTATGGTTTATATGAATAAATAAATACATGGAACTAGCTAGTGACCATCTGTCAGACTCAGGGAAAGCACAGTACTTTTCTACTAGAAATATGATCCCTGAGACACAGAAAAGGAAATGCCTTGGAAGAAATAATAACAAGTGTGGGAAACACAATAAAGCAATAATTATGACAATACCCCACCAACAACTGACTTTTATTTTCTCTGTTCTCCTAAGATCAATTGATAGCACAAAAATCAGAGCACTTCTATAAACAAGGAAGCCACCACCAAGGCTGCCACAGCTAGTGCTAGCTGAGTCCCTTTCAAATGCCTGACACTAATTCTAAAGTATCGAGAAGGATGTAGAGACGGCTTTCCGTGTTGATAGTGACATAGAGTAGTACAGGCATCATGAAAACAACATGGTACATGTCTACAATATGATACAGAAACCTGCTACTGAGTATAGTTTGAAATGAAATAAGAATACTGAGATGCCTGAATATCTCAATAGTCACACAATAGTCACACAATAGTATTCACAATAGTTAAAAGACAGAATCAACTTGGGTATCTACCAATGAAAGAAATGATAAATAAAATGAGATAATATGTAAATCTACAACAAATACATGCAATGGAATACATATACAATACAAGAAAGAACAAAATCTTGTCACATCTGACAGCATGGATGAATATGAGGTGCATCATGTTTGGCAAAATAAGCCATGAAAAGTAAGATAAATATCACATTATCTTTCAAAACACTAATCTCATTTAAGGATAGAGTAGTATGGTAGTTACCAGGGAGAAGAAAGGATACTGGGCAGAGATTAGATAAGAGGTGGCAAGTGTCTGAAGAGGAAGCATACCTAGTAACAAAAGACAGGTCAATAAACTGCTTGAGAACAGAGTTGGTAGTAACGATGCACCACATGCACGCACACTGAATGACACCATCAGCAGGTTTGTACATTAATTAACCTATTAATCTTCAAAAAAGCCTCTAAAAGTTGTTAGAATTCCCACAGGATTTTAAAAAGGGAAATCATTAAAATGTCTTTTCTTCTACTCAGAGATTTCATTCCAAATCCATATTCAGTATTTGCCACAAAATGCACTGTCCCCAACTGAGCAGCTGAAGACTTTGAAAGGAAGCAAAAAATTCGAGGTGGTTGAAAAAAAAATGGTACTGCACAGAAGTCTTCAACTATTTTGAATGTGTATCATTTGCAAGGGGAAAATTTGAACAGGCTCAAGGCTGAGTTTGACTCATGAAAAGCTACAATGGAAAGATCTTTGTCTTTATATGCAGAGCATCAGTCTTGAGAACAGATCTAAATGCAAATAGACATTCCTGGGCAGATATCAAATTATCAAAACCTAGGGTGTATTTTATTAACTCATGAAACAAACTATTGTGAGAAAGAGAAATATTAAATATTTATGATAAACTACAAGATAATCATTTCAGTAAACCCATTTTTATGGCATTGTAGTTATTATTACAGGCATTAACTCTAGATATTAAGTTGGAAACTTTATAAAACCTGAGTAATATAACAGTGAGTTTAGGAAAACATTGTAAGGTAAAGGAAGGCTTATCATAATGAAGAATGCTTTGAAATAATAACGAAAGTATTAAATTATAAAAATTCAGGCCTCTATAAAAAATTAATATTTTCATCTCTAATATAATGAAATGAAAGTTGTTTTTTGTTTCAGTAAAATCAGCATGCATAAGTATGTTATAATGTTTAGCAACTATCATGCAATATAACCAACAAAATACTTAGAAGGATAAAATTAAATGTAGCTATAAAATTAAATTTACCACAACAATAAGAAAAAGTATATTAGACAGAAAGAAAGAAAAACTCTAACCACTTTGTCCTCCTGGTGTGAATATCCACGAAAGCAAGTTTAAAAAGACAGAAAAGACAAAACAAAAAAAGAAAGAATTAATTCCATTCTTAGTAAGAACAGCTTTTAAGAGTTTCTTAGTGAAACAAAGTACAGAGAAATGTTTACACTTGGACTGAATTCTAAAATCTCAACTTTAAATTAAGAGGGAATTTTTCCCATTTATTTTATTAAATTCAAGTAAAAGCATTCCAAATGTTAGATATATTGAGAGAGAAACAAAATAATTTCCATAAGAGCAATTAAATACCCAAATATCAGAAAAGGGAAAGTGCCCTTTTCACAATTAAGCCTTAACTAAATACTGAACTCAGAAAAGAAAACAGAAAAAGGTTTAGAAATAAAGACTTTATATATATAAATGATAAAACATTGCATTCTTGCTCAATACAACTATCAAAAGTAGACAAAATGAAGTATTACATAAAATATGTATATTTGCTTCACAAATTATTTCTACTAATTTAGATTTCTTCTAAATTTCACATAAATGAAAAGAAAAATTAAATAACTCATTAAAGATAAAATATTATTATTTTTATTAGCAATTGCAGGTAATAGCCTCAATATCTGAAATGCATAAACAAAGCAAAGAAAAAACAGAGTCAAGAGAACCTTATCTTCCCCTCAAAACCCTCCCTAGCTACCGTCTCTATTTCCTCCTATATCCTGCCCAAAGATCCAAGTCTCCCTCTACTTTGCTGGGTTTTCTACTCTCTGTAGTTAAACTGCCATCATTGTCTCCTGCATGCTGGCCATTTCTAATCACCTGAAAGGCCCCACTTTCATTTCACCATAGTATTCTCACAGGCCTGGCCTCTTTAAAAAATAAAGAAAGAAATTCTAACTATAGTCTGAATTGTCATCTTCAAGAAAACAGAGTTTTCTTACAGGAAAGAGCTTTATCAAATATATTGTCTATTGTCTACAGAGTTCAATGGAATAGAATTGGAGACCTAGATCTAAGTCAATGCAACTATAATTACCTGATTTTTTTTAAAGATGCCAAAACTATACATTGCAGAAAAGACAGCACCTTCAACAAATGGTGCTGGTCAAACTTGTCTTCAATGTGTTTTTAAAAGAAAAAAATTTGAGACTAGATTTTTATCTCTCACCCTGCACAAAACTCAGCTCCAGTGGATCAAGGACCTCAACGTAAGAACTGATACCCTGAAACTGCTACAAGAAAAGTAGGAAATACATGTCAACTTACAGGCACAGGAAGGGGCTTTATGAATAAGATTCCATAGCACAGGAAACAAGACCAACAATCAAGAAATGAAAACACATGACACTAAAAAGTTTCTGTGCAGCCAAGAAAAGTGTGAAGTGAGTGACCAGACAGCCCAGAGAATGGGAGAAATCTTTGCCAGCCATTCATCTGACATGATTAGTGTCTAGAATATACAAAGAACTAAAAAAAAGGCAAAAATTTAAAAAAAAAAAAAAAAACTCCCCCCCCCCAAAAAAAAGGTTATGGTACTGATTAGAAAATTCTCAAAAGAAGAAATGCAAATTGGCTAGGAAACACATTTTTGTTTGTTTGTTTTGTTTTGTTTTTCGAGACAGGGTTTCTCTGTGTAGCTTTGCACCTTTCCTGGATCTCACTCTGTAGCCCAGGCTGGCCTCGAACTCACAGAGATCCGCCTGGCTCTGCCTCCTGAGTGCTGGGATTACAGGCGTGCGTCACCACCACCCAGCAGAAACACATTTTTTAAACTGTTCAACATCCTTTGCCATCAGTATTAAAAATGCTTCAAGATACCATCTCACCCCATTGAGAATGGCCATTACCAGAAATAAATTCCGATGTGGAAGTCACAAAAAAAGAGAAAAAAAAAAAAGGAACGTCTACAGACTCCTTGTGGAAATGTACACCAGTGCATCCACTTTGGGAAGCAGTCCATGTGTTTCTCAAAAAACTAGAAACAGAAACTAACATATGACCCAGCGATACCTGTCCTGAGCATACACCCTCAAAGGACTTCATATCCTCCTATTTGCACATCCATGTTCACAGCCACTCTATTCACAATGTCTAAGAAACAGAACCAACTGAGATGTCCAACAACAAATGACTGGATAAGAAGGTGGTGCGTATACACACTGCAATGCTATTCAATCATAAATGAAAATAAAATCTCTATGTAAATGAATGGAACTGAAAAAAAATACATGCATACTGAGTAAGTTAATATGGCCTACAAAGACAAACACAGTTGTCCTCTCTCATCTACAGCTCCTAGCCTCAAAACTTTTGTGTGTTTAACTTGTAGCACATGAAGAAACCAAAGAACTAGAAAGAGGTGTTGGGGTAGGTGATACAAGAGGGACAGGAAACAGTAAGTGATAGAGAGCTAAAGCAGAGGTGGAACACTGAGGTCGAAGGCTTCAGTGGGCAGCAGGCAGGAGTGTGGAGGAACTAGGGAAGGAGAATCTAGGACAAAGAAAGAGTGTTTGGAAAACCATATGGATGCCGACGATCTCACAGCTGGGGAGGAAGAACCACTTTTTGACACTGTGTCCCCATTAGTGCATTTCCTAGACTCCACAGGCAGCCCCACACTTTTTAATTGTTGAGAAGGCCTGGTTATGGGGCATTTGAGGGGAGGCAGAGAGGATGGGAATAGACACATGATCAAGATTCATTGTAGAGACATATAAAATTCTTTAGGATTAAGAAAAGTTATTATTAAAAAATAAATTAAAATTAAGTGTTTAAAAAAATGATGATGACATATATTCCAAAATGGTATGTCTAAGATATGTAGACCAATATTTTCCTTCCAGTCATTCACTCAACAATACACTGACCTATTACATACTAAGTACAGAGAAACATGCACTGAGTAGTCCAAGTGAATCAAAGAGATGCAATCAATTAACAATGAAATTTGAGAATACTAGATTAGAGATCTGTATAATCCAGTGTATTACAAAAGAGAAAGTAGTTGATTCACACAGAATACCCAAAGAAGGATCATGAAGGAGGTGGTGCCTATGTTGACAAAAACAAGTAGGCAAGGATTTTAGAGTGAGGTCTAGAGAGAAGACTATTTCTGACTGCCATAGAAGGATGAGCCAAGGCACAGCAGACACAGATGGAGGTAACTACAGAGCAGTGCTGTCATGTGGCTCGTCTGGGACAGAGGACTGAGTGAAGTGCTCCTAAAGTTAGTCAGGGGACAGACCGTGAGGCTCTTCACACCATAGCAACTGCAGTCGCTCGGCAGATGCGGAATCACTATGGCAGTGTGTGTGTCTGAGGAGCCAAGACTAGAGCACACAGACCAGTTGAGAAAACAGAATTAAATGAGAGTCTATAGAAACAAAATTATTCCATTTTTAAAACCTGTGGGGAAAGGGAAGAAATCTGAGGTCTGGCTTTCTGGTTTAGGTGACAACATGTAGTGATACTATTGGAAAAGGTAAAAATTTCAGAAGGAAATCTGAGGATTATTCCAACAGCAGAAAGGATACAGGAAGTCTAGTTTGGAATAAGTAAATTCTAGTGGTATTCTAAGATATTTACAGAAGAAGAATTATAAAAATAACATTTCAAAAGACTACAATGACATAGTTCTTTTGTGGATCTTAACTATTTGAATTTAAAACAAGTTAAAAATAAGGATTGTTAATTTCTTTAAAATGTGATTTCATTGTTCATTGTTTGGGGCTAATAATATTTGAAATTAACTTACTTTACTGAGAGTGTCTTAAACTATTATAGAGTCTTCATTATTATTAGAAGGCACTGTGGTTGTCACCACACTCTTCTAAATAGTGTTTCCTAACGTGAGGTTTGCCTTAGCTACTGATAAGCAGCTCGTCTTATATACCGAAGAGTTCAAGTTCTCCAACATTTTAAGAGCAAACAGATAGCAGATGTAGGTTTCAAATGCAGATCTGACCATAACTGGTCCTGCATCCAGTAGTTTTTCTCTTTTCCAAAATAAACTAGACTATACGCCTATCATACACTTTCAATTTAGCATTAAAGTTTAAGTGTTTATTTATGACACACTTTAGATGTGTTATAAACTGAGGTTATTAAATGTGTGTTTATCAAATCTTGATACTACTTAGTTCATTCAATATAAGGAAATGTCTACTGTGCATACTGTGTGGCAAATGAGCACGCATTATCTAAATCCAACTTCCAAGCACATTTTTTTAATTTAAATACTGTCATTATGTGTTACTTGGAAATACAACCACTTTCCAAAATTTGATTCTACAAACCATGGATGGCACACTAGAATTATGCCAAAGATTATGTTGATATAATTATATAAATTTGCTTTTCTATTCCTCAAATTTCAATTAACCAGTTTTCTAAAATAGTACATTTCAATACCTTCATTATAATATATGGAAGAATAGTTAAAAAAAAAAAAGCCTAAGTCACTATATATACTATATAATAATGATAATTAATGAAGCTTCTTAATTAGATTTTAGATTACTTAAGCAGTAGAAATACTTAGCTTTACTTCATTTATCAGAAGTACATTTATCAGGTATTTTAAGAATTATATGAGTAAGTTAGTAGAAACTGATATAAGATATTAAACCCAGAATAAAACCTTAGAGGTCATTTAGATTAATTCCTTTATTTTCTATATTATTTCTATAAGATGAAATGTCCTATTTGAAGTGCTCTATTTAAGCTAAACAATGTAATTCTGAAAATTTTCAAAGTTAGATTAATCAAGCAGATGGAAATCAATTAAGCATGTGGCAATCAATTTTTCTCACCAAAAGACAAAAGAAACAAGTTAAAGCTGTCAGATTTTGAAGGGTAAATAATCCTTATTGCCAGGCATGGTGGTGTGTGCCTTTAATCCCAGCATTCAGGAGGCAGAGGCAGGCAGATCTCCAAGTTCAAGTCTAGCCTGATCTACAGAGGGAGTTCCAGAACAGCCAGGGCTACACAGAGAAACCCTATCTCGAGAAAAACAAAACAAAAGTTTAAAAAAACTCCTTGTTATAAATTACTCTCAATGTCTTTTCAATTCAATGTTTTCCACAATTTAAATGTTACAAAATAATGTTTCCTCATCTCTTCATTTGACTAAAATCTTATGGAATTTTTACTTGTTAAGGAAATATCATCTAAAGAGGAAAATAAAAAGCAGAATGTGGCAGTATATCTTAATTGGCATCTCCATATGACCAGCATGTCTTTTGTTCTGTGTCCTCAGTGTACCAAGCAACATAACTGACTATCAAGGGTGGTTCCACATGAAAGAGCCTCAAAACTAAACAAACAGTTATATTCTTGTATTCTCTTAGAAGATTACAAGAATTTTAATAACTTTATATTGAGATATAAAATATTTATATTCTCTATAAGGATAGTCTGACAATATTTCACTGACCTTAAGTCAAAGAAATGCATTGAGCAACTATTGAGAGCAAAATCTTCTATGACATGAGGCAGCTGGGTATTTACAAGACCAAATTTGAAAACCTAAGTTGGACCTTGTAACTTGGATGTTTTCCCCATTACATTCAAATGAATGACTTCCTATATAAATTAAGATGTTCAAATTACAGCTCTCTCACTTGGAAGAAATTTTACAAGTTCGAATATAGAAACCCATGGTTGTCTTCCCTGAACTAAAATCTAAATTGCTTTTTAGTCTTTTACTTTCCTGACATCATCCTCAGATATAAATCAAGAAGAGAGAATCGTGAAGTGTCCTGCCTCTGGCTCCTTCCTTCTTCAATGAAATCGCTCATGCAGCTAAGCTAAAATATAGAGATTTAAAGTTGTTCACAATACAACATATGTTCAAGGGCATTTTACTGAACTTAAGACTTCTGTAGTGAAAAGCTACATATTAGAAAAATACATATTAGAAAAAGAGATATGTATTAGCAAGCAGTTAAGCTATGATCAGATGTCATCAGATACTTCTGTTTCTAGTCTACACTGAGTAGCAAGGATTAAATTTTTCCCTCCTGCCTGAACAAAAAGCTTATAAATATGGAAGACTCTCTGCTATTTGGTTTGCTGTTCTGGGATTAGAAATCACACATGCTAGACAATTGCTCTGTCACTGACCTAGGTCTATAGTCCTGTTTTGAGATATGTAGCCCACACTAGATTCAAATTTACTGTCATCCTGCCGTGGCCTTCCTAGTAGCTCAGATTAGACAACGTCCTCCTTATCTGAGAGAGGAGTGTCTTTTCAGACACTTGATATCAGGTGTCACGCAGTGGATAGCAGTTGAAGCATAGACTCACAAATGGTCCAAAAACGGAGAGTAAGTGTCTCTGGAGTGCTCGGTCGTAACAGGGTCAACTATTACACACTTTCTCCCCAGCCTCAGAGAACTTTATGGAAGTGGAAGTATTAAGAGTGTAAGAGCCAAAGGTTTGGGAGGGCTGGTGGAAACAGTATCTTCTGCACATGACAAGACATTCATGAACTCACTGCAGCTGTGGTTGTTTGTACAGGCCGTGCACAAGATCAGTTCAGAGAATACTCCAGCAGGAAGTAGGGAAGAGCCCAGAAGCCCCTACCCTTTCTGAGGAGTTGTTGACAGTTGATGGCTGTTAGGAAAGAGAAAGCCTTTTTTTAGGGTATGTCTCCTTGTACTATACCATGGTCCATCAGATGGCCTCACATGTATGTGCATATAAGCAACACTGACTCAGTGGATTATTAGAAAGAATGAAAGAGAGGAAATGGGACAGAATAAAGTTGGGAGGAAAATGGAGGAGGATCTGGAAAGAGTTGGAAGAGGGAGGGTTAAATACAACCTAAATACATATATGCATGTATGAAACCTCAAATAATGTTAACATTGTGTTTAAAGGTAATTAATATAAGGCAACAAAGGGCAATGTCAGTGAAAGATAGACAAGGAGATAAGCACAGTAATAAACCCAGGTCTACTGTTCAAGAATTTCCATAAAGCAGGACAGTAAGAGAAAGCTTAGGAAGAGCCTGGAGACACAATCAAAGAGAAAAAGACTGAGAGGCTGGGAGGAAATTTTGTGGGCATTTTTAATTTAAAGAAAATGAAAAATATTAAATTGGAATTTGAGGGAAGCAACTAAATGTGCTTGAAAGAAATTAGGAGCATGTGATCCCTAGAAACCACAGAATTCAACCAAAGGAAATAGAAAAAATAATAAGGATCAAAGCATAATTTAACAATAGAGAAAACTTAATAAAACATTGATTTTTTAGGTCAATAAAATTATCAAATATGTGGCCAAATTCAACACAAAAAAAAGACTAATTACCAATATAAGGAATGATGCAGCATCACCACTGAGTATATGCATATTAAAAAATAATGGAATATTATGAAGATTTTTACATCAATAAATTTAATTATGTGAAACTAGACAAATTCCTTGAAAGATATAATTATGAAAACTTATTCATACATACAAAAAACCCTCTGAATCAAATAAAATACTGAAAGTGTACTTTAACACCTCCCCAGGTACCTTGACAGATCAAATCTAACAAGTATGTTTACTAAAAAAGGACTGGTGTCACTGGATGGCACCAATAAGACAACTCAACTGCTCTGCATTAGGTCAGACATCAAAAAAAAAAAAAAAAAAAAAAAAATCAGTTCTATACAAACTCTCCTATGACATTAAAGAGAGTAAAATACTTTATAGTCTTTTCCATTAGGCCAGTGTGATGCTAATTCCAAAATCAAGGAAAGACATCTGCAAATCAAATTCATTAATAATGAAATGAGTTATCTATCATGACCAAGAAAACAAGGTTGGTTCAACAGTCAAAAATCAGTCAATATACCTCATCATCTTAAAGAAGCAAAAAATAATCTCAATAGAAGGCAAAAGGCATTGGAAAAGTCCATCTCCTATTCAAGACCTTAAAAAAAAAATTTTTAGCAAATTTGTAATGGATGGCACCTATGAAAAAATTATAGGTATACCTAATATTGAAAAACTGAATACATTCTTTCTAAAACTAAAGATTTCTGCTTATATCACTTTTAACTTAAAATTATACCAATGTATGTGTACATTTACATATACACATACACATGCACAAACTATCATCAAGCCAAGAGGAAGCATTAAGAGAAATAAAGGATTAGTTCTGGGCAAACAAAACATTGAGAGAAATAAACAATAAAAAAATGAAGATATGAAATCACACAGGAGAACTAATTCCCACAATTATTCCCAAATAATGTATGTACAGATTTGTCTGTATGTAAAAACTATCTAAGTAATTAGTTTGATGATAAGATATTAATTAGGAAGGAAATTCAAAGAATTTAACAGAGCATTTGTAATAATGCTTTTTGCTAATTTGACAAAGTATTCTATGAGTAACATTTACATATTCACTAAAGTAGATAAAAGTGTAGATAAAACCTGGTGTAAATATGAAAAAATAAATTCCATAACTGAATGCAATTTCATTAATATGAAAACAAAAACAAAGGATATTATACCTTCCAAAGCTACAAAATGAAGAAAAGATCTCAGAGCTGGAATGGTCTTGTTTCCAATGACCAAGGAAGACAAATAATCTACAAAGTTTGTGAAAGTGTTGTAATAATAGAGAAATCTCTATCAGAGTTCTGATAGTAATCAGTGTCTATGAAAATCAACCTTAGTCTCTCTGGATCAGAGTTTTCATTATCCACAACAAAGGACCTATCAATTAATGTCTTCACTGTGTTCGAAAGTCAAAGGCCCTGATTCTAACCAACATCACAAGCTGACTTGAAACACTGAAGACCACCTTTCCCACTCAGTAAAAGATGAGAACAACACGGTGTATTCTTCGGTTAATCTGAGATGTAATTTCAGGTATCTCTTTGACTTTATTCATAATAAGCTTGACTACTGGAAAACAATCATATTTTGTCCTGTACCTTGTTGGAGCGTAATGACACTCGACCCCCACACCGAGCGCAGAACTTCGTTTGGCAATAAGAACAGTTATGGCCACATCCATCAGCAAACTTCGTCTTGTGGCAGATCCCACAGGTCGGGGCGTCGCCCTTCTGTTCTTGCTGCTGCTGTGATTCTTCTCCCATCTTCTTGACTTGTTCCTTATACATTTCAAACTGTTGATGCAGTTTTCTATAGGAAAGAAAAGTGGTTTTCAAAATTTGTCTTCTGATGATCAAAGAAAATCACAATCTATTTTATAATTAGAATATACAAGATGAGATTAAAGGAGTATAAAATTTAATTTTATAAACTATAGAATATCTTGCTTGAATGGCATATTGCAACATAAAAGTGTTGAAATTAGTTCTATCTTTGATATACATATTAATTATAAAATTATTTTTGTGGGACATTTCCTTGAATATTAAACTAAACTTCTACCTACCGCTATTTTTCAACAGTTTAGCTTCAGAAATACAGGAAGACAATTTTACCTCCACAAAGAAGCCAATAACCTAGTGTCTTAAAAGCAGAGACACAATCTCAACTGGAGTGAACTAGACTCTCCACAGAGAGATAAAGGCATCTGTTCACTAGTCAGAACACCGACATATTCTCAGCCTAACAAACAGAGTTGTGAGAAAAAAAAAAAAAAGTAAATTAAAATTAAAATACTGGAGCCTACAGAGCTGTCTCAGCAGCTAAGAGCAGTTTTACTCTTTGGGACCACAACTGGATTCCCAGGTTCAACATTGGTTGGTTCACAGTGTCCCAGGAACTCTGAAGCCCTCTTCTGACCTCTGTGAACACACAGACTTGCTCATACTAACATGCAGAAACACACACATAAATAAATAAAATAAAATGAATTTTTAAAAGCAGGTTAAGAAAAAGGACAACTAGAAAGTTGTATCATTACAAATTTTTCTATTGTACTTATTATGAATACAATTTTAATGCTTCATAACTATAATTAACTTAAGATTTAGAAAACCCTGGGGAGTGCTGACACAGTGGCACACCCCTTTAATCCCAGCATTTGGGAGGCAGAGGCAGGCAGATGTCAGTGAGTTTGAGGCTACCCTGGTCTACAAAGTGAGTTCTAGGACAGCCAGGACTATTACACACAGAAACCCTGTTTTGAAAGCCACCAAAGAAAACATTTTTTAAAGATTTGTAAAACTAAAAGTGGTATCGCTCCAATCCTAAAATCTACAAATTATAACTTATTTTAAGCCCATCATAAGGGAAGTTATCAGGCAAACAGTCTAAATTTCAAAGAACACCAAGTCTAATTGTTCCATCTCTGGCATAACATAGGAGAAGGAAGTAGTACCATACTGATAGGTAAAAGGAAATCTTTGTTATTTGGGGAGTTATTTGTTTGCTTATTTTTGAGATATGACCATCTCATATATCCAAGGATGGCTTCGAACTTTCTATGTATCAAAGATGATGTGGGCTTCTGATCCTCCAGTTTCAGGTGTCCACTGCTGGGATTACAGGCACACACAACCACATCTGTTGTGTGTGGTTATGGAGACTGAAACTAAGGCCTCACGCTCTAGGTAAATATAGCTCTAGACAGAGATGACTTAAAATTTTAACAAACACTGCAATGGCAAGAGTCATCTAACGTGACAGCTGCAAACAGCTAAAGGTCCAGGCGCAGAGTACTTTCCCACAGCCCTCCCTCCACAAGTACTCTGGAAGACTTGAAAACACAGCCAAGAAACACAGCCCTGCTTTTGGGGGAGTGCATATATGCAGACATTAAAAGGTAAATTGTGGCTGCTGAGGCACAGACATGATTTCCTGATTTTGCTAAAATAGTAAAAGCTTTCTATAAACCACAACAAAAAAAGTAAGCTCTGTCACTTAAGATGAAGGCAAAGAGCCATTATAGCTACAGACAAGACTGCAGAAAATCCTTTCTCCACAGTGCAGAAAATACCCAAACACAAACAAAACATCTTATCACTGGGACATGGGAGGAAGCTCCTGCCCCAAACTGGATACAGAACTGGAGATCAGGTCTACTTGTTTCCATAGGTAAGAGAGACCAAGAACCCACAGGGTAACTAGGACCTGTCAAAATTGGAAGGAGGGAATCATCACAGAGCACACCCATTTCCCAGTGATTCAATCATGAAGAAATAAGCATCAGAAGCTGACTCCTTCCAAAGACTCTGGGGTATGGGAGTGACCTATGTAGCCCTCACATGGGGAGTATGTGTAAGGATGGCAACTTCCAGTACGCCAGCATCCATGAAAAGGGAATGCAGGAGCAGCTCACATGCTTTAAAGAGTTTTGTACCTATGTTGTACAATGATGGCAACATCAAAATCCAAACTTATCTGAAGTTGTGATTTCTTTAAGGTTTCAATTCTCAACACCAACAGCCTGTTGGAAAGGGTATTCCACATCCAGCTATAAATACATTCAAAGATACAGCACAAAGAGATAAAAACAACATATAAATAATCTACAAGGAACACAACAATTGGACTCAAGAAGACATGGATTTGGGAATAATCACATTTGGGAGGGAACAGAGGTAGAACATAGGAGGAATGGGAGGGAGAAAGAAAGAAAGATATAATTATACTTTAAAATTTTAAAAAATATTAAAATAAAGAATTCATAGAAAAGTTGGAATCATTCACAAAGAAATGGGGAATGAGAACAGAACATTGTAA
The DNA here is from genome assembly GCF_903995425.1 of Onychomys torridus. Classification (NCBI taxonomy): domain Eukaryota; kingdom Metazoa; phylum Chordata; class Mammalia; order Rodentia; family Cricetidae; genus Onychomys; species Onychomys torridus. The sequence continues at coordinate 6,697,180 of NC_050458.1, read as the reverse complement.
CAATGAAATAAGGAACTGGATGGAAACATTAGAAAGAAAACTATGCTATCGAAGATAAAGAATTCCCTCCTGAGGAGACTACAGTGAGCTAGAAAATGAGTTGATAAAAACTGTCCAAAATGAAGCTGACAGAAGACAAGAGAGGTCAGAGAAACAGCAATGACCTCACCATCAATGTTGTTAGTGAAATATAACTCCAGAAAAAAAAAATAACTAAAGAGATAAGAGCAAGGAATTTTACAAAAATAACAAAAAGGCACTAAGACAAAACACACCTCAGAGAAGCCCTTATAAAATAAACCCCAAATTCTCATTCATTCCTCCACCTCACCCCTCTTTCTCTCTCATCCTCTCATCAAACAGCCAGAAACCAAAGTAAAAACTCTAACGGCAACTAGACAAAACTAGGTATGAATAAAAACATCATAAGAAAACATGTTATTGTGTATGCCAATTTAAAAATTAAAGGGGAAAAAATATACAAAACAACTAGAATAAAATTAAGTCACAATAACCACTCCTCATCTACCAGTGAGAAACTTGTGTATAATAGATAATGTCCTCTTATCAAAATAAATTAAAAATTTCCTTCCAAGGAAAAAACAAAACTCAACTGTAGGCTGTCTATAAGACCCACTTCACCACTGAGGACAAACAGATTAAAGGACTGAGGAGATATTCCACACAAGCAGAAACACACAAAGCAAAGAGGGTTACCTTACATCTGATAAAAATAAACCACTATGTCAAAAACTGTAAAACGAAAGTTCTTCCATTATAATAAATTCATCAAGAACATATATGAATTCTAAATATGTATACACCCAACACTGAAGCAGCAAAATATGTAAGGCAAATACTAGATTACTAATGAAACAGTTAAAAAAAAGAGTGATGGGCCCCAATAGCTTGCTATCAACAATTTATAGAGCATATAAACAGAAAAATCTTAAAGTGCACTTTAGGTATAATGGAACAAAAATAAATTACTTTTCTATCCCAAAATGGCAGAATACACATTCATCTCAAAAGCATGCACTACAACACTCCAGGATAATCCATATGGTCAACTACAAAACAAGTCTCAGCAAACTTAAGGAAACCAGAACCACATCAAAATGTTTGTTTGGGTTATAAGATATGAGACACAAAACAATATAAAAGATTTTAGAAAATTCACAAATGTGAAAAATTAAATAATATGCTCATTGTTAACTCGTCCCTTGTTATAAAGAAAACAACTATAACGACCTACAAAGTCTTGAATGTACAGTCATGTGCCAAATGATGATGCTTCAATCAACGATGAGCTCCACATATAATGGGAGTTCCATGAAATTATAATATAGCCTAGGTATAGATATACCATATGATATTTGTAGAGTGATGACATCATCTAATCATACATTTCTCATAACACCACTGTGAAGTGACATACAACTGTACAAGGTACAAGTCGACTTTTTGTTTGTTTGTTTTTTTGTTTGTTTTTTTGTTTTTCGAGACAGGGTTTCTCTGTGTAGCTTTGCGCCTTTCCTGGATCTTGCTCTGTAGTCCAGGTTGGCCTCAAACTCACAGAGATCCGTCTGGCTCTGACTCCCGAGTGCTGGGATTAAAGGCGTGTGCCACCACTGCCCAGCAAATGGACAGAGGTTTTTTTGTTTTTGTTTTTGTTGAGCTGAGGATCGAACCCAGGGCCTTGCGCTTGCTAGGTAAGTGCTCTACCACTGAGCTAAGGGCTAGAAAGATTCAAGTCAACATTTTTAACCCCAGGTTTGACATTATTTCCTGCCTCCTTTAAAGTCATCCTGTCTTTCTTTTAGTCCTCACACATATCAGGATGGGTTGTGACAAGCTCTCTCTGTCTTCGACTCACCCTTCTCTCTCTAGTCCTTTATCTCTGTGCATCTACCTACCTATCTGCCCCCTCATCTGTGTAGCCCAGGCTGGCCTAGAACTCAAGAACTTCGTGTTCTGACTCCCAAGTGATAAGACTAAGGTGTGTGCTATCAAGCCTAACAGAAGAAAGACTCCCCAACCTGAAATCATATCTGAGCCACAGCAGTGAGAATGTTAAATTCTAACCAGTAGGCCCAAAGGACAAGACACTTTTCTAGTTTCTGAAGGTCATTCAAAAGGACTGCCTCTCATATCAACTACTTATTCATATCTTTTAACAAATACTATAGATTTGGCTTTCTATATTTTTCTTCCTGGTTTGAAGGAGTATCATAGATACCTTACATATAATCCTGTATAAATTTAAACACAGTAAAATCTTCTCCAAGTCTGTGGTCTAATTGCTTATTCTGCAATAGTCAATATACCAATTTCTTCCTTATCATAGTGATTTAAATGCTGGCTCTGTGTGTGTGTGTGTGCGTGTGTGTGTGTGTGTGTGTGTGTGTGTGTGTATGTATGTAGGCATGTATGTGCACAGATACATGCATGTGCATTTACTTGTGTTAGTCATAAATTCTCCAATCTCTTCTAAACAGCCTTATAATTCTACATCTCACAGCCAAGCTTTTAATCAATCTGAAGTTTATTTTTATATGTGATATGATACAAAGATTCAATCTCAATGTTCCTTATATAGAGATTCTATTTGCCCATCATCATTTATTAAGTAGTTAATCTCTCTTCTGCCAATTTGTGCGATCAGCCTATCATATATTAAGATCCATACTTACATTGATGTACACTGTACTGTATTTCACTGGGAGCAGTGTCTACTCTTACTCCAGAACAACACTGTCAAAACCAAACTTGCAATACATTGAAAGGTCCAAGAAATCTTACATAGATAGATTTTAATATAGAACTTTCTAGAAAGGCAGATTAGAAAGTCACCACACTTTTCAAAGGGCTCATAACTGAGACATACAGGCAGCCATAAATAATGTGCAAATAAATGAGCTAGGATATATTCCACTAACACTTTATGCACTATCCAAGTTTAGTAAATTTCTGGTATAAAAACAATAGTCAAAGATACTACATTCTATTAAAAAGCACTTTACAAACTAATATTTAAGTTATACACAATATACATAAATTTTGAAATGTTGGTAACTTTTATTATTTCATAAAAGCTTAATAATCCAAAGTTTTCTGTATGTTCTATATCAATATTCATCACTAAAGAAGTCATCAAATTCAGTATTTTCTAAAGAAAATGTTATTCCCTGTGAACTAACAGATCCTATAAATTCGTGTTTACTGCTATTCCTGGAAATCGTTCCCCAGCCTCGTAGTTTTATTGTTATTCTTTACACATGGGTTTTCAAGCTCCCCACAAACCAATCATTGACATTACTGCTTTAAAAGGCATCTGTGGCAGGTTTGCTCTTTAAAACTTCACTTTCCATGGTGAACTCACACCTTTTCATATTTCTAGACAGATGCTAAATTTTCTCCCTTTTCTGAGACTCATCATATAATCTCTATAGATAGAGATATCCAGCCTTTGGATTATTTAGACGTAGTTTTTAGATAATATATTTTTGTTATGATTTAGATATGAAGTTTTGCCCCAAAAAGATCTTGCACTGAAGATTCGTAGCTGAGGAAATAGTTGTGGAGGTTATCAAAACGTTGGGAGGAAGGGCCTAGCTGAAACATGCTGGCCATTAGGGGAAGATCCTAAAACAGTGGTTCTCAATCTGTGCATACAACCCCTTTTGGGGATTGCATATCAGATATCCTGCATATCACATACTAACATTACAATTCATAACCATAGCAAAATTACAGTTATGAAGCAGCAATGAAAATAATTTTATGGTTGGGATCAGTACAACATGAGGAACTGTACTAAAGGGTCACAGCACTAGGAAGGTTGAGAACCTCTGTTGAGAGTATCTTCTTTCTGACCCCTTCCTCCTTCCCTCCTCTCTCTTCTTCTTCCCTGAGCCCTACACCAACCCATCTGCCTGCCATGAGGTATGTAACCTCTGCCATATTCCCCCACCACCACCACCATGTTCTGTCCAAGTGACGGATACAGCCAAGCAAACAAGGACTAAACTTTCTGAAACCATGAACTAAAATCAATGCTTTCTCCCTTAGGTTGTTTCTGTCTAGTACTGTTATAGAAACAATAAAAGTAACTATTTTCTTCAAAATTAAAAAAAAAAAAGAATTCCTTGCTACATCAATTTATAAAGACTCAAATTAAAACATCTACTCTGAATTATAGAGATGACTTGAAGAGGGGAAAGAAATCCATACACCTCTGACATATTGCACTTTGGGTGGCTGCCCCCACAGGCTCATGTTTGAATCCTTGGTCCCCAGTTGATGAGCCTGTTTAGGAAGGATTAGGAGGTGTGACTTTGTTGGAAGAGCTGTGTCATGGGGTGGGATTTAAGGCTTCAAAAGCCTCCTGCAACCTTCCGTGTATTTTCTGCCTTCTGCCGTGGATCAAGATGTGAGCTCTCAGTTGATCCTGCCTTTGTGGACTCTGACCCTCTAAAACTGTAAACCCCATTAATCACTTTCTCTCATGAGCCACCGCAGCCATGGTGTTGGTCACAGCAGTAGTAAAGTATCTAAGACATCAGCTTGGTAACTTTTTTTGAAATCTAATAGTTAAAAGGTAAAAATAGTTCGGTATCTTTACTCTTCTCTGTTGAAAAGATTTTACTATTGGTAAAACATTTTACTTCCATAAAACACTGTGATGCTCTTCTCCATTTCCTTGAAAACCATAGTGAGCTTTCCACTGCCACTGCATCGTATTACACATTGGTCTGAGGACAACTGACATCTTTAGAACATTTTGATTCTTCCTACTTGGGTTTCCATTTATAGCTAATCCTCAAAAATAACAATGGTTTTCCCACTAATATTTTATCTCAAAATTTTGTGCTTTAATTTGTAATCAAATATCCAGAAGTCCATGAACTAACCTCTATTTCAGTTTAAACTATTTCCTTCCTAATTCATTTTATTTCTTTTAAGATAGCATCTTTAGACTTGAATTGTCCAAGAGAACTATATAACAACCGAATTATTTCCATGTTCTACATGTGGTTATGGGGAAAGTGAAAGAAGGTTCCCCAACGACTCCCCAGAACTCACAGAACCCTGGTACTTTCCCTCCTTCAGTGTCCCTGCAGCACTTCAACATCCCCTCCTCAGGAATGTATTTCACAGCTTCAACGACTAGGTCAAATCTCTCCCTCAGAGCTCTTCAAAGCATCAGAACATACTACATTTATCACAACTGCAATTTTTGCTCATTACATGACTTTCTGATCACCTCTACTTGTGTACTGAAAATGGAAAGACCCAGGAAGATTTTTGTTTTGCTCTCAATTTTACCCCAATGACTAGCTTAATAATATATGTTGCACAGTCAACTTGTCAAAAAGTACTTATTGAATGCTTGAATTAATAAGTAACATTATATATAAAACCTCTTTGGTAGCTAGAACAAAACATGTAAACTGGAACATAACCTAGTTCTTGTCAACAGTAAAATAAGACACCTGGATGTATGGATATTGGGCAGTCATATAAACAAACTAAAAATTAATTGAAACACCCAGGAAATAAATGTAAAAAAAAAAAACCTGGTTCCAGAAAACAAAAATTAATTGTAAAGAGTATTAGCATGACTTCACAGAAAAGGGACATTTTTTAGCTTTTAAACATCCTGTTCTTGGAAGGTGAGCATAGTAGGTTTCAACTGAGGAATTAATTTCTACTTGGAGTTTCTCATATGCAAAATATACAAGCAGATGAAAATTCAGGAGGTAGGAAGACTGAGCATTTTTTAATAAGATATACATCAGGAGAGAATAAAAACACAGAAAAGCAGGCTCTAGAAAGGCAGCTTAGAATATCTAATTCCATGCATAGGACTATTTCCTAGATTATTACATATCTACCCTCATTTTTGACATCACATTACAGAAATCAGTAAGGCACTATGAAAATATTTTACAAAATGATCTGAAATGAATCAGATATCCATTGACTTCAGGCTACCAATATAACAATCAGACTGGGTCCGAGTCAGCGACTACGTAAAGCCCAACCCCAGCCTCTACTTAACAGATCCCCAGAGTCATTTCCGGTCCCCAGCTTGCACGCCTACCATGCCCGTTTGCACTGCACCAGTCTGGGACTGACTGGAGTAGAGGTCCGGAACTACACTGAGAACTTGGGTAGGAATTCCCAGAGCCAGTTCCCCTCACTCCTTTCCCTCTTTTAGCATCTCCCCAACCACTGAGTCTCAAGACCTGAGCTATGTGGAGCAGAGCAGAACCATACCTGAGAGGTTCTCAGGAACAGTAGGGACTGGGTGTGGGGGAGGGGGGGGGACAGAGTACTGAGAGACACAAATGGAATTGGGGTATCTCAGGGATGAACTAGAAACCTAGTGTAATGTAAACTCATAGGAATCTACAAGCTAAGACTCCAAGTAACAGGAGACACAGAGCCTGAACCAGCCATCTCCTATGACCAGGCAAGACTTCTGGTGGAGGGACTGGGACCCCAACACGGCCACAAAAACCTTCAATCTACATTAGTCCTTCCTGCAAGATTTGCAAGGGTAAAGGTGGCACAGAAATTGTGAGAGTGACCAACCAATGACTGGTCCAGCTTGAAACTCATGCCATGAGAGGGAGCCCACTGCTGACACTGCCTGGAGGACCAGGAACCAGAGGCTAGATAGCCCAGAGACCTAGAGTAGAACCATAGATTACCAGCCTAAATAAATAAATAAATAAATAAATAAATAAATAAATAAAGACAATGGTTCCTAATGATATTCTGCCATACTCATAGACAGGAGCCTAGAATAACTGCCATCAAAGAGGCTTCATCTAGCAACTGATAGAAACCAATGTAGAGACCCACAGCCAAACACTAGGCAGAGCTCAGAGAATCCTGCAGAAGAGGGGGAAGGATTGTAGGAGCCAGAGGAGTCAAGAGTATCACAAGAAAACCCACAGATTCAATGAACCTGGGCTTATAGGGGCTCACACAGACAGAAATGACATCCAAGGAGCCTGCATGGGTCTGACCCAAGCCCTCTGCACATATGTTAGTTGTGTAGCTTGGTCTTCTTATGGGACTCCTAACAGTAGGGGCAGGGGCTGTCTCTGACTCTTTTGCCTGCTTTTTGGGGTCCTTTCCTCCTACTGGGTTGTATCATCCAGCCTTAATACTAGAGGGCACGGGGAATGCCTAGTCTTAGTGCAACTTGATATGCCAGGTTTGGTTGATATCCCTGGGAGGCCTGCCCTTTCCTGAAGGGAAATGGAGGCAGAGTGGATAGGGAGGGAGGCTGTGGAAAGAGTTAACTGGGGTCAGGATGTAATATATGAGAGAATACAAAAAAAAAAATTTCCAAGGTCAGTCCTCTTATCCTATCTGCTAGCCTACCACCCAGCCCTCCCACTGCATCCTAAATGGGACTAATTGAAGTCAGAACCCAGAGTTCCAACTACAACATCAGCCACCCTAGCTACTACACCAATCTAGAAACAAAGTCTAAACCCTGAAATCCAACGTGGCTCCAACACTGAAAACCAAGCATCATTCAGCTGCCCCACACAAAATGACAGACAGGGGAAAGAACAAAGACCCAAACACCCACCAAACAAAGGCACAACCAGATATCTACACCAGGTAACACCAAATCATCATTAACTTCAGACGTCCAGATCCCATCCCAAAATCACAAACACCAACAACCAAGACAGTACTTCTCCTCCAGAAGCCACTACTCCTATTATAAGATTTTCTGAGAAAAGCAATTTAGCTAAAGCATGTTCAGGATATTTGATCATACAATGACACTCTGAAACTGTGTTAATAAAGTTAAACTTGGATCAGGGGGCGGAGCCAGCAACTACTTAACAATTGACCATAGAGACTTTGGAGAAACCAGGACACAACAGAGAGGCTTAGAAAGACTCAAGGTCCTCTTAGATCTGGGAAGTGTGGGGAGGTCAACGAGTCACTCCTTCGCTGCTTCTTTGGTCTATCAGGTTTTCACTCTAACATCTGACACTCGAGTCATTATTAGTAATAAAATAATTTAGATAAACCCAACAGAAGCATAAGACGAAGCTTTCAAAATACCAATTATGATTATGTTCAAGACCTCAAAGAGAGAATAAGAATAAATGACTGGATGAAGACTTTGAAAACACACAGCACAATGACAAGGAAAACAGTTCAAATATGAAAACAGAATTTAACAAAGAAATAGAATCACCACAAAAAAAGCCAAACTGAAATAAAACTAAAACTGAAAGACTCAGGGAATCATTTTAAAAGTCCAAAAGAAAAGTCTCACCAATAGACTGAATGAATTAGAAGACAGAACTTCGGGTCCTGAGGACAAGGTAGAAGAAATTGAACAGTCATTCAAATGTTAAATCTTAAATCTCCAGGAGAAGCAAGATGTGAAAATACCAGTAAGCCACAGCCACATGGCAACTTATAAACAAATGGGTTAAATTATAAGAGCTAGCTAGCGAGAAGCCTGACATACAATTGATAATTAATATTAAGCCTCTGAATGATTATTTTATAAGTGGCTATGGGACTTTGGTGCTAGGTAGAACAGGAGAAACATATGACTACATCCAGGGGAAAACCTACCATTATTATGAACCTCATCAGAGAAGTTTCTTCTTGCTTTAGATGGTAATTAACACAAGAGACCCACAACTAGACAATGAGAAGAGAGTGAGAAACTTTGGAACAATTAGCCCTAAATGGGATGTCTTTATCATATCCCTCCTTTCAAGGCTCTAAGATTTATACAGAATAAGGGACCCAAAAATTCCAAGAGCCAGAGGTAGTGGACAACATCAAGAAAAAAAGTGTTTTCAAGACACAATAGGACTGATGCACACATAAATTCAGAGACAGTAACAGCATGCACAAGAACTGTGTAAGTTCAAGTCAGACAAAATGCCAGCAACAAAAAACGGGAAGTGGGCATCAAGTCCCATCTCTAGTCAAGAAGCTATTTGCAATTGGTAGCTGCTGGAAGAGGGAAAATCAGTCTTTTCAATGGAATGATACTGGGTTTATCAACCAAACTCCAGTACTGGCTCAATGCCCAGGAGTAGATGATGATCACAAAATGAATTCCATGACTTTTTGTGCTTTTTGGTCTTTGTCATTTTGTTTGTGTGTGTGTGTGTGTGTGTGTGTGTGTGTGTGTGTGTGTGTGTGTATGTGTGTGTGTGTTTGTTTTCATTAAGAAAGACAAAAATCCATGAAGTTGGTATGGAGGAGTTGGAGGAGGGGAAAGAATATGATCAAAATATATTGCATGAAATTCTCAAATTAAAAAACAATTTTGAAAAGTGAAAAATATTCCTATTAAGTCACATAACATTCTCTACTAACACTATGCTTTTTTCTTTTTATGATATTATAATATAATTACATTTGTCCCTTCCTTCCTCCCTCCAAATCTCCCATATACCTTTTCCTGCCTTCAAATTCATGGCTTCTTTTTCTATTCATTGTTATTTCACACACATACGTATGTACATATGTATACATATATAGTCCACATGTAACATGTTCAGCTCATATGTTACTTGTACATATGTTTCAGGGGCTGGCTGTTTGGCACTGGATGACTAATTGCTGTGGAGGAGCACCTCTCCCACTCCCAGCTGTCCTCAGTTGCCTGTAGTTCTTTGTGTAGAGTTGAGGCTTCAGGGGCTTTTCCCCATCCACTCTGACATGTCCAATTGTGGTATCCTTCTTCAGCTCACATTTGGACTATCATGTGGTAAGACTTTATTGGTGACGTTGGGACATTACTAGGAGACACAACCTCACATAAAACTCTCTGATCCTCTTTTCTCTTAAATATATCTCATTAATTTAAAGACATTGCTTCTCCAGCTTTGTTTTTTTGTTTTGTGAGATAAGACTTTACTAGAAAATCCAGACTACCTTCAAACTTGGGATTCTCTTGCCTTAGCCTCTCAATTATAGGAGTGAACCAGTATACCCAGCTGCTTCTCAATTTGTTATGTTACCATAACATCTGAAAAGTGATTAAACTGAAGTCATTAAAGTCAAGCTCATAACAATGTGCATATAATCATTAGATATAAAGTTTCTGGAGCATTAATCCTCTTCACAAAATTAGAGGCTGGGATTAAAAATAAGTAAAAATACTTTCAGCTTGTGATTATAATGAGGTCACAACTTGTCTTCAATATATACATAATCCTTCTTGACTAATAGGGAAAGTGTGTTCATAGCTTCTTTCTTCCTAAGACAAACTCAACTTTGAATCTTAGAAGGAGATGGACAGAGAACTTATTCTGAGGCCACTGTGGGCACAGACACTCTACCTTCAACTGGAAAATGCTTCTTTAAAAAAAGAATGTAAAGAAGAAGAAAGGAGGTATTAAAGAGTAAAATGCTTTTATGCCCTGTCATCTAGATAAAATACCATACATTTAAAAATAAATAAAACTGATGACATTGTTTGCATTTCTAAAAATTGGTATGACTTAGTCATAGTTAGTCATGGTCAACATAATTAACTATTATCAGAACATAGTCCAAGAATGGAGTCATATGAGGAGAATGCTGAGTGAGAAAACTCCAAGAAAAGTAGACAAGACAAACTTGTGACCTCAGTTTCTTCAAAGCACAGATTTATTCTTAGAATGTGGTTTCGTGTCCCTCGGTTGTAGCCAACAAGAGTGAGTTTACTTCAGATTATTCATTACAACTGGCTATTGCTATTTATTTATATGTCTCTATGTAAAAACACGTTTTGCCACATGTGGCTTGTCCTTGTGATTGGACTCATGTGACTCTTGTTAACCCTCAGAGCACAAATTGTCTGACGCTTTGAATAAAGTTGAGTATTGCATAACACTTTAGTCCACCTCATTTATCAACTCCATTCCCCGAGGTCCCACTGTCTCCAGAGCAGTGACAAACTATGAGACTTGAATCACTTCACACAGTGCAGGGACGTGACACAGTATAAACCCTACCACTCCTCTGCCAGCGTCTTTGCTTGCCTCTCCTGCTCTCTCCTAGGCCAGATGCTGAGTCACTAAATCCTCAAGTGTTCAGGCACGCTCAGTGAACGGCACACGTAGCATTATCAGATAAATCAGTGAGAAGATGCAGATAAAGCCCCTGATAGTAAGCAACTTTAATGTTTGAAGATACCTTAAATTAGCTAAAGTATTTACTTTTACAAATAACTATAAAATCATCCTCCCCAGTAACTGGAAAAATAATGTCGTCAGGATGTATAAAGCAGCACTACTAATAGTCAAAAACTAGAAATTAAGACAAAATATTCCAGACTAAATAGGGAAATAAAATGAAACCTACTAAGATATCAAAGTACTATACAGCAAAGCAAATAAATGATGTACAGCGACTTCAAATCATACTGGTATATCTCACAAATACCTTGTTGAAAATGTATAGCCTAAATAAGGACAGAAATAATGATACAATGTAGAAAATAGTGGATTATAGAGGTCAGGGCACAAGTTAGCCTCACCTCAAGGATGGAGGCATTGTTCCTGGAAAGGAGCATGAGGGCTGGGAATAGTCAGCTTCTTGGCCTCAATGCTCATTTCCAGATACCGTCACTACAGAACAAGTCAATGCACTGCATATTTTCAATTTTTGCATCTCTCACTAAATGCATTCTTTGCATAAATATAGCAAGTAGCACTTTCATACTTTCTTTTGAGAGAAGATCGTGCTATGATCTGTGCTATGTCATACTACTGCAGTGCTGAACCATGAGACAAATACAACATATTAGTTTTGGTTCTTACTTTTTTATTTATTCCTGCATGGAGCCACAAAGAATTTTAGATTATTCAGAATAAAAACTATGTTGCCCCTGGAAATATCCATGTGCAACAACTGCTTGGACCATCTCACAACTACCTATCAACTGTTTTGACCATGACCAGTCAAGCACCAGTAAGTGGGTCTAAAAGGAAGATCCTTTGTCAACAGTATCATCAGTCTTCAGAAAAAAATAGAAATAATAAAGGAAATGTAAAATTAACAATATTTTCTTGAGATAGGGCCTCTATTATGCAGCTCTGGCTTCCTGGAACTTGCCATGTAGACCAGGCTATCCTCTAACTCCCAGAGACCTGTCTACCTCTGTCCTTTGACTGCTTAAAGATGTGTACCACCACACCCAGACAAAAATTACACTATTTTCAAAGTCTTCTATTTGCTCTGGCATTAGCCTTCAAAACAGTATGATCAACACTTTAAAGGACCATATCTCTTCTGAATTAGTAACAGGATGCTCTATTATTTTAATTTTTCATCTCTGATCCTAGATTCTGCTATGTTACATACTACATAAACAAGCAAAAGCATTACTGTCTAATCTTCAACAGATACAAGTAGTACGGAACTAGTCTTCTGGAGGAAAAATGATAGGAAGAGGTCAAAAAGAAGAGAGGGAAAGAAAAGAGAAGAGGAAAGGAGAGAAAACGAGGGGTAAAGAGGGAGAAAGGAGGAGGGGGAGAGAAGAAGAGATGGGGGAGGAGAGAGGAGAGACAGGAGAGGGAGGGTTGTTTAACAATCAGCCCTTTGATAAGAGCTTAATATTGATCCTTGGATTCATATTTGATAGCTAAAAAGACAGTCCATTTTTCCTGCACTATTGAAAATCACTTTCAGGAGACGTGAGACAGGAGAATCTTTGAAATCCCCCAAAGCATATAATTAACCTTTAGAAAAACCCAGTCAACGGCTCTGAATAAAACAAATGCAAATATAAGGCAGACAGCCTCCATCCGACGGGAAAGAGGACTGGTCTCCTGAGGTCACGGGGACAGCAATGTCCTTTCTGCATACACGTCTGGGTTTGAATTTCCATTACAATATTAACCCTAACATTTGGTTACAGTGTTTTTGAAGAAAAGTATTGAAATAGGAACTAATATTAGAGCTATTCTTATTGCAAGAGCTATTCATTTGGAAAATTTCCATCAGAAATAAATGAAAATCGAATGTGAACTAATTATAGTAGATGTTCCTATTGCTCATTATTTAGAGTTTTCCTCTCTTCCTGTGTACATGGTTGGACATTTTAGACTCCCCTGCAATTAGTTAAGATCTCGTAATGAATTTGGATCAATAGGCTGTAAGCTCAAGTGACTTGTCCACTTTTCTGTTATGCAATTAATAATAGGTATAACCTGTAAACAACTTCTTTAAAGTGTTTAAAATAGATTAACAACTAAAAGAAATGGAATCCATATATTTTTAATGTTTCAAGTCATTGTTAGAATATACAACTATATTCCCAAATTATGTTTTGTAGTCTAATAAAGTATCCGATGAAAATAGGATTTGGTGGTCAAATAAGTTTAGATAACAATGCTATGATCTAATCATACTTAGGTTCTCAGAATTATTACAATAAGCAAATCTGCTTAACCATTTAAAACAACTTACCCAAAACTATTTGACCAAACAACAAATTTAGGAGCTAATAAATACCTCCTACTGTCTTGTAGTATTTTTGTTTAGAGATACTCTAGAATATGCTACATTATTAGAGAAATAGATTTTTTCTGGGAAAATGTGGCTTACATATTCATATTAAACGAGGGAATTACCTCTTCTGTTCCATTAACCTCTAAGCTGCCCTTGTTTTCTTTTTAGATTTCCATGGAATAGCTAATGGCAGAACTACTGAACAGTTTTCCTCTCTGAGGGCACTCATCCCAAGGGAAGAATTTAAATGTATACTCTTCAGTGTATAATGTATCACAGATAAGATCTAGTCTATATAGACCAGCTTACTTACGTCTGGGGCTCCTTTTCATTTTGTTGTTTTTGCTGGGGCTGAAGAACGTTATTTACCAGTTCAGTGATCCCACTAAAGGGAAACCACCTGTTTAAATAAGCAAATAATGTGACTGAAAAACCAAAAGAATAACAATGTAGATTCAATGTTTTCTACCCAAAATAATTTTTTTAAAAAGCAAAACACACACACACACAGAGGCATAAAAGCTACAGCCAATGGAAATGTGAGCTCCGATTATCACCAGGCAATCAGGAAGTAGGGAAATTAAGTTTGAACACTTAACTAGTCCACAAGCAGGCAGCAAAAGACTCTATCCAGTCACTATGTGGATGAAGTAAGAAGCTGCAGGCAGCTCTCTTACAAGCCAGAGTCAGGAAGCAGGAGACACACCAGCTGCAGCCTATCCAGTATTAGTGGAGGCTAATACCATCAGAGGTGCAGAAAGCAGAAGAAGGGCGGTCGGGTCTACTGCGCTCACAACACGTTACTTACTGCGTCGGCTGCGGTTTGTGCTCTTCTTTGATCCTAAAAAGATAAGTTTGCACAACTGAGTGCACTGTACTAAGCAGCAATTTCTACCTATATATTTGTGGTCAGATACAATGGACATGAAAATTATCACATGGAAAAATTTAGTGCTACCCCAAAAATTAGAACTGAACATTCACTCAGTTTTATACACGGGCTTGTTTGGTTTCTGTTTTGCTTCTAGTTCTAGGGCATGAACATAGCCACACATGTTGGGAGTCACACTACTCCTGAGCTACAAACCTCAGCCCTGGATAAACTGTTCTTTGACTAAACCTCTAGTGCTCTTTAAAACAATGTTTTAATCACAAGTTTTGCTACATATTTTTACTTAAAGGTACCATAGTAAATACGGTAATATTAACTAAAAATAAATAGTTTCTATTTTACTTCTTAGTTTGTTGTTGTTGTTTGGGAGTTTTGGTTTGGTTTTGGTTTGGTTTTTCAAGACAGGTTTCCTCTGTAGCTTTGGAACCTGTCTTGGAACTCACTCTGTAGACCAGGCTGGCCTTGAACTCACAGAGATCTGCCTGCCTTTGCCTCCTGAGTGCTGGGATTAAAGGCATGCATCACCACCACATGGCTTAGTTGATTTTTAAGAATAAATTGAAGTAAAGGCTAAATATTTTAAATAAAACACAGGATTTTATAAATGAATTTTTAAAGCCTTAGTAACTAATTTTATTTATGCCTGAAAGAATAGATAAAGAGTCAGAGGAGCAGTGTAGTCAGTCTCATAAACTACCACTACTAAACACTGTCTATGAAACTTAAAGTAGTCATGCTGCCACAAGTCCTCACACAGCTACAGTATAACGAAAACAAAGTCAAGCAAACGCCATGTAAGAAACTATAATCAAACCAAGTGCTTCTCTTTCAAGTCTGCAGAGTCCTACGGCATCCAGAACTGAGTCGGCTCTCTTACTGAGGTAAGATTTCTATAGCATCAAAATCCTGGTCAGGAACTGATTCCTAAACAGTCAATTCCTAGTGGATATGATGTGAGTAACTAGACACATTCAACACCACCTCATGTGGCACCCTTAGTGAACCACCCTTGGGATTAGCATTACTCACTTAGGCTCCCTCATTAAAGTCAAATTATTCACCCCACAGACCTACATCTGTGCACTCTTTTCACAATTTCCAGGAAATGAGGAGAGACTGGACCAATACATAGCTGCAGGTGTGCAGATGTACTAGTATTACGAAGACTAAGAGGATCTTACACAGGGTAGCGAAAAGACTGGTAAAATTGGACTTCTGTCTTGAGAAAATGTATCTATCTTCTCAAAAGAAGACCAAAAATTGGTAAATAAAATTTAAACAAAAACCTAGGATTTTTCATTACAAAATTATACCAAGAACATAGGTTAAATCTTCCCTTTAAATCAAATATATGTTAGTTTTATAGTATGCAATAGTCCATCGTGTCAACTTAACGGAATTAAGCAGCACTGTGAGATTAGTGAGGCACATCTCAGGAGGATATTACTAAATACCTTACTAGAACTGAAAGACTGCCCTGCGTGTGGACAATACTGGCAATTCAGAGGGCTCAGATGAATAAACAGAAGAGGGAGCCCACTAACAGGGCTCTCTGTGCATTCCATCCACCATTAGGTGAGCAGCCCTTCCCATAAGCTCCTGACACCATGGTAGTGCCAGGATCAGCAACAGATCCAGCTGACTTTAAACCACAAGCTATAGAAAGGGTCAGCTGGGAGCTGGAGGGCATAGAGAGACTGTCAGAATGTCAGAAATTTAACCAGGGTTCCATGTGTGGACAGACAGCTAGAGCCTAGCAGGCTGTGGAAATGCAGACAGAAGACTGGAACAAACAGAGTTCTGAAGCTGGGGTTCTCAATGGACACTGGGACACTGCACCATTGCCTCAACAAGCTACAAGGGTTGTGGAAAGTGCCCTGCAGAAATCCTCGCAGTCTTCTGAGGAGCACACCAGGAAGAGACCTCCCAGACACAAAGGAAACACAGGCAGGCAAGCTCCCACACTCCCTCACAGCCTCACAGCCTCGGTGTAGAGGCTCACATGTGCTCCCAAGCACTGGAGACAAGGCTGTAACTGACAGATGAAAAGGAGGAGCTCAGCCTGGGAAACCTAGCTAAGAGCTGACCTCCTACACAGGAAGTCTTCTAACATGGGAAAGCTGAATGCTGAGACAATCAGGCTCGGCCCCACCTTAGAGAATAATACAAAAGTCAATCCCCGGGAAAGGACAGGCCACAGCACCCAACTAGATAGAAACACTAAAATCTTCTATTTCATCTATTGGTTTTTTTACACTTTACACTTTGTACTTCAACTGTACAATTGTGTTTTAGCTTCTCTCATGGACTTAAAGGCCTGTGTGGTTGCTCTTCTGTCACTTCACTGACATGACAAGGTTCCCTCTGTTTCTCCTGTCTGTGACCGGCACTTTCCTCCTCATCCTTACTGGACTCACCCTTTCCTGATGTTAACTCTCCCAACCCTGGTCACTAAAGAACTGGGAAACTGCACTCGCCCTCTTCGGGAAAATGTGGCTGTCTCTGAAGCCGGCTGGGGAGAAATTAAAACAAAGGACACAGGTAGCACCGGGACCTACTGTAAAGTCACATTGTGTCCAACAGTCACCCCAAAAGTCAGCAAGGAGAGCATAAGGGTAAGTGAAGACAAGCTACCGGAAGGACTCACGGAAAACACCAAAGAGGATTAGAAGAAGGAAGGGGGGACTGGAGGGCACATCCATTGCAAACATTCCTGCTGCTGTGATAACGTCCTCTATTAAAGGAACGCTCTCACGTTTCGTAAATAAATGAAGATCACTCTACCTTAAAGAAAAAGAGGCACAACTAAGTCGAGAAGTGTATAAAACAGGAGCAAATGTGTTCAAATGATTTTCTATGTCTACTGTCAACAAAACTAGTCTGGTTAGGCTCCCAGTTAGCTTTCCAATGCTGTGAAAAACGCTGTGAACAAGAGTAACTTAGGGAGAAAGGGTTTATTTCACCTTCGGGTGGCAGTCCGTCACGTAGGGAAATCAGGGCAAGAACTCCAGGCAAGACAGAAAGTGGGAGACAGAAGAGAAGCAGACAGACAGCTGGAGGAAAGCTGCTTTCTGGTGTGCTTGTCCCTCCTGGCTTGCTCAGTTGCTTTCCTACACAACCCGGGACCACACTTAGGTCTTCCCACAGCAGTCATTAACCATGAGAACAACTGCACAGAAATGCCTACAGGCTAACGTGATGGAGGCAGTTCTTCAACTGAGATTCCCTCTTTCCAAATGACCCTAGCTTACTTAAAGTTGACAGATTAAAAAAAAAAAAAGACAAAAAACCCTAACTAGCATAAGTTATTAATGGTGATAGTACAATAAGACAGGTACCTGTAAAATTAATATATGCAACGGCTTCCCAAAGCTCATATTGAATGAAGTAGAATTGCATATTACATCAAGAAAATTTATATGCAAAAGCATTAGAAATGGGTAACATCATGAAAATCATCATCAAGGAAGAGATTTTCAGTAGTCAAGAGATTAAATCATCATCACCAATATCAAGAATTCCTAAAAAGTGCTGATGCTGACTATGAAGACATCATTAACTTTTTTGAAGTAAGATGGCTAAGTCCAGGCCAAATGTTAAAAAGGTTTTATGATTTATAATGTTATCAAACTGTTTTAGGTATCAAAAGCAAAATTTGTGTCATAACTTGCCAGTGAAAACTGGCTTAGAGACACAGTATTTTTCGTGGATTCAACTACTCACTTAAAGGAGTTAAAAGTGCATCTTTCAGGTGAAAAGCAGCTTATCAATACAATGTTTCAAATCATAGCAGAATCACAAATGAAACTGAAGTTATGGCAAACTCAAATTAAGGAAGATAGTTTTATGCATCTTGACATTTCTGCTAAACATAATCCTATGAACAATGAAATTTTTCAGGAAAATATTTAGGTATATTTTTTATTCCATCTGTACTTGACATAATTATGATACCTGCCAGTTTTCAAACAGAAAGAATAAAGCTTCGTTCTGACATTTACCTTGAGAAGATGTAATTCACCTCTCTTCACTAGGCATTTATAGTCTAACTTCCAGAAACAAAGCCCTAGCTTCACACTCACAGCTCTTGTGGTCATCTTCTGGCAGCCCCACACTTGTGAACAACTATTTGCAAGAATGGAGCACACAAAGAGCAAAATATACGATAAGCACTTTGAGGCCTCACTGAGAAGTGCACCTATGCCCATCGATCCTGATCCTGGTGCAAACACAATACCAAATATCACACTAGTTTTATATTGTCCTCTTATTCTTTTATAGTTAAAAAAAAAATAGAAAAGTCAGTGTTTAATTAATTGTATGTATTAGTGGCTGCAAACTGGAGCTGCTTGATGACTTTACTCCCCAAATGGGCTGAAGAGATGACTCAGTCGGTGAAGTGTCCACTGTGACCATGAGCGCCTGAGTTCATTCAATCTCCAGCACACAGGAGAACAGCCAGGCAACGAGGCATATTGACTTATAATCCCCACACTGGGGAGGAGAGTATCCCAAGGGCTCACTGAACAGCCAGCCCAGACAGCAAGTCCCAGAACCCAATGGGAAATCCTGTCTCAAAAAGTCAGACAGATAGGTTCTAAGTCACAAGACCCAAGGATGATGGCTGGCCTGCACACACACACACCTACCCATGTAAACACACACAGACACACACAACAGCATTCTCCAACCTGGGAATGCAGTGTGGCTGGTGGAGTGCTTGTCTATCCCAGTACATGAAGCTCTAGGTTTGATGTACAGCACTATATAAACCAGGAGGTAGAGGCAGACGTTCTTTATGTCCGTTACATAGGGTCATCATACATAATGAGTTTCAGGACAGCCTGAACTACGTGAGAGCTCGTCTAAAAAAAATATAATTTTTTGTTTTGGTTTTTTGAGACAGGGTCTTTCTACATAGTCTTGGCTGTCCTAGAACTCACTATACAGATGAGGCTGACCTCAAACTCACAGAGATCCACCAGCCTCTGCCTCCAGAGTGCTGGGATTAAAGGTGTGCACCATCACACAGCCACTTTTTTTGAAAGACTCTTTGAACAGAGCCTACATAATTAGAATTATTTTGTGAGAATTCTTGCATTCCTGTGTTAGAAAATATTATAAAAAATATACACAGACATTATTTTTGTTCATCAGCTTTCATTATTGTTTGTGCATTTAATAAGTGGCCCAAAACAATTTTTTAATCTTTATTTATTTTTTTTTTTAAATTTAGTGCCAGGCAGTGGTGACATATGCATTTAATCCCATCATTCAGAAGGCAGAGGCAGGTGGATTCTGATTTCAAGGCCAGCCTGGTATACAGCGTAAGTTCCAAGACAGCCAGGGCTACACAATGAAACCCTATCTCAAAACCACCCCCCAAAATAATTATTTTCATTTTAGTTCATGCAATTTTTTTGCCTGCATGTGATCTGAAAGAGCAGCCCATGCTCTTTACCTCTGAACTATAATTCCAGCCCCAAACTGAATCTTCTTTATCTAATATGACCCACAGAAACCAAAAGGTTAGAAACCTCTGTTCTATAGAATTATATTCATTTTTTTTACTTTGGCACATAGTAAGCAATACATTTTATATGCAGCATACACATTTTCACAGGTGTATATAACAGAAATGAAATTCTGTTAAATACTGAGTGTAATTGGCAGTAGTATAGGCTGTTGTTTCCCATGTCTTCTCTGTTTTTAAGTGCTAGTTTCAGTGCTAAATTGATTTTATGGTCCTTAGTTTAAAAAACACAATCTGCAATAACTACAGGCAGGTGTAGTTTATCTCCTCGCTTGGGGTGTTCTTCAAGGCTTCCAGAATATTCCTAAGGTTTAGAATGCTGGCTGAAATTTTAAATCACTCACATCATATGGTGCCTTTAGTCACTCTTACACATGCATATAGATATGGTAGGTCAATATGTCTCCATATAGTTTCCAAGTCACTGTAACTCTGTAAGCTATCAAGACTAGAAGGAAAGCAATGAAGCTGAACGCAGAAAAGGAAATGAACAGAAAGTAGACAAGAGGTATGGGACCCACTGGGCTGACAAAGGAAGCAAATCCTTTAAAGTAAACACAGCCAAAGCCAGCCAAGCGAGTGGAGCCCTAAACAAGAGGCGAGGCAGACCAGAGAGCCAGAGCCAGAACAGGCCAGAAAGGAGAAGCCGGCAGAAGGAGAACAAAGGGCATGAGCTGTCTTTTGTCAGGGGCTAGAACTTATCAGAGAGCTAGAACTTCCTAGGTAGCTCAGACCCACTGCAGATAAAAGCACACGTAATCGCTATTTGTTTTTGTTTGTTTGTTCTGTTTTTTTTTTTTTTTTTTGAGACCCTGTGTAACCCTGGTTGTCCTAGAACTCACTCTGTAGCCCAGGCTGGCCCTGAACTCACAGAGACCGCTTGCCTCTCTGCCTCCCAAGTACTGGATTAAAGGTGTGCCCCGCCACCACCCACATCATCAGCTGTTTTTAAACTGGTAGGTAGGTAGCACGCCTATTGTACCAACAATTTGACACATTTGTATTACAGCTGAGAATGTATGTTCTTTATTTCTTTGATCCCTTCCACTGCCAGATTTATAACTTAATTTAATATCAACCACATTTTCTTTTTATAATTGTTTACAGATACCAGTAATTCCCTGGTTTTCTTAAAGCTTCACACATACAACTATGTTTGGGAAGGAAGGATGCTCTTTTCATGAACTAAGTGTTAAGTTTCCTATTACAGGAAATAGAGAGATGACTTAGTGGGTAGGAGTGTGTACTGCTCTTGTAGAGAACCTGAGTTTGGCTCCCAGCACCTATATCATGGGGATCACAACAGCCTGTAACTCCAGTCCCAGGAACCTAGGCCTCCAATGATGCACATGGAGCACATAAACACATATACATAAATAAAAATAAATATTTTTAAATTCATACTAAATGAAAGTTATCTTCTCACCTTTCTTGTTTTAGTAGTAAAAATTATTCCAGTAGAGTTTAAAAGATTAGTAATAACTATTACAAAATAGGTACTGCTCAGCAAAATAATAAAGTTATCTTTAAAGAATTATTGAATAGTCTTTTCCTTTTTGTTTTTTTTTATTTTTCACAATCAATGCTTATATAACAAATTTAATTTCAAATTTAAGCCAAATGTGGATTTGTCACATCTTTGAGACATCCACATTTATAAGCATAACTAATTTACTACTTAGTAACCCACCAGCAGGTAGTTTAGCAAAGAAAGACCTACAGAGTATTGATTTGCTGTAACTTTAGTTGGCACACAGCTAAATGAACTGACAGTGTAACTAAGTATTACTTTCAGGTAAATAATCTCAATAACAAACAAGTCAGCAACATATATACAAATATCAACTAGATAATTAAATATTTCATAAATTTATAAAGCACTAATAATACCAAAGGAATTCTGAAAGTCAGAAATTGTCCCTAATAAATTGACTTATTATTGAAGTAACACATAAAGGTTTTCTGAAAAGTAATGTTGGTGATAATGCTGCTGCTGTTAAAATAGGTCAAAATTCTCAAAGAACTATCGAGAAAAAATTTAAGGAGTAAAAGGTACAAATTCCCTACAGCCCAATAATGTGCACTTGTGTATTCTGACACATGGTTTGTAAAACAAAACACTGAAAACAAGCTGTCAGGGCTAACAGCACAGCTCAGCAGTAGAGCCCTAACCTAGTGTGACAGGCAGTCTAAGTGAGAGTGGCCATAGGCTCAAACCTGGTTGAATACCTGGTTCCCAGTGGTAGAACTGCTTGGGAGGGATTAGGAGGTGTGGCTTTGTTAGAGGAGGTCACTAAGAACAGTCTCTGAAGTTTCAAAAGACTTTGGCCATTCCCAGTGAGCCCTCTCTGCCTCCTATCTGTGGGTCAAGATGTGAGCACTCAGGCGTTCCTGCCACCACGCCTTTGCTCTGCCATCACCAACTTTAGCTTGAGCCCTCCTGAAACACAAATCCAGTTAACCACGTTGTTTTCAAGGTTACTTGTCGTGGTCATGGTGTTTTGTCACAGTAATAGAAAAGTAGCTAGTACACCTAGTATACAGTAAGAGAAAAGTAGCTAATATACCTAGTATACAGTAAAAGTAGCTAGTATACCTAGTATACAGTAATAGAAAAGTAGCTAGTATACCTAGTACACAGTAATAGAAAAGTAGCTAGTACGACTAGTATACAGTAATAGAAAAATAGCTAGTACGACTAGTATACAGTAATAGAAAAGTAGCTAGTATACCTAGTACACAGTAATAGAAAAGTAGCTAGTATGCATGAATGAACTGAGGGAGAAAGGAAAGGCGGGAAGGAGGGAGGAAAGTATCAACAGGAGAAAGATTTAGAAATAACAGCAGTAACAAACACAATAAAAACTCCCATGGTCAATCTCACAATAACAGAAAATGAAGAGGGAGAGAAGGAGGGCGGAGAGGTGAGAGGAGCAAGTCCTCATTTCTTCTAAGTTGATACTAGAAATAAATGCCATACTAGTTGGAGGGATAGGTTAAGTCATACTAAGGTTGGCAGAGGTCAAGTTTCTTCTTCTGAGATATTCCACTACCCCTCAGAATAACCCAATTGCTGAGTACAAGAATTTGTAAGTTCTTCCATGTCTAAGCTTAAAGAGAAGTAACTACCCAGGTCTCTAACCTTTCCTCACCCTCAATGCTTTTCTCACCCAAGTCATGAGTCTAGCTGCATCAACCTTGGCCTTTCTTACCTCCCTCCTGTTAGTTATTTAGGCAGCGCTCTTACCCTGCGAGGAACACATCCCAAACACAACATATCCACAGAAGAGCTGTTTATTATTATAGGACAGGAAAAGACGTGACAGGCCTGTGTGAAGCACACACGTGAGTGAGGAGAGAAGAGAAGAAAAGGAGAGAAGAGAGACCTGTACAAAACGGCGCCAGCTTTTTAAAGAGTGAGCCGCACATGTGTACAGGACTGCATGTGGCTACTCCACACATGCGCGTAGATTACATGGCAGTGCACGCTTTACGCAACCATGTAAAGCCAGAGTCCTAGCCACACAAGATGTTCTGACCTGGAAATGGCTATTTTGAACTGGAAATACTTAGGTGGTCCGCCGGGCAAACCCAACCGTGTGGACGTGTTGTAATTTTCTATCACCCCCCACCTTTTTTTTTTTTTTTTTTGGTTTTTCAAGACAGGGCTTCTCTGTGTAGTTTTGGTGCCTGCCCTGGATCTTGCTCTGTAGACCTTTAAAAACTCAGGTACCAAAGGCCCAGAGTCATTATTATTTAAGTATTCTTTAAGTTCATGAGTCTGTAGCTACGAATGCAACCAACCAAAAATTGTTTTTCTTTTCCCTAAAAAAAAAAAATACAAATGGTTCTCATTATTTATAGAACATTCTATGTTATATACAGTTGCTATCAACTGTGAATTAGCAAATATTGAATCACTTCCTAGGAGCAATAGTTCAACAGAAGTTTCCTTCCAGCCTCTGCCCACAATATTTTCATCAACCAATCAATTCACAAACTCATATATCCATTCACTGAACATATGGATCATATCTATACTGGGCACAGGAGTGTACTGGTAACAAAGATAAGCATCATGTCTGTTTTCATGGGGCTTACAGAGAAGAAGAAAAGATAACAAAATTGTGATTACAAAATGCACTTGAGGCTAGAAGACTACTAGTATGTAAAAAAGGCTCGACATGGTGAATAATAGGAACAGAGGGGAACTTCATTTACTGGTCTCTCAGAAGGATGTGATAACTAACATGAGACCTAAAATTAAACAAACGTGAGCTTGCAATATCATCAGTAGCAATTTTCAACAAACACTTGAGGATTTAGTAGATATTTGTTGAATGCTATGGCACAGAGTTGTGTGTTAAGAACCAAGGGAGCCTGGACTCTTTCCTTGCCCTTATGTAGCTTAAACCCTAGAAAATTTCAAAAAATGTTGAAGACCAGGAAAATAGCTTTTAGACACAGAGGAGTTTTGTTTTTTCTTATTATTCCTGGCTAGAAAGGTGTAGACATGTTACTCCACGGTTCAAGGTAACTAGTCTTGTAACTGTCTTGAGACTATGAAGCTTCAGCATTTGGGATACCTTGCTTAGGTAGAAAGGAAGCCTGCATCTGAGTCAGGAATCAATGGTTCTCTCTGAACATAAATGATACTTTGATTTATATTTCTTAAATACTTACAAAAGATCTCTTTGGCTCCCAGCATCTTGACAATTGCATAATGACTCTATTAAGACCTTATTTTTTAATTTCTATACCCATTAGAGGTAAGTCTTACTCCCAAAACACCTCTCATATCCTAAAGCAGGTAAATCAGGTAGAAAAATTCTGAGGGTTAAAAGTACATACTAGCTCTTGCAGTGGACCTGAGTTTGATTCCCAGCACTCACATCAGGTGGCTTACTGACCTGTAACTCCAGCTCAAGGGGATCCAAGACCCTCTCCTGGCATTATGGCCATCTGTACTCACACGTATACATACTCACTCATAGACATACATACATAATTTTAAAACAATAAAAATTAATTTTTAAAAATTAGTAGCTAAAATAAATTCAACATAAGGCATCAAGTATTGGGCTATTTCTCTAATGTTTTTATTAAAAATATATCAAAAATATTAAAATTTTAAAAATATCTTGGCATGTACAAACACATAACCTACATTATATAACTAAGAGCTTACTATTTTTACATAAAAACTAAATATACATAGCTTGAAAACATTTTGAAACTTGCCAGATTTATTTTTTATAAGTTTATTTGTTTAAGATCAGCATAATTTAGCTATTCAATATACAACTAGCAAATGATCTTACCTAACAAAACATAGTATATTTAATTACTTCAAATCAAAACTGATTATACTATTGGCCTGTAACATATGGCACTATTCACATTGTTTGATATGGGACAGTCTGTTGCTAAGCAGCATGGTCAACAAAACATTTACTGTGTGTGTGTGTGTGTGTGTGTGCACGTGCACGAGCGCCCATGTGGCTATCCTCTTTAGAGAAACTCTCTGCTCTGTGCTCTGTTGTTCTACTGAGGTTCCCAATGGAGCTAGACAGGCGAGTAAGCTTAGAGCTGTTATTTCTCTGCACAGTATGGCTGGTCTGAGAATAGGTATAAATGAGACAGAAAAAAGTATTTTTCTCAACAGATATGGCACAGACAGTAGTGTATAGAGATAATCATACAGAATCAGCCTGATTTTAATTCTTGGCACGTCACTAACTAGTTAAATAATCAAGCAAGTTACTTAATTTTGTATTTTAATTTCCTCATCTCTTCAGTGTGGATATTGGGTAGAGTATAGATTAGTTAGTAAATTGTGAACACGAAGTCCTGGATTTGGATCCCACCACCCAAATGAAAGCCGGACACAGTGGTACACGTGTGTAACCCAAGGGCTACAGCAGAATCAGGTGATTCCGTATGGGCTCTCTGGTCACCAGTCTAGACAAAACGGAGAGTTCCGGGTACAGTGAGAGAACCCATCTCAAACAATAAGGTAGAGAGCAATAAAGGAAGACATCCAGTGTACTGGCCTGTGACCTCCACACAGACATGCAAAGGCAGGTGCACACACATGAACACACAAAGGAAAAAGTAACAAGTGACACAGTTGCTAACGTTGGATACTGTGGGCTGATGTGTGAGTAGTCTGTCCTTACCATTTCAGAGTAAGGAGAGAGGATGACACCAGCCTCCCGGCCATCCTACTTAGAGAAACCAACAGAATCCTCTAAATTGTCTTCTTCAAGCTAACTCAAGTTGGGTTTTTGGTTTTGAAGTTGTAACAGTGTTAACTAGGGCTGGGGGTGTGTCTCAACAGCAGAGCATGTGAAGACCATGGATCTGTCCTTAGCACTTCAAGGAGGAAATGAGGGGAAAGGGGGGAGGGAGAAATAAGGGGCCCTCACAAAATAAATGGAAATGAAAACACATACATGTGCACACATGTAAATACACATATGAAATACATATAATAAAACAAGTATAAGCAATGGGTTAAACAATCAAGTTTTCACTATTTATTACCACTGTACATACACACACAAAAGAAAGCAACTTTATTCTATACCCCCAGATGAAAAATTAATATTCCATTTCTATTAATGTCCTATCACAGAATTTTCAAGAAATGTCGACCAGACTGATGTGAACTAAGATACAAAATAGGAGAGAATATAGGTAAGACTGAGGGACTTGATTACACTATCATGGATTTCATATGTCATAGTAAGGGATTTAAACTTATACTTTGTTGAAAATAGGAATTCTTACTTTTAGAAGTGTCATTTGTTTATTTATTCAGTAGACACTTAAAAGTACCGACTATTGTCAAGAGCTACACTACAGTCTACACATATGACCGCTGCTTTTTGGAATTAACTCTCTAGTAACTACTTAAAAAGAAACTAGCCCTGGTAGCTGGGGCTAGGGGTGCATGCCTTTAGCCGCAGCACTGAGGAGACAGAGGCAGATGAGTTTCTGAGTTCTGGCCAGCACCTAGTGAGTCTAGGCCAGCCAGGACTACACAGTGAAGCCTTGCCAACAAAACAAAACAAACAACACACAGCACAGACATCGGATAAAATTATGAACAGGGATGGTGATGACGTAGGGGGCTCAGTGGCAGTTTGTCTAGCAAGGCCACAGCTCTAGGTTCAATCCTCTCGCCTTTAAGGTGCTCACAGTACACAAGAACAGTCTCAGTCTTTTCTACCTCTGAACACATTTTCATCTCCTATAAAGACATTTTCCCTGAAGAAAAAAAAAAATGTTCAGAGAGTACAACATTCAAAATTTAAGGAAAAAGAAGACACCCATAGAAACCAATCATCCACACATGAGTTTGGTTAACTTCTAACTTAAAACTGTTATTCTAGAATCATGGACTCCCTTGCTCACACATTCAGGAGTCCCGTAAAGGTACTAAACTCAAAGATATAATATGTCCACAGAGGACATGATGCAGACCTGGGGAGGTCCTGTACTTGCTGCTACAGTCTCTGTGAGTTCACACAGCCTCTGCTCAGGTGACTTAGAGGGCCCTGTTCTCCTGGCATCCTCCACCCCTCTGCCTCCCCCCACTCCTTCAGCTTCCTCTTCTATTGGGGTTCCCTGGTTATAAGGGGAGGGATTTGATGGGAACATCTCATTTAGAGCTGTGTGTTCCGAGGTCATTATCTCTGCATAACGTCTGGCTGTGGGTCTCTGTATCTGTTCCCCTGTGTTGTAGGAGGAAGCCTCTGATGATGACTGAATAAGGCATTGGTCAATGACTAAAAGAGGATGGCATAACATCATTAGGAGTCATTTTATTGATACTTTTTTTTAAGATAGTAGCATTTGGCTTTACTCTAAGTCCTTGAGCTATCTAGTCTCTGACTCTGGGTCACCCAAGCAGTATCAAGTATAGGTTCCATCTCGTGGGGGGACCTTAAGGCAAATGGCATTGGCTGGTCACTCCACAAGCCTTGTACCACCGTTGCCCTAGCGTATTTTGCAGGCAGGACAGAGTGTAGGTCAAAGGATTTGTGGCTGGATTGGTGTTTCTCCTTTGGTAGCCTGCAGAGTCCCTTCCCATACTAAAGATGCTAGAACATGGTGGGGCTCCTCCCACACACTTTCTTTCTGTTGGTTTGCCTGGTCCAACTGCGACGCGATGGTTTTTGCTTCATCTTATTACATTTTACTTGAAGAAAAGGAGGAGGAGGAAAAGAAGAAGACTGTTCTGATAACCTATAACCTGCACAGCAGTCTCACAGACTGAAGAATTAAGTAATTTTCATATGGTAAAATAGCTAATAAGGACTACAAGGTTAAGGACAAAGGACTTAAATTCCAGCCTAACTCCAAAGCTTAAGATTTTAATTACCATGTTGTACAATAGATCAGTAGCATGTACATAATTTATAATACAGATTGATTCCATTTTTTTTAATATTATTATAGGAGCCAGTGAGATGGTCAGTGAGTAAAGGCACTCACTACCAAGCTTGAGGACCTGAGATCTATCCTGGGTACCCACATGAATATGGAAGGAGAAAACAAACTCCACAACATTGTTCTCTGACTTCTCCCTACACACTGAGGCAAAAATGTACCCATACATATTAACACTTACACTCACAGTAAATATATGCAAAAGTAATTGTTATCCTAACCTGATGTGATGGAACACTCCTGTAACCCCAGTAGTGGGAAGGAGGAGAAAGGACTATCAGGAAATCAAGGTCAACCTCGGGTACTCAGTGTATTTGAGACCAAGCTGAACTGCATTAGGTCCTGTGTCAAATAAAATGTAAAGTAAATGAGCATTGTTATTTCAGAGAAAATAAATAAACAATACAGAGTAAGAAATGACTGAGCTGGGTGGTGGTGGTGCACACCTTTAATCCCAGCACTCGGGAGGCAGAGGCAGGCGGATCTCTGTGAGTTCCAGGGCAGCCTGGTCTCCAAAGTGAGTTCCAGGAAAGGCGCAAAGATACACAGAGAAACCCTGTCTCGAAAAACAAAAACAAAGAAATGACTGAAGACTTTTTCAATTCTGAATTTTTTTTCAAAAATAGTCTTATTTTCACAAAACCCAGTAAAATTAAGTATCACTGAAAGACATAAAAAGACTAATTTTGCTGTTGTTAAAATTTACAGAACTTTATTACATGGCTAATCTTGGTTGTCAACCTAAATGTATCTGTCATCACTAGAAGACAAGCCTCTGGGCAGGTGTGTAAGTATTTCCTGGAAGTGTTAAACAAGCAGAGAGATCCTCCCCTACAATGGGTGGCATCTTCTGGCTGCTGTCGAGACATAAAGGGATCTAAGCTGTTGGTATTTGGTATTCCCTTTGCCCTTGATGATAAGTACCTCTACTCCTTTATCACACCTGCCACTGTCACTGCTGAAATACTGATATCAGAGCCCAACTTCTTTTGCTTTCCAGTGTGGACTAAAGACCAGAAGCTATCCAGGAGTCCTCCAGGCCTGCACTATCACATTGAGACGACACAGGTATGGGTCATCTTGGACTGATCAACTAGCTACCTGGGTTTACAGCCACTCCAGCATGCCATTGTTGGACTAGGTAGTGTGCACTATGGAAGCAGATCTAATAAATTTTTGTAATGTATATTCATTCTATCAGTTCTGTGCCTCTAAAGAGCACTAATTAAAGGCCTGGATACATGGCTCAATGGTTAAGAGCACTGACTGTTCTTCCAGAGGATCCAAGTTCAATTTCAGACACCCACATGGTGACTCACAACCATCAACTCATTAGATGCAGAAAAGGCCTGTGACAAAATAAAACACTCCTGCATGATAAAAGTCCAAGAGAGATTAGGGACACAAGGAACATACCTCACCATAATAAAGACAGTTTACAGTGGGCTCAGAGCCAACATCAAGATAAATGGAGTTAAACTCGGGAAATTCCACTAAAATCAGGAATAAAACAAGGCTATCCACACTCTCCACACCTATTCAATATAGTAAGTGAAGTCTGAACTAGAGCAATATGACAACTGAAGGAGATCAAAGAGATACAATTTGGAAAGAAAGAAGTCAAGGTATTTTAATTTGCAGATGATATGAGAGTATACATAAGTGACCCCAAACTCCCACCAGGAAACTCCCACAACTGATAAACACTTTCAGCAAAGTTGCTGGATACAAAATTGACCCATAAAGATAAGTACCTTTATATATACAAACAACAAACAGTGTGAAAAAGAAATCAGGAAAACAACACTTTTCACAATAGCCTCAAATCATATAAACTATCTTGGGGTAACTCCAAACAAGCAAGTGAAAGACTTGGATAATAAACACTTTTAAGACACTGAAGAAAGAAATTGAAGAAGATATCAGAAGATGGAAACATATCTTATGCTCATAGATGGGTAGGCTTAATACAGTAAAAATGGCCATCCTACCAAAGCAATCTACAGACTGTGGTGATATTTTGTGTGTGCTCTAACAAATAAAGCTTGCCTGAAGATTAGAGGGCAAAGCCGGCCACTAGTTAGCCATAGAGGGCAGGCAGTGGTGGTACACACCTTTAATCTCAGCACTCAGGAGGTAGAGGCAGATGGATCTCAGTGAGTTCAAGATCACCCTGAGCTATATACAAGATTGATCCAGTCTAAAAGAGAAACAGAGCCAGGCAATGGTGGCACACACCTTTGATCCTAGCACCAGGGAAGTAGAGACAGGAACTGATATGGCTGTGTGGAGAAAGGAATGTAAGACAGGAGGAGACAAGAACTCAGAGCCCTTTCAGGCTGGGGATTTCGTAGAGGTAAGAACTCTAGTGGCTGGCTGCTCTGCTTCTCTGATCTTTCAGCTTGCACCTTGATATCTGGTTCCAGGTTTTTATTAAGATCAATTAGGATTTGTGCTACAACAGATTCAATGTAATCCCTATCAAAATTCCAAGGACAACTAAAACAATCCTGAATAATAAAAGAACTTCTGGAGGCATCGCCATCCCAATCTCAAATTGTACTCCAAAGCTATAGTGATAAAAACAGAATGACATTGGCACAAAAACAGACACATTGATTAATGGAATAAAACTGAAAACCCAAAAATGAGTCCACACACCTATGGACAACTGATTTTTTATAAAGAAGCCAGAAATACACACTGAGGAAAAAGACAACACCTTCAACAAATGGTGCTGGTCAAACTGAACAGCTGCTGCACGTGGGAGAACGCAGACAGATCCAGACTCATCACCCTGCACAGAACTCAACTCCAAAATACCTCACCTCACCAAGGCCAGACAAGTGAGTCTCACAAGTGAGAAAGTGAGGAACAGCCTTGAACTCATTGGCACAGGAGAAGACTTCCAAAACAGACCAGTAACAGCACAGGCACTGTGGTGGTTTGGATAAGAATGGCCCCCACAGGCTCATATATTCAAATGCTTAGTCAACAGGGAATGAATGGCACTATTTGTGGATTAGAAGGATCAGGAGGTACTAGTTAGAGTATGTGAGGCCTTGTTGGAGGAAGTGTCACTGGAGGGAAGGTACACCAGGCCAACTGAGTCTTGCTCTCCTTCTCTCTGCCTACAAATAAGGATGATGTAGCTCTCAGCTACTGCTCCACCAACTGTCTGTCTGCTATCCTGATTCTCACCATGGTGATAACGGCCTAAACTTCAGAAACTGTAAGCCAGCCCCAACAAAAGGCTTTCTTTTATGAGTTGCCTTGGTCACAGTGTCTTCACAGCAAAAGAACAGTGACTAAGACAGACACTAAGAACAACAATAAATGTGATCTAAGGAAACTAAGGACGACCTTATACATGGCAAAGGACACTGTTGTGTGCTGTGGAATGTCATTCTGTACGCTGTGAATATATATTGCTCTAATTGGTTGATAAATAAAGCTGGCCAATGGTGAGGCAGAATGAGGTTAGACAGGACATTCCAACTAGAGAGAGGAAAGAGAAAGGCAGTGCTGAGGAGACGCTGCTAGCCACCATCAGGAGAAGCAAGATGTAAGTACTGGTAAGCCACAAGCCACGTAGGAAAATTATATATTTATAGAAATGGGTTAATTTAAGATGTAAGAGCTAGGTAAGGAGAAGCCTGAGTCTTTAGGCCATATAGTTTAAAAATAATATAAGCCTCTGTGTGTTTATTTGAGTCTGAGCGACTGTGAGGCCACAGGATCCAGGCAGGACCATTGAAAACTTACAACTACAGTTGTAGAATATTCCTTTACACTGTGTGAAGATAGGTCACTGTGCCTAGTTTAATTAATTAATAAATAAATAAATAAATAAATAAATAAAACTAGGCAGCCAATTGCTAGGCAAGATTTTCAGGACAGAGAGATAGAAGAAGGCGGAATTGCCAAGCAGAGAAGGAAAATAATGGGCACTACAGAAATGAGGTAATAAAGCCATAAGGCAGAAAGTAAATTAATAGAAATGGGGTTAAGTTGTAAGAGCTAGAGAAACAAGCCTAAGCTATTGACTAAGCTTTCATAATTAATAAGTCTCCGTGTCATTTTTTGTGAGCTGGCGACCCAAAGAAACATCCATTTACAGGATACCATCATTCAGACAAAATGAAAGGCTACAGAATGGGAAAAGATTTTTTTTTAACCAAATACACATCTGATCGAGAGCTAATAATATGCAAAATATATAAAGAACTCAAAAATTGGGATATCAAGAAAAAAAAACTCAATTTAAAAAGGGGATTCATGCCAGGTATGGTGGCATATGCTTTTAACCCCAGCACTCAGGAGAGAGAGGCAGGTGGTGGATCTCTGTGAGTTTGAGGCCAGCCTGGTCTACAAAGCAAGTTCCAGAACAACCAGGGCTCTATAGAGAAACAGAAAAGAAATATGGGGTGCAGACCTAAGCAGAATCCTCCAAAGAACACTCAAATGGTTGAGAAATACTTGACAGATCATGCTAGAAAAGATAAGTAAGAAGAACACTCATTCAGTGCTGGTATAAGTAGGAAGTTGCACAGCCACTACGGAAATTAGTGTGGCAGTTCTTCAGTGTCTTAGTTAGGCTTATTATTGCTGTGATGAAACACCATGACCAAAATAACTTGGGAAGGAAATGGTTTGTTCAGCTTAGACATCCATATCACAGTTCATCACCAAAGGGAATCAAGGTAGCAAATCAAACAGAGCAGGAACATGGAGGCAGAAGCTGTGCAGAAGCAAGGGAGGAATACTGATTACTGGCTTGTTTTTCATGGATTGCTCACCTGCTTTCTTACAGAACCCAGGACCACCAGCCCAAGGATGGCACCACCTATAGGACCTCCCCCACCAATCACTAATTAAGAAAACATCCTGAGGCTTGCCTACAGCCCAATCTTGTGGAGGCAATTTCTCAACTGAGGCTCCTTTCTCTCTGATGATTCTAGATTGTGTCAAGTTGACATAAAACTAGCCAGTACACTCAGCAAGATGGGACTCAATCTACCTTAAGATCCATATATACTACTGTGGCGTCTGAAAGAGAATGGCCCCATAGGCTAATAGACTCAAATGCTTGGTTACCGGAACGGCACTATTTAGCAGGAATAGGAGGTGTGGCCTTGTTGGAGGAAGAATGTCACTGGGTGTGGGCTTTGAAGCCCAGGCCATTCACAATGTCTTTTTCTTGCTGCTGACTGCAGATCTGGATATAGTACTCTCTGCTACCATATCTCTCTGCATGCCACCATGCTCCCTGCCATGAGGATAATGAACTAAAACTGTAAGGAAGCTGCAGTTAAATGCATTTTTAAATAAGAGTAGCAATTCTTTCCACTGTGGGAATTCGTTCCATTCAGCCAATGGCTCTGGGGTACAAGTCCTAGGGCATGGCTTTGTCTGTGTACATGACCCCTTAAGAGCTGAGAGAGAGGAGCCTTCGCTCTCTTGAGTGGCCAGGACTGGATCAAGTGGTGTGGAACAGCTTGCAGTTGGTCCCCTCCACCCCTAGGGCAGAAGGACAGGACAGCAGCAGCTGGACCAGCAGGATCAGCAGTGGCATCTTAGTGAGTCTCTACCCCATTGTACACCTTACTAAATTAATAATAGACCTCTGTGGATGGTCACATTAGGTCATGAAGTCTCATCACAATAGAAATCTGACTAAGACCGAAGTTGGTACCAAGATGTTCCTGTCACAGACCTGACCATGCTGCTTGCTCGCAGAATGAAGACTTGCAGACTCTGGATTAGGAAAGCAAAGGCCACAGTACTAGGAAAGTGGAAGACAGTAGTGCTGAGAGCAATGCTGATTATAACAGCCACCTCAAGCGGTTTCAGAGGAGAAAAATATTAACCAGTGTCCTAGAGCCTGTTCTTGTGCTATTTTAGTGAAGAAAGTGGCTGAATTTCACTTATGTGTAGACGTTAGCTGTTAAGTCACTAACAAGCAAGGTACAACCTGTATAACCACAGAGGGTAGATACAGAATAAAGGAGTATAGAGAAGGAACACTACAATAGACAGCTATGGATGAATGGAGTGGGGCAGATTGGGCTGGGAGAATAAAATGGGGAGGGAGGAAAAGGCAAGGGAGAGAATACAGAGAGGGACAGCCAAAACTAAGGGCCATTTGAGAGGTAGTATAGAAACCTAACACAGTAGATGCTTTCTATAATGAGAAGGCAATCTAAATGTAATCTCCAAATGACAGGGGAGACTGAGTCCCAACTAGACATCCCTCTTCACCAAATGAAGCCAGAAAAGAGGTCACAACTAATTGAGCTGTTGGCTAAAGGGCCTCATGGAAACCCCTAAACAACCTAGGCTATTGCAAAGGCTATAGGTTGCTCTCCACAAACTGACGGTAAAACCGTATTGCTGAAGACAACATCTACACAACGCATTGATCACAAAGATGGTGAACTGGTACTACTAGAGTCTCCTCCCCAGACTACTAGAGTCTCCTCCACAGACTATTAGTCTCCTCCACAGACTATTAGAGTCTCCTCCCACAGACTACTAGTCTCCTCCTCAGACTATTAGAGTCTCCTCCACAGACTATTAGAGTCTCCTCCACAGACTATTAGTCTCCTCCACAGACTACTCGAGTCTCCTCCCACAGACTACTAGAGTCTCCTCCCCAGACTACTAGAGTCTCCTCCACAGACTATTAGAGTCTCCTCCACAGACTATTAGAGTCTCCTCCACAGACTATTAGAGTCTCCTCCACAGACTACCAGAGTCTCCTCCACAGACTACCAGAGTCTCCTCCACAGACTACCAGAGTCTCCTCCACAGACTATTAGAGTCTCCTCCACAGACTATTAGTCTCCTCCACAGACTACTAGAGTCTCCTCCACAGACTACTAGAGTCTCCTCCACAGACTATTAGAGTCTCCTCACAGACTATTAGAGTCTCCTCCACAGACTACTAGAGTCTCCTCGCACAGACTATTAGAGTCTCCTCCACAGACTAGTGTTCATGGTACCAGAAGGTACTCAGCA
The DNA here is from genome assembly GCF_903995425.1 of Onychomys torridus. Taxonomy (NCBI): domain Eukaryota; kingdom Metazoa; phylum Chordata; class Mammalia; order Rodentia; family Cricetidae; genus Onychomys; species Onychomys torridus. Next base: position 6,661,766 of record NC_050458.1, on the reverse strand, counting down.
TGCTCTCAAAGGACAAAGATGAACACCAACTCTACTACAAACCCTTAGATGTACAATAATGACCTTCCTGCCAGACATGCTGGTGCAACAGCACCACAAAACTTATGGGAGAAACCGACCCAGTCTGACTGGATTTAAGGCCCACTCCACAAGATAGAACCCATACCTGGCAGTGCTTGGGTAGCCAAGAATCAGAAACTAGATAGGCCAGGGACCTAGTGTAAAACCACTGCTAAAGGAACACAGCAGTAAAATGACTCCTACTGACATTCTGCTGTCCTCATAAACTAGTGCTCAGCCCTCACCAGAGAAGCTTCCTCCTGCAGCAGATGGAAACAAACAGAGACTCCCAGCCAGGCAATGCGCACAGAGTGAGGGAACACACAACCCTAAAAGGGATGTCTTTATCAAACCCTCCCTCAGAGCGTAGAGAACCCAGCAGAAGCAGAGGCGGAAAGACTGTAAGAGCCAGAGGGGAGGGAGGACACCAGAGAAACCAGGCTTTCTAAGCACAGCACAACATATGAACTCACAGACTGAGGCAGCATGCACAGGACCTGCATGCATCTGCACTAAATGGGATCCTAGAGCTGAAGGAGAAGTGGACACATGCCCCCATCTCTGACTCAGAAACTATCTCCAATTGATAACCCATTACAAATGAAAAATCAGTTCTCTCCAAGGGAGAAACAAATCACACTTAGGCCTCATGCCCAGAAATAGATGGCCAACACAAAATGAATTCAGTGGCAGCCTTGGAGGTTCTTTTTCTCATAATGTGTGTTAGGGCATTTCTTTTTTAACCTCACAGATCCTTTGCATATATATTATGGCTTCCAATTTTGTGTTTTTATGGAATTCCTGTGGAGGGTGGGAACGTGTGTGTGTGTGTGTGTGTGTGTGTGTGTGTGTGTGTGTGTCTACATTTATATGTTTCCCATGCTTTCTCTTTGGCTCTTTTTTTCCCTGTTAGTTTGTTTAGTCCTGTTCTGATTTACTTGTTTCTGTTTTCTTTTAATATTATGACTTAGATGCCTGTTTGTTTTTTAAAACGAGACAGAAAGGGTGTGGATTTGGAGAGGAAGGAAGGACAGGGAGGAGTTGGTTAGAGGGAGGACATCATAATCAGAAAATATTATATAAAAAATCTAATATCAATAAAAGGGAAAAAAGAATATATGAGTAGCACATATTATATTTCATGGGTATTTGGAAAAAAAGCAAGAAGACACAAAGTTGAGTGTTATAGAGAAGGAGGGTGCATCTGGAAGAAATTGGGGAATTGGGGGAGGGATGAATATGATAAAAGTATATTGTACAAAATTCTCAAAAAACTAATAAAAATTCTAAAGAGAAAATGAAAATTCATACACAATTTGTACATGAATGTACATAACACCATTATTCATTATCCACAAAAAGTAGAAATAACTCAAATGCCCATAAATAAAAGATTAACTATCCATACAATTGAAGAGTATTCAGCCATTTAGAAAAAGGCAAAAACCAAACATGTTATCGCATGAATGACTCTTGGAAACATTACTGTAAATGGAAAGCAGCCAGATCCGAAACTACAGGCAATTGCTACGATTCCATTCGCAGGGAATGTCCGGAACAGACCAGTCCACAGAGATGAGAACTAGGTTAGCGATTATCTGAGGAGGGGTAATGAAGGGAATCATTTAATGGGTGCAAGACTTCTTTCAGGTTGATGAAAATGTTTAATAATTAGACAATGATGTAGACACTTAAGATGACCAATGCCACTGAATTCTATGCTATAGTAATTATACATATATTATATAGTAATCAAAGTTTTATATGTGCATTTTAAAAAGAAATATCAATACAAATTACAATACAGATGACCCTTGAAAACCTATGCTATATGAGAAAAGTCAGTCTCAAAAACACTGTATGAGCTAGCCGTGGCAACCCAGGCCTGGAATCCTAGCTCCTTAAGAAGCTGAGATAGGAGACAGGATTGGGGGATCAAGGCCTGATGCACACTCACAAACTCAAAGCCAGGCTAGGTCGATCTGGGGAGACCCTGTCTGACAACAGGAATAAAAAATGGTCTGGGAATACAGCTTAGTGGAAGACAGCTTCACTAACAAGTGTAAGGCTCTGTATTCAGTCCTCATTGCTCAGAGTGTGTGTGCATGTGTGTGTGTGTGCACGCGCGTGCATGTGTATGATTTTATTTGTGTGAAAAAATCTAAAATTAGTAAATCAATAGAAAGTGAATTAGTGGTTTAACAGGGTGGGGGAAGGGAGGAGTACGTGCTAAGTACAGGGTTTCTCTTAGAGGAAATGAAAACATTCCAGAATTAGTTTATGGTTATGGCTGGAGAACCTGATCTTGAACTTGGAAAGGTTGAACTGTATGGCATACACACTACAGCTCACTGAAGCTGCTGTACAGATGTGTGTGTGCATGAGAAAGAGAGAGACTTTTAAAAAATCAAGTCAACAGAAGAGTACTAAAAATTTAAAGAATGACAAAAAGCTCTAATATCCTTAAAGCAGAAGAGAGAACCTGCTTCTTTCCTGTCACCCTGCACCTCTAAGCATAGGCTCATGAGTCAAGGTGGAATTCTTTACCTTTAGTCAAATTCTGCATTTATTCTCTCAATTTACCAATTGTAAAGTTAAATATTTTATACAATTCCAGGATCAAAATGTGCCAAAAACAGCATGAATCAGAACTGAGCTTCCTTCTCCTTCATCCATGTTATCACCCTTGACTCTAATAAAGGCCATTGGAGCGCTGTGTGTGAGGAGGCTAAAACTGCAGCTCAGCTCACAGTGTAACAACTCAGCCTCATGCTCCCTCACTCTCTCGCACAAGACCAAGCCTAACGATGAATCCTCAAACTTTGATAACAGACAAGACAGAATAAACTCAGAGTCTCCTAAGTGTCAAGTCCCAAGCCCCCACCCACTCTCCAAAATGCCAGTGCTGGTGACACTGTCCTAAGTAGGACTCTGGCCGGATAAAGAAGTCTAAAGGTTTCGCCAGAAAAGCAGATCTCCTACAGAGGGCAGGTGGGTTCCTGTCTGCCCCCTGGATTAACACCTTAGTCTTCTAGAAAACTCCACTAACCTCCCTCACAGGTCAGCTGCCTCTGGCAAGGGCACCTGGTCCCGGATCAACCCAGACAGTCTTTATCAACTCAGATCCCCACCCTGCTGACTGTCATACAATCTGCTTCCCTTTCCACCGTCTTGCAGATCTTCTCTCTGCCCGCACTCCCACCCCAATGGCCTTGGCAGCTTGATTCCCAGTAAACCTCTCTCCCTGCCCAGGGAGCGGTCCAGTTCACAGTTTCTCTGCACCATAACTTCTACCACTTTGAGAGGAAACAATGTTGACCCCAGAGTAGATAGGATCCAATGTGTTAATTTTAAAATGCCTTAATTAGAGGGCTGGAGGTCTATGCCAGCAGCACAATGCTTACCTAGCATGTAGAGGTCTTGAGTACATCACCACCGCCACCCCCCAAAAAAAACAAACTTTTAATTAAAAAAGAAAAACAACCAGGGCTGGAGAGATGGCTCAGTGGTCGACAGTACTAGCTGCACTTCTAAAGGACCCAGGTTCAATTCCCAGCACCCATGTGGCAGCTCACAAACATCTGTAGCTCCAGTTCCTGGGGATCCTATATCCTCACACAGACATACATACAGGCAAAACACCAATGCACATAAAATAAAAATAAATAAATCAGTATAAAAAAAGGGATGGAAGGAAGGAAGGAAGGAAGGAAGGAAGGAAGGAAGGAAGGAAGGAAGGAAGGAAGAAAGAAAGAAAGAAAGAAAGAAAGAAAGAAAGAAAGAAAGAAAGAAAGAAAGAAAGAGAAGAAAAGAAAAGAACCAGTCAGTGGAACTTACCATGGTAATGTACGTATGGCAACCCAGCACTTGGAAGGGCAAGAGAGAAAGGTCACTAACGTGGAGGCCAGAGCAGATTCATCAAAGACATTGCCTCAAAACTAAACCAATCAAAATAAACAACTTTAGCATACGTGTTAACAATTTATGTTGCTTGCCCATACATAAGTAATAGAATCTGGAGTATGCAAAATTGGCTAAAGTAAAGGGCAGAAAACAAGATGTACCATATAAAACGTTGAGTAATTAAATTATAAGTTTCTTTTCTAATTGGGAGGGGGGGGGGAACCTGACGGAAGTAATTTAAGTAAGACGAGATTTGTTTCAGCTCGGAGTATATGGACACACTCCATCATAGTGGAAAAGTGGTGTGGCAGAGCCCAAGACACGTGAGACAGATGGTAGTGTCACACTCACAGCCAGGAAGCAAAGAACAATAAATCCTGGTCCTCAGTCTGGGACTCAGTCATGGAATGAATGGGACCAGCCACATTTAGGGTCTTCCCAACTCAACATGACCTAGGCTTGTCTCTTCATTAATTACAGATCATGTCAAGTTGACGACCACTAGTAACAATCACAGGAATCCATTCAGGTAGGCACTAACTCATGTTTGCAGTTATTAAGAACTGAATATTTGATCCAGGACAGACACCAAAACTAAACAGAGAAACCCTGTCTCAAAAATCAAAAAAAAGAAAAAACTGAACATTGAACCATACATGGTGGAACCAGCACTAGAGTGGCAGGCGCTGGTAGGCTTCTGTTAGCTTGAGGCCAGCCTTGTCTACCAAGTAAGTCCCAGGTCTAAGTTCTAATTGCTGTGTCTAAGAGGTCCATAAAACAAAAATGTCTCTAACCTGCAAGCCCCTTGCCCAAGCACAGACACTTCCTGAGATGCCAGAGGCTATGGCTTACGGGAGATAACAAGGGACATGTTTTTACTCCCTAAACAAGTTTATCTGACCCAACTGCACCCACATGCTTGATCACATGTGGAAGGGAGGTAACAGGCAGGAAGTACATCAAGGATATATGCTGGCCCCTTATTGGACCTGGTGAGAAACACATAGCATTATGGCTTTGCCTTTATAGGCCTCTGCCAAATATGACTCATCACCATTTTCTGGGAACCCCAGAATGGACCTGGCCAGCGTCTAACATCCTGCACAGTGTTTACTTAAAGCTTGCTTCAAAACTGTGGTAGGTGGTCTTCTTCCCACCTGGTGGGATTTACACTTGTCAAGGCTAAATAGGGAGACCGCCTCAAAAGTCAACAAAAAGAGAAAAGCTAATACTCATTAGCTAAAGATACAATCAGAATGTGCTAATGAACAGCAGTGGGGCATGCCTTTAATCCCAGCAAAGGCAAGTGGATATCTGAGAGTTCAAGGCCAGCCTGGTCTACAGAGCACATTCCAGGACAGCCAGGGCTACACAGAGAAACCCTGTTTCAAAAAAAAAAAAAAAAAAGAAACAGCCACCTTTAAGAAAAGTGAGTAGTAGTTCTTTTATATATCTGATTTTCTAAGTTGATTTGTTAAATACATGTTTCCTAATTTTAAAATTCATTGTCATTTGGAATCCCTACTATTTTTTATCTATTTAGGTCAAAATACTACATTCTAAAGCAAACCTAACTTTGTCAGACAAATGCCCCAAACACTTGAGAACTCAAAGACACAGCAGTCATCTGAGCTGTTGTTTGCCTTGGTCTTTGGTTTTTCAGGGTTTATTGTTTGTTTGCAAGAAATATTAGTCAAGTTGCTGACAGTTCCTATTTGATATAAACAACTTACAGATATAGACAGAGATATATTAGTACAACAGAAAACAACATAAATATGATATTTGCAATTTTATATTTTCATTAAACAGTAAAAAAAAATCTTGAAATTGACATATTTTTGAAATACAAAAGCACATCTTAAATTCTGGATTGCACAATATGTTCACTTATGTTTCTGAGCAGTTTCTGAACCCTCAGACACTGAAATGTGGCCTAACTGCTGGCATACTGCATGAGTTTCCTTTCCATCTATCTAATGAATAAGTGAAATAAGTATTTGAATAGTATATTCATCAAGACTCAAATCTTTACTTAAATTTTAATCTCCAAGTACACATCCTTCCAGGGATTCCTTATATGAAGGACACATGTGCACTCACTTCTAAGATTTTACTGGATAAACAGCAAAGCATAAACTTTCATCACAGAGCAGTAATTCTAAGAAAGCATTTGTATCGACCACCAACTGCTGTGGGATGGTCTTTCCACATGCTGTGAATATGTGTTGCTACTATTAGTTAATGAAAAAGCTGTTTTGGCCTATGGTTAGGCAAGGTAAGAGCCAGGTGGGAAATCCAAGAGAGATAGAAGGAGAAGAGGGTGGAATCAGAGCAGACACCATCCAGCCACTCAAGAAACAAGATGCCAGCAGACTGGTAAAGCCATGGCCATGTGGCAAAATATAGGTTAATAGAAATGGGTTATTTTAAAATGCCAGAGCTAGCTAGCAATAAGTCTGAGCCACAGAACAAACAGTTTGTAATTAATATAAGCCTCTGTATGTTCATTTGGAATCAAGCGGCTTCAGGACACAGGAAAACTTTCAACTACAGTCAGTCCACGGGTATGTCTTGTTTATGCGTCTTTTCTGAACGAAGACTTCTCATTGTTCTAGACATCTACTTGCTTAGTGCTTCTCAAATATATACTGTTCTTCCCAGCCACAGTGACCTTGTTGCATGGCATACTGAGCTCTGTTCACGCTTAACTGAAAGTCTTTGCCCTTTCATCCTCTCCCATCTATTCCAGCCCCCTTGCAACTTCTGTTTCTCTGAAGTCAACTATTTTTAAGACTCCATATACAAGAGAGCTCATGAAGCACCTGCTTCTTTGGACTAAGTTCATTTCACTTAACACAGCATCCTCCAGGGTCCCTGACACTGTCCAAAAGGAAAGGAGGTCCTTCAGTTTTAAATCTGAAAATATTCCACTGTGTTTATGCTTCTACTTTTTTTTATAGTCGTATACTGTTGGATATGCAGCAAAATTCTATATGCTTCCTACTGAGAATAATTCCGCAAAGATCATGGAAGCACAGATATCCTTCCAACAATCTTATCTCATACCTTTGGGATATTTAACCAGAAGGAGGACTGCTGGATATGTAGTAGTTCTGTTTGTAACTTTCTCAGGAGCTGCCACACTGTTCTTCACAATGGCAATGGCAATTCCAACCAACAGTACTTGAAGGCTATTTTTTTCTTACCCTCTCCAAATCTTATCTTTCATCTTTCTGGTAAAAGCCATGTAACATGTAACATCTCCTTGGAGAGTTAGCAGTTAATACTCCTTGATAATTAGTGGTGTCGATCATTAGTTACATACTTAATGGCTATTAAATGCCCTTTTCTAAGTCTAATTACATTCTCTGTCACTGTTTTTTTTTTTTTATTTTATTAAGTTGCTTGTTTTCTTGCTGCAAAATTTTGAGTCCTTTAGAAATTTTTGCTTATCAGAAGTTTGCAGATCCTTCCTGCCAGTCCTTCACTGTGCCCTTCCTGGCATAAGCTTCTCATTTCAAATAATCCAATTGATCTACTTTTGCTATCATTGCCTATGCTTTGGGGTAATAGGAAATAGAAATACATGAATATATGTATCTATACAGAGATACATACTGTGTGTGGGGTGTGTGTGTGTGTGTGTGTGTGTGTGTGTGTGTGTCCTCTAAATCAATGTCACAGAACTCCTTCTGCTGTGGATATCACTCTGTATAAATAAAATGCTGATTGGCCAGTAGCCATATAAAAGTAAGAGCTAGACAATGGTAGGCCTGAGCTAATGGCCAAGCAGTTTAAATAATATAAGTGTCTGTGTGGTTATTTTATAAGTGGGTTGTTGGACTAACAGGGTTTGGCAGGGACTGGAGAGAAGGTCTCCAACTACAAATGGCGCCCAATGTGAGGCAAGAGTTTCCACCTAAAACCTGAGAAAAAAAGATGATCCAACGTCCAAAATGGTATCAAGGCAACTGGCTCATAAGATATACCCTCACAGACTACTCCATAATCCTAAAATTTTCTTTGTGTCCCATAAGATATAGCGCCCCCCTCCAGCAGGAGGTAGTAAGAGAAACTACACCCAAATTCCCAAATATATAAAGCTGGCTTTGGAGATGGAACTGGCTCACTCTTTCTCTAAACCCAGACATATTGCTAATAAAAAAAAAAAAAAAAAAAAAAAAAAAAAAAAAAAAGGTTAAGAGATTCTTGTGTCTCAAATCAAAAAAGGCTTCTGATGTGGGACAAAGAAAAACGAATATTTTTATTTAAATCAGGTTGATTATAAATATGATCTCTTTCTAAAGAAAAAAGGGGATATGATATACATATAATAGGATGAAAGGGTAGATTAAATGAACTTACTTTTAAAGAGCAACAACTTGTTTAAAATGTTTTACATTGGTATAGATTTTAGTCTATTGATACAAACTTAAAAGTTAATTTTGTTATACTGTATAAATATTTCTACTCTCGTTTGAGGTATTATGTTTATATAACTCATTTAGATTGTGATGGATAATTAAGAAATACAGATCAATTAGTCTTCTATGATAGTCAAACTTATAGTCATGTTAAGTTTTCTAGGTATACACAGATATATTTCAGATAGACAGTTAATCTTCAAACACTTCAAAGTCCTACAGAATATCACATTTAAAATATTTTTAAAAGGTAGAATTTCTGGACAGTGAGACATGTCTGCTCCTGGCAGCACTGATTTACTTCAGAGAGGAGGATGGGCATCGAAGACACTCTATATGGAGTTTATCTTCTTCTTGGCAAAAATAGCCATTTGGGCAAGAAACTGATCTTATCTAGACTGTTTGATCAACTGGACATGCAGGACCCATACAAAGGTGACCACTGAACTTTGCTTGGCAAAATGGTTCTTTAGGTTCCTGCTTTGCAAAGGAAACTGCCAGACATTCTACAGGACACTGAGAAAAGTGACCAAGAGACTCTAGCCCTGTGGGCTGAAGACAGATGCCCCAACTTTACAAAGGAATATTAAGTGACTGTCCAGACTGCTAGCTGTCTCTGTCTACCCTGCAAGACTCCCGAAAGTTGCTTGCATCCTTCTTCCGTTTCTCAGGTAATAGTATATCCTTCTGAGGTCTTTGATGTAGTTGAAGACTAGATATATTTTATCATAACTAAGGAAAATTATATCTATCTACTTATATTTTATCATAACTAAGGAAAACTATATCTAAGTTAGATATTAAACCTTAGACTCACAAATATAGGATAGTATATCTTCTTTAATTTTGCCAAATACTAATAGACTAGATATTATAAATAGACTAGATATTGTAACTGTAATTCTTGCTTGATAATTATTTTGTTATCTGTAATTTTACTATATGAAAGTTAACCTTACTTTAAAAAAAAAAAAAAAAAAGAAAAGGGGAATTACTGTGGATATTGCTCTGTATAAATAAATGCTGATTGGCCAGTAGCCATATAATAATAAGAGCTAGACAATGGTAGTCCTGAGCTAATGGCCACACAGTTTAAATAATATAAATGTCTGTATGTTTATTTTATAAATGGGTTGTTGGACTAACAGGGCTTGGTAGGGACTGGAGAAAAGGTCTCCAACTACATCTTTCCCCGTGCTTTCTTCTTCCAAATTTTAGTTTCAAACCTAAACATTTATTAAGGCCAAAGGCACAAAAGCAACAGAGCCAAATGAATACAGATTAGAACCTTCAAAAATCTGAGCAAAACTATCATTCCTATTTTTATTAACCTCAAGTATTTGTTACAGTAATTGGAAACTGTGGTAGTTTGAATGTAAGTGGCCCCATTGCTTATAGAGAGTGGCACTATTAGGAAGTGTGGCTTTGTTGGAGTGCATGTGGCCTTGTTGGAGGAAGTGTGTTACTGCAGGGGTGGGCTTTGAGGTCTCCTTTGCTCAAGCTGTGCTCAGTACAGTAGACAGTTCACTTCCAGTTGCCTACAGCTCAAGATGTAGCTCTCTCAGCTCCTTCTCCAGCACCATGTCTGCCTGCATACCATCAGGTGCTGTCATGACAATAATGGATTAAACCTCTGAACTGTAAGTCACCCAAACTAAATGTTTTCCTTTATAAGAGTTGCTGTGGTTATGGTGTCTCTTCATGGCAATAGAAACCCTAAGACAGAAGTTAACATAATTTTCTGAATTGTATATGCAAGAGTCCTTTAAACTAAGTATTATAAACTGATTTTAGGGATATTAAAACTATGACTTAGAGAAATAAGACAAAATTCACGTCTTGTTCATTGTTATATCCTTAGTGCTTGGTAAAAATATCATATAATGAACTAAGTTTGATTAACAGATTGTTGAATTCATTTATTAAGTTGATAATTTGGTTTTTTTGCTTTACAGCCTATCAGATTTTCAGGCTTTCCTTTTGTATATTTATATATATATATATATATATATATATATATATATATATATATATATATATATATATATATATATATATATTTACAATATATATATTTACACTTTACAGTCCATAAATAGACATTACCACTTGCCAAGTATGCACAAGGCCCTGAGTTCACACCATTCACCTGTTGTTGTCAGCATCTGTTTATGTGCGTTAACACAAGAAACACAACTCTCCCTTCAATGGGGATAAAAGACAGTTTCTTCTGGAGCCAAATATAAGTGATCATGACCCAAGAAGGCATATACTTTGGGTTACCTTAAATTCCATGTTCTTACACGTTAATAACCAATTCCTGATATTTTCGTAGTAACTGAGTAAAGAAAATTACAAGACACAGCTTAAATACCTTGGTGAAACATCAGATAGGTGGGTTTCAGGTGACAGACATCATCTCTTGACAGTCTTAGCTTTGAGGTGGTGAAAATGAGTGGTCTACTTAGTGGTCTATATTACAAAGGGTTTCAAACTTGACAGTCACAGAATGGTAAACACAAAAGAAGGCAATGAATAGTCTTCCTTATTGGACTTATTTATTTTATTTTATGGGTATGAGGAGAGTTTTGTCTGCACATATACTTGTATGCCCTGTGCATGTAGTGCCGAGCCAAATTAGAAGACAGTCAGATCCCCTGGGTCTGGAATTACAGATGGTTATCAAGGTGTGACCCAAACCCTGGTCCTCTACAACTGCAGTAAGTGCTCTTAACCACTGAGCCATCACACCAGGCTTATAACAAGTAGTTATTAAAGGGATTGTGATAGCCCACAATAAATTGTAATTAGGTTCTGGACCTGCTCTATTCCAGCTTCACCACATCACTTAAGTTCTAATCAGCTGGTCAAACCTGTAGAAGATTCAGTACAAAGTGTGGCTTCTTTCCAGGAACTTTAATTGGCATTTGTTTGACTGGTTTTCCTTTGGTTTGGTTTTGCTTTGTTTCTCCTGTAGTACTGAGGATCAAACCTGGAGTCTTGCATAAGCTAAACAGTTATACTGATGGCTACATTCCTAGCCTGTAATTTATTAAGAAAGGGCTCAGGATGTAATAGTCTCACTTAGGACATACTATGTAGCCTAAACTGGCTTCAAAATCAAAATCTTCTTGCATAACTCCTGGAGTTCTGAGGTACCAGGGCTATAGGCATGATCCACAGTGCTCAGCTTTAGCTTTTAGCATGCTACTTACTACCATGAATTAACTAATTACCAAGTGCTGTTGGCTACCAGACTACTGAGACAATAGACCCCAATGAATTGGAATCTTCTAAGAGCCTCGTGCTGGGGGTTGGGGGGGCTAAAGTTCTGATGCCAGCCTGAGGAGGAACTTGTCTCCAAGGGACGGGTCTCATCACAACAGTCTTCAGTACAGACTGAAGCAGAGACAATGGTGGGCAAGAGGGGAGAGCACACTGCTTAGCAATGTACACCTTTTGCCCTCTATTTACACCGAAGCCTCCTGTCATCCCCAAATGAACCTCTTACTTGCCTTCCTCTGCTTTCACTCTCACTGTCCCTAGCTGGCAGACTAGAATAGATGGCCAAGCCCAGCTCTATTAGGGCTGCCATGACACAGTATTTGTCCCTAAAAATTCCGGAAACAGTATTTAATAAACTAGTGGACATAAAGGGAAACCCCCTGTTGTATACACTTAGCTCCTCAACTTCTCCCCACATGCCACCCTGGCCTTTCTCATTCTCGGTTTGATCCATTCAGAGACTCGTTACATACGAACCCCGCTCCCCCTGTCGTATTTAACCATCACCCACTGCTAGACCTATCATTAATCAGAATACACCAGATTACTGCTCCACTGTTTGGCAAGAACTGAAGGTGAAAAGCAGACCAGACGGCCCAAGTTTGCCTCCTGGAGCCTGGCCAAAAGCTAATGCTGAATCTGGCAAACCTACGTTGGTACTCAGAGCATTTCATTTGACTGTAATCAACGCAGTAATGAGGTTAAACACAACAGGATTAAGATCCTGGTGACACATCTGAACCTGGTCTGCCATTTAAAGAATTAATCATCATATTTCTACACAATGATTCTGTGATTTTCTAACGCAGTATTCAAAACTCTGACTGTGGGTAAAGACAAGGCTTTCCTAGCAGTGCAGCCATTATTAAATGATGTAAAAATAATTAAGGACAACCGGCAGCCTGCAAGCAAGTCAGGAGGGCATTTACACCGCCAATCCTCACACTGCTCCTGCCAGCCTACTCTCTGCTACGGCTAATTCTCACCAACTAGAACAAAATTTTATGACAGGAAATTCTGACATTCAGAAATGGTAAGATATTTGGATTCTAGCTGCAACTTAGAGTTGTTCCTGTTTAGTCCTTTAAAAGGATATACAAAATGACATGGTAATGCTTAAAGCAATTACACACAAGTTCACATGAAAGTTACACATAATTTATATTCCAAGTTTCCTTTAAAAAAATCTTTTAGACAATAGGAGGCAGGAGTAAAATGAATATGTCAAACAAAAGATGAATAATTTTTCTTGATATTTAAAGTGAAATAAGCAAGTCTTTTTTTTCCCCTGCTCTGTAAAAGAGCTAACAGTAAATATTTTGTTGTTGTTGTTTTTCTGGATTAATAGTCAAAATTAAGGGTGCTCTGTAGTGCTAGCAGTCCACAGATTTCTTTTTGATAGTAGCCAAGGCTTTCCCTTGAATGTCTGATCCCCCCGCTGTCACCTTCCAAGAGCTACGATGCAGGCATGTGCCACCATGAACAGCTTGTTCTACTCAGTTCTTACTGAGTGTAAAAGTACCTGTCTACTTAAAGAAACGGTGGAACTCTCTCAGGAGGTGATAACACTTCACTGAACTGGAATTCAGAGCTAGTATTCAAAATCATCCAAATTCACTGCAAATGTTCATCTGTTAATCTGTGATATGAGCATATGTATTTCACACATGTAAAAATATTAGATGCTGGTGTCAATCCATTACTTATACACAGAGATACGTTATATCCATAGTTAGCAAGTGCTTGTGCATGTGAGTGTGTGCCCATATTCATGTGCCTTTCAAAGCCAGGTCAGTATTAGGAGTCTTTCTTCTCTATTGCATTCCACCTTTTTTTTTTGGTTGTAACCTTGTTTTCACCTTAGTATTTTATCTTGGAAAAGAAAATCAGTTATAACAGTTTATATCATTTTAAATCTTCTAAGTCCCTTAGCTGAAAAGACTGTAAGAGATGCTTAGCCAAGAAATGTCAATGTACATTACTTTCTTTTAAGTATTATTATAACATCAATAACATATAGAGCCAATATTTTGTCATCTAATTTTCTTTTTTTTTTCTTTTTTTTTTTTTTTAATGTGGAGCTGAGGATCAAACCCAGGGCCTTGCGCTTGCTAGGCAAGTGGTCTACCACTGAGCTGAATCCCCAACCCCAGTCATCTAATTTTATAACAAAATAATCTATGGTCAACTATGCTTTTTTATATTTATATATATTTTATGTGTATGTATTTGCCCGAAATGCATATATATGCACCATATGCATGCAGGAGCCCCTAGGTGATAGAAAGGGGCATCATATCCCCTCAAAACCTCCAACCCTTCTTTTTTAACCATCATTATTACTATGTGGGGGACAGGAGGAGACATGTATTCCATGGTCCATATGTGGGAGTCAGAGGACAATTTTGTGGAATTGGTTCTCTACTTCCTTCCACTCAGTGGGTTCCAGAGATTAAGCTCAGGTCACCAGACTTGTATTGTATAGCAAGATTCCTTTATCTGAGGAACTGTCTTGCTAACTCTCAACTGTACTTTAAAATCATAAATAACATGCAGGCAAGAGAGATGGCTCAGTGGTTAAGAGCACTTATTACTCTTGCCAGACTCCAGTTCAGTTCCCAGCACCCATGTTAGGTGGCTCCTAACTGCCTGTAACCCTAGCTCCACTCTACTGATACCCTCTACTGATCTACACCAGCACCAGGCATTAAGTAGTGCATATACATGCACAGAGGCATTCACACATATACATAAAGTAAATATCTCTTTTTTAAAAAACCGCATGTAACATCTTCCCTTCTGATGGAGTATTCACTGATAACTAGAAATAAATAAACCAACTGTCACAGCGCAGCATGATCATTGCACTCAAAATGCCATTGAATTATAACTGCATCACTGCTATTTGTAGTGGCCCAAACAGCTGGTCCCAACAGTTCAATTCTACCATTATGACGTCAAAGTGGGCATAATGTAAAAACAAACATACATGACTCTGTTCCAATAACATTAGAATGGAAATTCCATGTTTTTCATAAACCTTATTATTATTTTGAGTTTTTAAAAATAATTGAAGATGTAACTACTCACAGAGAATAGATCAGATTTGGCCTATGAACATTTGCTGACTCCTGAAAAAAAAAACCAATTCATGAAGGTAGAAATGGAGATCAAAACATGTTAGAAAATGTTATTTCTCACTCCTAGAACTATATTGCAGACCTACTACATCATAATTCTGTGATGTTGCATGTGTGATGTATATTTGAATGAAATGGGGGGATCATATTTGTAGACAGCAAAATACGAGAAAATTAAGTAAGATGACCTAACTGGGATCATAGTAAAGCTATTTCCTTCAGCTACATCTGGATAGAAAGGCCACTATAACTTGAGGAAGAGTTAGACTGAGTAACAGAAGCATATGATAATATGTGCATATTATTGTACTTGATTATATATTTATGCTTAAAATGAATTTCAATTACTTACTGAACACTACAAAGTGTGCCACTTCTAGCCTATTCTTTTTCTTGTCATGTGACATAAGATACAGAGCCCTCTGGGCTACTATTAAGAAGAAGGACAGAAAAATAATTAGCAATGGAAAATATGACAGCTAGCTACACACTCTTTAAATATTTCATATGTCTTCTTGCTAAACTTTCACAACCTTCAAGGTAGTAGGACCTTAAGGGCATTAATAGATGGCAGAAAATATGTTCCAAGTCAAAAAGGTATGCTTCCAAAGATCTGGACTGTTGGCCTGAATCTAAAAAAGCCCACCAGCATCAAGTGACGACCATTCTGTCCAAAGTATGATATTTTTCCCTCAAGTTTTTAACTGACTTTAAATAATACTAAGTAGTATTCTAAGTGTGTCTTCTGTAGCAGATACAAATGTAAAATCATAACATAAAACGATATTGGAATGCATGCTGTTGAAACTCTTCTTAGTGTTCTTAGCTCATTAATCACATAAAATATGAAATCACTGACACTATATGTAAAAGGTAGGTAAAGTTTCAATAATCCTCTAAGTAACAGTAAGAAAGAGTCACAGAGAAAATCGAGGCTGGCATGAATGTTAGGCTGTTCAGAAATGAGTGACAAGACAGGAAGGGAAATGACCTGACCAACACCCACCTCCATTGTCCTTTACCATCGTACACTCTCAACGGAAGCTTCAAACTGTCTTTTCTGAAAACCAACTCCAGTATCGGAATAAACTGAGTTTGCCTAACTAGAAACATCAAAGAATTTCTGGACTGTGATAACCATGTTTCTATAGATTGCCACTAATAGTAACACATCAACAAATAGCATGCATTTATTCATTTACCTACCCAACAATAATGATTTCAAACTATGCGATAAAATAAAAGGTCAAGTGTCCTGAGCACAGCGAATTCTCGTAAGGAGAGACACAAATCAATCGACAGCCACAGAGCCAGTAAAAGGCAGAACACAGTCCCTTTTGGGTTATATGCTATTACTCAATAGACTTCAGTCAAATCCTTTATAGGCAAAAATGAATTTTAAAAGATCCTACTTGAACGACCGTACTAAAAAGTTAAAAAAAAAAAAAAAAAAAAAACCTCATTAGAGAAAATAGCCAGTGCCTATTATATTTATATTTAAAAGCTAGTATAAGTACAGTTTTTCCAACTAAATTTAACTTTTACCCAAATTCTCAAATATCTCCTGTTCTCAAACTAATTCTGTACATTTCTAAAAGTATCTTGGTAATTTACTTTGAAACAATATTGCTATGTTGTTCATTCTGGTCTCAAACTCCTGGTCTCAAGCAACCATCTTACATCAGCCTCTGACATCCTGGGATTACAGGCACATATCCCCAAATCTGGAATCAAAGATATCTAAATAAAACTCTCTCCATTGTAATATAATTCATCCATCACTTCTTTTATGGTCAATTTCTTTCTCTGCTCCTCGAAAAGAGTGTCTGACTATTTTGGGGTCTTTGCATTTCCATATAAATTTTAGAATCAGTCTGTCATTTAAAGTAAAAGTGCTTTTGTTTACATTTGCTACATTTTTCTAAAATTTTCAACAAGTTAAAACTGAATTTGGGGAGAATTCACATTTTAATTGCATGGAGACTCCAATCTATCAACATTATTAATCTCGAATTTCTCTAAATAAAGTATCATAATTTGGGTGTTCAAAGATTATAAACCTTTACTTAGATTTCTTTCTACTCTTTTGATGTAAATCACATATGCTAAACTCACTATTTCCAGGTGGGATTTGTTTGTTTGTTCGCTTGTTTAAGATTTAGCTCAGTATTTTAAATGATGTGTAGGGTTATGTGTCTGCATTTGGGATGTATTCCTAAGTTTTGGTGCCCATGAAAGCAATAGGCAACAGATTCCCTAGAGCTGGGGTTACAGACAGTTGTGAGCGGTGTGATGTGGGTACGGGACCAAATTCGGGTTCTCCAGAAGAGTAGCGCGTGCTCTTAACCTCTGAGCTATCTCTCAAGCCCCTCAAATGTTGTTTTTAATATAGAAATACATTCTTTTCATAACTATTGACCTTATCATGAAGCCATAATAAAATCTTAACTTTAGAGTGTGTTTGTTTGTTTAATTCACTGCATACCAACACATGTTAATGACAGCTGTATCATTTTCCCCAACTCTGACTGATATATTTCTCTTCTGACCTTTCTGTCCTGGTGAACACTCAGTGAAATCACTAACACTAGGATATTGTTGTATTACTTCATATACAACTCTATTTCTGCCAATTTCTACTTCACTGAGGTTTGTTTTTTAATCAAATGCCTAATAGATTTACCCAGCCCATTCCCTGCATGTAATGATATTACCACAGTTTTCTATACCTTTATTCTGTTAATGTTGTCAATTACACTGATTTTCAAACATTTAACTAACTTATGGCTCTTGGGAATACATAAATTTGTGTTCTCTAATATTTTTAATTTCTTGTCATTTGCTACTAATTCCTGCCTTTCTAATATTTGCATTTATATTCCTGAATAAAATTTTGTCTATAAACTTTTCTTTCCAATAATCCCAATTCTTCGCATAAAAATTATGATGATGTTATAAAATAAATTAGTTTTGTTAATTCCTACAAAGTTATTTTAACATCATTTTATTTTTTAACCTTCCCATATTCTTATATTTTCAATATCTATATGAGGCTTTGAACACATTTCTTATACATAGCTGATGAGTCAGATTTTTATCCAGTCTATCAATAATTTATAACAATGTGTCTACATTTGTTTGATTATTTGATTTTGCGATCTCGGTCAGCCTAGAATTCACAGGTGAATCATGCTACTCATCATCCCAAGGGCAGACTACAGGCGTGCACCCCCATGCCAGGTAACACACATTGAGTTCACTAATAAATTGGAGTTCAAAACTATTCTACCACCTGTTCTCAGACGTCCTGGATTCAATTGATTGTACTTTCTGGTTTACCTATGCTTTCGTTTGAAAGTGACACATCCTGCTACTGTCATTTTAAAATAAACTCACCAATTATCCTATGTATTGATTTACTAAACCAGCATATATGTTAACTTCTTCCTGACAACATAATTTAAACCACTTAACTCATTTACCTGTCTTATTGTATGGGTGCAGTGTTGATAATGTTTTACCCCAATATCATCATACTTGTTTACATTGTCAATTTAAATTTCCATTTTTTCCAACTTTTTTATTGTTTTCTAGCCTTCCACCTAAGGTCATTTTCCCTAGTATCTCCTTATGTGGGGAGCTGTGACATATTTCAGCTATTGTAGTTCTGAAATGTCCTTTAATTTGCCTTCATTTGGGGGGCGGGGTTTGCAGAACATTAAGTTCGGCTATTTTCTGTTTTTCTTCAAGCTGGGTGCAGTGCCACAGACACACACTGCTAGAACAGCAAGCAGATCGCTGGAGCCCAGGAGTTGGGGCAGCCTGAGTAACATCAGACCCATCTCTTTCCTACTTTTCCCTCACTGCTTTGCAGACGTCATTCCCAGGCTTACACTTCCATTTTTCTGTTGAGAACTGATATAGATTTTATGGGGGACACTTTGAAAGTTGGTGTTTTTCTGCTCTGGAAGTTTAAATTGGGGGGGGGGGTGTTTATTAAGAAAAGCCTACTTAAGGTTTCCTTATGCTTAGCTTTCCTGGGTTTGTAAAACTTTGCCAATCATTGCCTTGCTGTTCATCAGTGGGGGATATATCTCAGCCATTATCTCTTACGACTGAGTCCGCCTCAGCTTTCTGCTCCTCCTGAAATCCCAGCTACGTCTGCTGCCTCTTATTTCAGCTTCCTCCTTTTTCCTCCCTGATATTGTACTTCCATGTTTTACTAGACATACTTCCCTACCTTGCAGTTAACTATTTTTCTGTTACCTAAAACACTATAAAATTCAGTCAGTGAGTTCTTGACTTCATACTGCTGTTTTCCATTTCCATATATTTTTCGTTATCATATCCAGTTCCCTGCCAAAATCCTCCTTCTTGTATTTTGCTAATTTAAACATATTTATTTTCTAAGTCAGTGCTTAGGAACTCCATCATCAGAATCGTGTTATGCTATCCCTTAGTTTCAGTTTTATGAACTTGTCTACTATATGTTTATTTTCATATTTGTAAGATAAAATATATTTTTAATAATTTTTTAGATTTTATTTGTTTCATTGTATGAATTTTATTTGTTTTATGTGTATGAATGTTTTACCTGCATGTATGTCTGTGCACCTTGTGTGCCTGGTGCTCAGAGTCCACAAGAGGGTGTCAGATTCTGTCAAACTGGAGTTAGAGATGGTTGTAAATCACCATGTGGTGCTGGGAAATAAGCCCTGAACCTCAGCCAATGATCTTTACCGCTAAGCCATCTCTCAGTCACTGACATAAATATAAATGGTAGAAATTTTTGAGACTATGCATAATACTACTTTCTGCCAGGAAAGAATGATCCTGCTTTGACTAGTGAGTAGATTCATTAACAATCCTGGATATCTATAATCTAATCAAGATTAGCGTTCAGCTTTGTTGTATAAGTAGACTTTTGTTGAAATTGGGTCTCATGTAAGCCAGGCTGGCTTTGAACTCACAGGATGATGTTGAGCTCCTGATCCTCCTGCTTCTATCTCCCATGTGCTGCAATTACAGATTACACCACCATGGGCATTAGATGGCATTAGACCATTCTCTTTCTGATTCATCCTTGCCACTAAAGTGTAGACCTCAAGGTCACAGCCCAAAGCTTGGGGATTAACCAGTCTCCATGTCAGTAACTCCTACTCCAAACTAGCTGTATTAGACCAAATTCCTTATTATGTCAAGAGCTCTTCTGAATTTCTCAGGCTCTTGGCCATCTTTACTGGAAACACATTCCCATAGGGGAAAGAAGCCTGAAACCCCAGCTCACCTTTTGGGTTTCCTTCTTCTCCGGGTCTTGTCCCCACAGTCGCCACTGCTGTATTAGCTCTCTGTTACTCTCAAACAGATGGATTTTACATTGATCCAGTTTGTCTAGTTGCTCTCTGTAGAAGGGTTAGTCCAAATTGCCTAATCCACCATCATCAGAAGTGCACCTCTCAACTTTTCTCATCTGTAAAATGAGGATAATAATGACAACTTCCTCAGAAGTACTATGAAAAGAGATCAGAGTGTCAATTACATACCAAGTGCACAAGCACTTGGGGCTGTAATTTTGAGCTACCTACTGCCAATCTAAAATAGCCATGAATAATAAATAACCTGTGGGGTTTTTTGCTTGCTTAGTAATCATTCTTTTATAGTTCAAATTTTCTTTGAGAAGCTAGTACTTGATTATTAAATACAATGGTATATTTAGTATTTAGTTATAGTTTTCTCTCCAGTTGTCCAGATTTTCTCTGTCCAAGGGTGAGCAACTAACCCAAACCTGAGCAGACAATCTATCCTCTGAGACTACGAACCTGAAGGAACAGATGCTGGAGCTGGTCAATATATGTAAGAGGCAGCACTCTGATGAGGCCACCTATGAATTTTACAAACTATTCAGAGATAATCCTTTAATTTGCTTTTTTCAAGGCATAGTTATTCAACTTTTCTGATCTAATAAACTTCTAACAAATATATTTTCTACTTGATGTTAAGCAATGTCATTGTGGTAGTTTGAATAGAGAATGGCCCCTATAGACTCATGTGTTTGAATGCTTAGCTCATAGGGAATGGCACTATTCGGAGGTATGGCCTTGCTGGAACAAGAGTGTCACTGTGAAGACTTTGAGGTCTTGTATGCGCAAGCTACACCCACTGTGACACAGGCTCCTTCTGCTACCTGCAGATCAAGAGGTAGACCTCTCAGTTCCTTCTGCCTGCATACCACTGTGTCCTGCCAAGATAATGGACTGAACCTCTGGAACTGTAAGCCAGCCCCAATTAAATGTTTTCCTTTCTAACAGTTGCCACAGTCTCTTTGCAGTAATAGAAACACTAACTAAAACCTTCCTTTTATTTGTTTGTTTGTTTGTTTGTTTTGGTTATTTTGAGACAGTGTCTCACTTTGTAGTCTAGACTAGCCTAAAACTCTTGGCAGGCCTCTTGCCTCAGGTTCCAAGTGCTGCAATTGCAGGCTTGGTTAAAAGGTCAATTTCCATTTCTTGAAACTAAACACTCTGATACTTCAATAGAGAATTCTTTCACTTTCAGACTTTTTCTATTAGCCCATATATTTTTAGTAGTTCCTTTGAAGAAATCAAAATAACAAAAGTTCTGTCTTTCTATTCAGAAAACTAACCAAATTTTCTTTGTTTACTTCTATTATGTGATTAAATAATCCTACCTGATCACTGCTTCCAGTGCTCCCTTTGTGGGTTGTCAACTCTAGTCCTACCCGCCCATTCCTTCCTCAGAAGGCCTGAAAGCTGTCACCTTCATCTCTAAGACATTCCCTTGGTACCTCGTGTCTAATTACATCCTGCTACTGGGAAGCACTGAGGAAAACTGGATGGCAGGAAAAAGTAGACAACTGTACTTTCTTTCTGTCCCTGGTTTCCTGCAGGGACAATGGTGATATTCAGGGAACTCAGGAGAAAACTGCCCGTGGGCTACAGCTCC
This sequence comes from Onychomys torridus, assembly GCF_903995425.1. NCBI lineage: Eukaryota > Metazoa > Chordata > Mammalia > Rodentia > Cricetidae > Onychomys > Onychomys torridus. Next base: position 6,639,988 of record NC_050458.1, on the reverse strand, counting down.
AGTGACAATAGCCACACCAGTCTACTACCACATACCTGGACAAGACCCACAGGTGATCCCACAACCAAATTTGTGACTATGACGACATTGCACAGAAGTCACATGGACAATTACTGGGGGTTGGGGGGGGGGGGAGCTCAAGATTATCCTCTACTACTTTTTCAGTTTCCTGGGAGTACATCTTATTTCAGCATGAACACATAAAATACAGTAAACAAAAGCTAATGTGCACATCTTGATTTAACAAGTAGATGTTCATGTCTCCCAGCCTCAGCTCTGCTGACGTTCTCAGCTGGTCTTCTTTGCTGTGGAGCTGTCCACTTGCCACTAGCTCACCTGCCCTGATGACAGCCAAAAATGTCTGCAGAGAAGCAATTACTAGAATCACCAGTGTGTCTGGGTAGCAATGGGTAGATGCAGGCTCCAGCATCTTCTGAGGGGGTCGTACATGACTACATGTCCATCTGAGGTGAGTCATCCCCATGACTATCAGCTTTCTAAACCAGTAGCCCGCAGCTCCAGGTGACCCGAGCACTTACACCCCTGCTTTGACATCCATCTCCTCTCCTCCTCTCCCAGGCTAGCCCTGACGGTTTCCTGTGGTCACTGGTCTTTCCAGAAAACACAGATAATTAACACTTATGCTAACTAATTCCCATGTTAAACTTGCTTTGGTTGTGACATTTAGTACAGTTTTATATTCTTTTTCACAGGGTTTGTATTCTGAATACACAACTTCAGAGGCACAGAATTTCCTGTTCTAGTTGTGATGCTTGTGATTCTTGCCCTCCTCTGACATCCCTCAGTCTCCGAAGAGTCTCTTTATTTTCTTTATTCTCGCCTTAATATTTATGTCATTTCAATGACACCCAAAGCAAAAGAAATCTGACCATCCTAAGTTTAAATAACCAGAAGTTCAATCACAAAAGGCAAGAATTTCCTCAGAAACTCTGTCTTAAAATGAAATCTCATTTTATCATAATTGTTACTAGAAATTTTTTTCATAAATACCAAATGCACACTTTAGTTAAAAAAAATCTTAATGTCAAATATTAAAGGTAAGTATAATTTAATTGAGATAGAAATTAAAATGTGAAGCTTTCTTTTTATATTTTGTTTTGTTTTGTTGTATAGTTTAGTTGGTTTAGATTCTTGTTTTTATTTGTGTGGGGGTTTTGGTGGTTAAGTGGTTGGGTGGGTGGCTTGCTTTGTTCTGTTTCTCTTTTTTAAGACTTGGTCTCAATATATAGTATACTGGATAGCCTACAACTTACTCTATAGACCTAGATGGCTTTGAACTCACAGCATTTCTTCTGCCTCTGCTCCTGACTGCTAAGATTACAGACATGTGCACCAGGCCCCGCTTGTATATCTTCCTTTAGATTCTATTTGTTATATAATTTCAACTGTATAGAACCAACATACAAGCAAAACAATAAGCCTAATAAATACAGTACAAAATAGCAATAAGATAATGTCAAGATATATTAACTCATCTGAAGTTTTAAAAAACATCTGCTTACTTGGGAGCACAAAGCAAATGTCACAGTCATTCAAAGGTGCACTACTGTTTGAGTTATGCTCCTCTCCTGCTTCCATCCAAACACTGCCCATCACTACCCCCACATACCATTCCTCCCATCTGCTCTTCTTGCATTGCCATTATATTTAGAACAAGATCAAACTCTGTGCTGTGCCAAATAAATCCCTCTGCCCAATCGAGTCCTTACCTACTGTTCCATTCTCAATTTATCTGCTTTTAGCCTCAAGACAAATATAAAGAAAATAACTGAGTCACAAACATGCAATGCTAACTGTGTGTGTGTGTTGATCTGTATCCCTCTCCTTCCCTCCCTAACACACACACACACACACACACACACACACACACACACACCTCCTAATCCTTGAACAAGACTGTCCTATACACTTACATTCCTCACATACTTTCTTGTCCAACAACTTATTTCCTCCTCAAAGTCAATCTCACCTTCCCCGGCTAACAAATAACAGGCAATAAAAGAAAGTGGAATCTGTGAGTTAAATGAATTGGAAAGACGGAGGACATCTATGTTTTCCTCTCTAAGGTGAAGAGAACACTATCCCATGTGTACTTCCCACTTCTCTTCCTCTTCATGCCCCACACCCACTCCCCAGACACAGACACACAACAATAACTGATTCTGGTTTATATTGGGATCAGCTATTAAAAAATTTTAATATAATTCTAAAAATTTCTTTCCTTTTTTCCTTTCTTTCTAATATCAACGTCTTAAAATCCTTCAAGCAAGCTGTGTTTAATTCCTTCAGTGCTCTTCTGAGTGCCTAGATCTATGAGCTCAAGAAGACTAATACAGTAATTACATACAACCATCACCTTCATTCTTTATGAAATGTTGTCAATAATTAACAGTTTGCCTCCAGGGAATCTGCTCAGGGTCATTACTTCGTTAATAAGTCAGTGTCATTTTATTATTTGCCATTTGGAATACATAGTTGATTATTGCTTTTCACATATACTAAAGGCCATGGTGAGATCAAAGAGCAGGAAAAAAGTAGGCGCTCAAAGGAAAATATCATCCACAAACACTACAAGTATTAACTGGAAAACTTAGGAAGACTATAACTGCCACCAAGTTCACAGCTTTACCTTAGCCTAGACCTCTTTATTCTCACTTTAGGACACATAAATAGACACTGCACTATTGATATGATACTGCCACTAAGAGACCAAGAATCACAGCTATTTTATATTGTGATTACTGTATCTTCAGAGATTGATTTTTAAACAGGGTCTCTGTGTAGTGCTGGCTGTCCTGGAGCTCCCTATGTAAGCCAGGCGAGTCTCAAACTCAGAGATCACCCGAGTGGGGTTAAAGGTGTGCACCACCAGGCCTCAAGAGGGTTTAATCATGAAATCACTCTACTCATTATGAACCCAAGAAGGAAATAGCTGAAATTAATTTTAATATCAACCCAATTCATATTAAGCTTTCTACTAAGTAAATGCAATAATCTCTTACTCAAAATGTTAATATTATTCATATCTAGTAAGCCCTCATCTTAAGATTGTCAGGAATTCCCTAAAAACCAATTAAATTCTATTGAAAATAATTTACAGAGAAACTATATCAGCACTAGGAATAGAACAGTAAAGTAATGGAATGCTTTATTTAATTAATATGCATAAGGTCCCAAGCCAAAGGCACAGGAGAAGCCAATACAGCAGAATAGAGGAAAAATACTTTAACATATGACATTACAGATTTCTCTTTAAGAAAAAACTACATTCATTTAGAAAAATAGTTGATGCTACTTAAGAGTTAAAGAAGAAACCTAAGAAATAACTGAAATAGGGGAGGAAAAAAAAACACTGCCCTTATCCTTATAAGTACAAAAAACAATAAAACTCTTTCCTGCAATCTAGCTTCCACAGCTCCAGAAAATACTATGCCAGCTGCCAAGAGAGGAACGCAATTCAACAGTTCTGGCTACTGCAGCACCTATGAACCAGCATGGAAAACAGGCATAAAGGTGCAGTAAGTGGTACTCACATGTCAGTGGCAACCAACAGCTGTTAACAGGACAGAAATCATGCCTGGTACTAGACATCTAGTCAACTTCCTGGGGCTAGTGAGGTCATGGGCCTTAGAAAGGAATCTACCACCTCCACTTCGCTAGACCAGCATAATTACTTCATTCTAAATCCTCTTTTTATACCACAGGTAAGTGCAGAGCATGGGAAGCCCAGCCCCAACGGTCTCCTGCATCTGTGACAGGAGGGGTGGGAAGAGTCTGAGAGCTAGAACCTCAGGCAATCTGTAGTAAGAGTCCCTCTCTTAGGAATGACTGCATAAACTAGACCAGAGCAAAAGCCACTATCAATGGACATGGTAACAAGGAAGGAAAAAATTGGGGGGGGGGGGATCAGTGTCCCATCCTAGACAACCAAAGGTGACTAATGACTTCTGGGAGAATGATAATTAGCCTCTCCCAGAGATGAGCCCCCTTATTGGTTGTCCAATGCAAAGTGGTTACCCTGAAACCGCACACATACAAACAACAAAAACAGTCTCAGCAGGTTGTATTTCTATCTATTCGTGCATACTCTTAGATATATACATATGTGTGTAAAAATAATAATCAAAGAAAAGAGAGACTATCAATTTGAAGAGGAACACAGAGGAGCACAAAGAAGGGTAACTGGGAGGGCTGAATGAGGGAAAGTGATGTAACTCTAGTTAAAAACGTACTTAAAGCCAGGCAGTGGTGGCCCAGCCTTTAATCCCAGCACTCAGGAGGCAGAGGCAGACAGATCTCTGACTGGTCTACAAAGTAAGTTCCAGAACAACCAGAGCTGTTATACAGAAAAAACAAGAATGGGGGACTGGCCCAATTCGGCAGGACATTTGCCACTGAGCTTGGTGACCTGAATTTGATCTCAGGACCCACATGGTAGAAAGAGAAAAACAAATCCCATGAGATCCCCTTTGGCCTCCATACACACAGAGGATGCACACACACTAAATTAGTAAACGCAGAAATTAAAATGGGCGGACATAGTGGCCCACGCCTGCAATCACAGCTCTCAAAGGGCAGAGGCAGAAGAACACTGCAAGTGTGGGCAGCAAAGCAGGACTCTACGACTCAAACATAAAGTAATCAATTACTTTAATTATCCGATTAAATAGAAATCAGAGTGTAGGGGACCCACTTAAATGAAAATGCCTGTCAAGTGAGAGACATTGAAGTAGATGGCTGAGAAAACGTCTTAATGAGTCTGTACCAGATCTATACCCTCTTAAATAAAGCAAAAATTCTAAAGTCAAACACAATGGTGATACACTTACAATCTCACTCTTAGAAACAGACTTCCCTGTCTCAAGAAAAAACCTAATAATGTGCATAGATAACAGAATACTACAGCATATGCAGAGATGACTACAAGATAGGTAAATAGAAGTGAACAAATGTGCAGATGAGGCAGTGATGAGATTACACAGAATTATTTTATTTTTAATGCCTATTGTTGCTATAGTTCAATTTATAATAAAAGTCAAGATAAAGCGAACAGTCTGAATTTCTCATTTCTGCATGATAATCAGAACACTGTGTAAAAGTATCTATAAGAAGCAACTTCAGATGGTCAGAATTCACAGAACTCGTAGATCAAATTAATGAACAACCTTGATACATGTACCCCTGTCAAACTATATAAGTACAAATTAGAGCTTAGATAAACTGCAGAATTTCAAAAACAATGTTTAAATAGTAATGATAAGACTTTAAAAATCTGTCAGGTTACTAACAGCACTAGAGCACAGATGAGATTCGGCTCACCAATTTCAACATGTTATTTATTTAATTTTTTAATAAAAAAGACCACACTTTTTGGTACCAATAGATGAATCTGCTATTATCAACAGTCTTAGAAACACTTCGGTGGGCCAAGGATGTACCTCAGTGGTAGACCATTTGTCTGGCATGCACAATAATTAGATTGAATTCCCAGGGCAGCAAAACAAAAAGTAAACATTTCTTTAGTGGGGTGGGGATTTAGCTCAGTGGTAGAGCGCTTGCCTAGCAAGCGTAAGGCCCTGGGTTCAATCCTCAGCTTTAAAAAAAGAAAAAAAATTCTTTAGTGAAGGTCAAATCCTTCAATGAAGATAAATCATGCCTAGACTCTTACTTCCTCTCACTCTAATCTCGCTTTAAACCCTCAAGACTGACCTTCCTATAAACAAACTTCAGGGGGATAAAGAACATCGGAATGGCGACCCAGTGACCTGAAATAGATTGTGACCGATTGTTAACGTGTATCCTATGTCTTCTGTGCACCGACACCCCGCATTTGCACTCTGGCACAACTCTGTGACACACGAGTTCTATGTTGTTATTGTTACTGTTTCTCTGCCCATGACTAGGTTTTATAGGCCAGGAAAGCCTCACACTTACCTTAAACTACTGATACCCTGCCTCTACCTCCCTAGTGCTGTGCAATAGGCATTCTTACTTCAGTTTAAACATAACGAGACAAAGCACAAGAGATTAAGAGAGTCGTTCAAGCTCACAGAACTAGAAACTGGCAAGAATGACCCACAGCTGACCAAGAGCAAAGCTTTTATTCTGCTCCCACACACCACACTGCCTTGACTCCTAGAAATCGGAAGGAAGCATAGGACTAGGAGGAAGACAGTCAGAAAAGCATTGTTTGCTGGTATAAAAGGCCTAGCCTAGAATGCCTGAGGATCTTTTTAATCCTTAGTACACAAGAAAAAAAGAATGGAGCTCTTTACATTAATTAATTTAGGTTTGACTTATAGAAATTTCCACTAAACCATGTGAAAGCAAGAGTTTTAAGTGGGAATTTTTACTAGGGAATTTTCACCACTTAAACAGAGGTAGGCTGGAGAGATGGTTCAGCAATAAGGAAGACCCAAGGTCCACTCACAGCACCTACATGGTGGTTCACAACCATCCCTAACTTCAGTTCCAGAGGATCGAATGCCATCTGCTGACCTTCAAGGGCATAAAGCACACACACATGGTAGACATACATTCAGGCAATGTATAAATAAATGAATAAATCTAATTTTCAAAAAAAATCAATATTCAAAAAATACTTATGGTTATTTTATTTTTAAAAAAAGAAAAAAATTAAACAGAGGTAAAAGACAAACAGTAGGGCTCAGGCTGTAGCTCAGTGGTGGAAAATGTGCCTAACATATGTAAGACCTTTAGTTCAATGTCCTGAAAACACGTGCTGAGATTAGAGTGCGGAACTTAGACCTGCAATCAAGAGTTCCTGAGTGAGGGATGAACACTGCTTCACAGTGTAGAAGAGTCCAGAATAAGAACCAGTACAGAACTAATTCTACACTAGAAGGCTCCAACAGGCTCATCAGTGAATCAGAAAAGAGAAGGAAAATTGCAGGGTAAGAGCTGGGACAAAGCTGAGAACTGTAAACCAGAAAGGGTGGGAAGAGAAGAGAGTGTTTGAAAACATTGGAAATATTGAAACATATGGTGAATTGTGAGACAGTTTGAGCTATGGCATGATTATATAAATTCCTGCTGCAAAATCTGGTGGCAGATTGGAGGCATGTGTTCCAAAACAATTCCATAAGATTTCCTATTGAAGTTGAAAAAAAAAATGAGTAACAAGGGTTTTGTGTTCTTAACAGTATCTGAGGAGATTTTAATTTAACTTTTCAAATGAAAGCAGCTGGTTTCTCTTAACCTCAAATATTTCAGGATACTTAGTAAGTATAATATATAAATTCACTGGATTGTTTATTCCATATAATCTTCCCTTAAAGAGCACCCACTACTACAGGGAATAGGTGACTAGAAGGCTGGGGCTGGAGACTGACCTAGGGCCTCGCACACCTTCACCTCACTATGCAGCCCAGGCTGGCCTTGAATCTGCAATACTCCTGCCTCAGTTTCCAAAGGAGCACAGATTACCATCCTGTACCACTAGACCCGTCTTAAATTTCAGTATTAAGAAAATAGTCTGCACAAACTCACAAGACAAACCCAGGATAGGGAAGCAGAATACAGAACAGTGACTGTTCCAGGAGAAATCACCAGTAAGAATTCTCACACACAGAAACTATGACACTAATTCAACAGGATTTCTTGACATTTTTCAACAGGTCCTTTTTAATACCTTCCACTATTATTTCAAAGTCTCTCCCTGTAGATCGAACAAACTAGTGCGATCATCCAAACTTCTAAACATAGTATAGAAGAATAGGTGATTCTAAAATTTTAACAGCTAATACAGTAATATCAGTATGTAAACCCAGAAAGTTAAAAATAAATCTTTTCCCCAAATAAACTACATATAGATGGTTGTGTTTACCACATAACAAGAGTTGCAGTCCAAATTTACACAGTCACTCTACAAATTCAGAAACCAGTTTATAAAGCATTGAATTAACCTCTTTAATAGGGTCATGTTTTAATCTTCAAAACTGTGCCAAGCTTTCCCTGATTTCTTCCTCATTAAAATAACAAGTCATGAATTTTCTGATATCCAGTAATTCCCTTAACTGTAAGGCACTGGGCAAGCTTACATATCATGGTCATATAAATACTACTGTTTCCCATAAGGCCAGAAACTCCTGTGCCTCAAACAAAAACAACAGGGCACTTTAAACTCCAGCTAGTTAGCATATTCCTTCCAGGGGACCAAGTTAATCCACACCAAGCAGGTTACAAATTCTCACAACCCACATCGACAGATTATACTCAAGAGTGTCATTAGTTTATTCTCTCAGTAATTCTTATCCATCTGCATGAAGGTGATTCCATATAATATAGATTGGTTTGTCAAAACAGGGTTTCTCTGTTTAACAGCTCTGGCTGTCCTGGAACTCACTTTATAGACCAGGCCAGCCTTGAACTCACAGAGATCTGCCTGTCTCTGCCTTCCAAGTGATTCAATATTTTTAAAATTAGTATCTCTATATTGATGTTGCATACAAGAATGGCTACAACTGACCCCATACATCAGCTTTACCTTCTACCACTTTATCCCTTTTCTGCACCTTCCAAAGTCCTAGTAAGAGAGAAACACTAGCCATTCCCCAAAAGACAGCATAATTTTTCACAGTCCATCTTTTGGACATGTTTAAAATGCCCCTATTCTACATATACTAAATACTTTCCTGTAAGGCTAGCCTGAATGTTCTCTTTGGTTATAAAGCCTCCTTTAAATAGTCAATATTCATACATACTCCTCTCCCTATGTCAGCTCAACATGACTATTTTAAAGCAGCTATTACGTATTTTACTTTTCTGAGGCAGAGTTTCACTATACAGTCCACGCCATCCTCAAGCCCGAGATCCTTCTGCCTCCTGAGTGCTAGGATTACAGTGTGAGAGCTGCTTTAATAATTTGCTTGTATGACTCTTCCCATTAGATTGTAAACACTGAGTATGGAGACTACATCCAATTCCAGTTTCCCAAATTAGTGCAGTGGCTAGTTTATAGCGGACACTCAAAATACATTTGTTTAAACAAAAATCTGAATAAATAGCTAACCCAAAACAGTCTTTTGCTGTCCACACTGGCTACTACTCTGAGAATATTATAGATGCTCCTTAACTGTGTATAAAGAGACAGGTTATTTTTGATTTAAGAAGAGAACATACACTACTTGTTAAATAGGCGCCAAGTAAAATCTCTCCCTGACCATCCACACAATCACTTCACAAAATCTAACTGTTGCTTTGATCACGACTGGGTTATTCTACATAGATCCGTAAAGTATTTTGAAGTTTTTCTCTGCATATTATTTCTAACATAGAAAGCAACCGTTATGTTCAACAGCAGCAGCAGCAACACCTAATATTAAAACATCCCTAGAGGGCCTGTGAGGTGATCAGCCTGAAGACGTGAGTGCAGTCCTGGAAACCAAACGGTGGAAGGAAAGAACTGACCCATCAAATGGTCCCTGGCCTCCACATGTGTGCTATGGCATGTGTATGCCCACGCACATACACTTACAATAAATAAATACATGTTTAGAGATGTCCATATAGAGAACATAAATTGTCAGCGTTTACTTTCATTTTTCTGTCCTCTGTTCTTCCATTTTTCTTGCTTTCTTCTTTTTTCTTTTTTAATTGACTTTTGAGACAGGATTAATGATTAGCAAAACTCATTCATGACGGAAGTCCAAAATGGGTCATTTTAATTTCAAAAACAAAAATACATTTGTAAGATAAATTGATAAACGGTCTTATTAATAAAAATCCTGCAGGCAGATATTGGGGTTAAAACTGAGGAATAGGACAAGCCACAGCCAACCTCACCTCACCGACACCTGACTCCAAAGACAGCTACTTCCTGTCTACCCACACCTATATGCCTTTCGGTTCTGCCATCTCATTTCCTCTCTATATTACTTCCTGTCTGTCTGTACAGACCTCCAGACCTCTATGGTTAGTGCTGGAATTAAAGGCATGTACCACCATGCCTGGCTCTGTTCCCATTGTGGCCTTGAACTCACAGAGATCCGGATGGATTTCTGCCTCCCGAATGCTAAGATTAAAGGCATGTGCTACCACTGCCTGACTTCTATGTTTACTGTAGTGGCTGGCTTTTTCAACTCTGATCCTCAGATAAGCTTTATTAGGGTGCACAATATATTGGGGGCCTCAATATATCACCACATATATTTAACATAATTCTATTAAGCAAATCAGCAAAGGGATTGCAGAACTTTATAAAAATGTATTTAATGAATGAGTATAATGTGACTCCTCAAGTATTTACTGAAATAAAAGTTAAAAATCTCTAAGTGTTGTATTTTTCAAATTTGGCTTCAATAATAAAAACACTTCCTCGAAGTAAATAAATGCCGTGTTGCATGAAAAAGTTATCACGTACAACAATGAAAGCAAGTGACCAATGCTAGCTAACACCTTACTACAAGAGACTTTAACCTTTGTTATAAGTGAATAAAAAAAACCTACAAAAAAAACACAATAATAGAGCCTCTCAATTACAGCTCTTCACAGAAACTTACACTATACTTTAAAACAATGGATGAAAACAAAGAAAGAGTGAATACTTCCAATGATTGATAATTGTAACAGCATATGAGAATATACTAAGAAAACACTGAACAAAAAAATTACTGAAATTTTCAGACAGGTTTGATGGTTGGTGTACCTCCTGAGTCTGAGCACTTAGGAGTCAGAGACAGACAGATTTATGTGAGTTAGAGGCCATCCAGGTCTACAGAGTGAGTTCTAGGCCAAGCTGTGGGTACACAGAGAAAGCCTATTTCAAAAAAAAAAAAAAAAATCCTAAAATTTTCATTGCAGAAAATAATCTAATCTACAGGTAGTAACAGTATTTAGTTAATAACTAAGGTTATAGGGCCTTAAGAGAAATGACTTTAAAAGTTATTTGTCTTACAAAGCCATATCAAAAACAAACAAAATATGCAAATAGATAAACTAAGATTTTGAAACAGTCATTGAAATATGTAAATCTTCAATGGTAAGAAAATAGAAAACTTCTACAACCTTTCTGAAGATTCTGAAATTCAAGTAATACAATTTTATATTTTCAGAGAAATTCTTAGAAAACTTTTATAAATAGTAATTTAATGTAAAATAATGCTATCAAATTCGAGAATCTAATCAGTTCCTAATGACTACAACTACTATTGGTACCTTTTACAGCTTTGGGCTTTATACAAAGAAATAAGATCAAGATTCTATTATTTTGTTCCATATCTCAGTATATTGTCTGCTCAACGGAAATTACCTTCAAGTTAATGGGTAAAAATGTTGTAATGATGATTTCTACTTTACATATTTGTTAGAAGGTATCTACTGACTTCAAAACCTAAGCTCAGTGTCTAGGGGTGTTGTCCAATGGCAGACAGATGTGTGCTTGGCATACACATGGCCTAGAGGCTCAATCCCCAGTATCCTAACAGAAAAAGAAAGAGGGAGGGAAAAGGGAGAGATGGAGACAGGAAGGGAGGAGCAGGAGGAAGAGGGGGGCTTAACCAGAGCTTTTAAAACTTGAATGAACAAGCATGATCTAGCTGGGGATGTGGATCAATGGGTAAAGTGTTTGTCACAGCCAACTAGTCTACCAATCAGTGAGCTCCAAAGTAAGGTGGAGAGTAACTGACCTCTGTGTACACACACATGAACAAATCTATGAAATATGTTTTCAGTTTCAGAAAAATGAGATGAATTTGTCAATGATAGTGTTATTCAAAAGGGAAATTAAGACTAGATGAGCACTGTATATAGCTGAGAGATGATATCAACATTATCCTTAAATAAATTAAGTTCTTAAAATATCCATATATGTAACACCCATTTATGTTACCAGAAGAAATTTCAACATTACATCTGTCAATGAAAACCAAAAGTCAAAAACTGTTAATACCTATGAAGTAAAACTTGAAGATAAATTATCAAAATCCTAATAGGACAAAAAGAATTCCCATCAATCTTTTGCAAAAAGATTAAGGGTTTTCCTGCAGGTTTTACAAACTACCTGTATAGACTTTCTTATAAGTGGTAACCAACAGGAACCTGAAGAGATCATCAAAAGAAATTCTTGGAAATACATGTATCTGTTTCAAAAACAGACAAATAAGACTAGAGGTATACTCTTGGAGCGCAACTTACCATGCCTTTTTAGATATTGAAAAGATTTGATTTTTAAAATGTTTACAATTTAATGTTACTATCTTTCATAATACCCTGCATTTTTTCTCATAGCTAAAATACAAAAATGTGATTTTTAACCTAGTCCATATTATTCAATAAAACTACAAATCTATCTCTTTTCCTATATATGGTATGACATGAAAAAGGTTTGGGAGCCCTAACATAACCTAAGGAAGCACAGCTATCAGTGGGAAGGGGGAAATGAAGATTTTATTTGCATACTAAGATACTTTTTACAGACTTTGTCATATGAACAACTAGGAGAATTAAGCTTTAATATCCTAAGGCATCTATAATACATAATGAATAATTTCATGTGACTCTAGAGTAGTAATAATTATGTACCCACCCCTAAGACAATATGCTTCTTATGCTGTGTGTTTCATGGTTCTGAAGCAGGAAGTTCAGTGAAATCATGCATGTCGGCGGCACCGATACTTTACAGAGTTCTATGATCTGATTTTGTATACGTAATCTGATATCATCAATAAAGACTACAGTGCTGGTCTCCCATAAGGCACCTACAACAGCAAAACAAACACATTGCTCTTCCCTTGAAATACTCTTTACCTATACAGTATCACTTCAACCCAAAACTAACTGCCTTTACTGTGACTCCAAAATAAAAAAAAAATCTCTGGAAAACAAAACTCACTCTTAAGAAAATCCTTGATTTGCAGGTAAATGTTCATCCATTTCACTGGAGAAAAATCAGTATGTTTTACTGGATGTTGCTGTCCTGTCTCTAAGAATAACAAGTTACATGGTCTACACACCCTTGCATTTCCAAATTATGTGAATCCTAGAGTATATTGGCATCAAAATTTCAGTTTAGGGACCATGGACTTTTGCTTTTATCATTTTACAGATTTTAGAGAGCTTAATTGATTTGTTCAAGACAAAAATGTTAGTTATGTAAATGATAGAGTTGAAATATCTAAGTTTTATTTTTCTATGTCTACCCAAGACTGACCAAAACTGAAAACAGCTTCTTCAATATCAAGCAATTTCATTTTCCAGGGCTGAAAGACAGCTCAGTAGCTCAGTGAGTGAAGTGCTTGCTTTTCAAGCATGAGGGCGTGAGTTTAGATCCCCCAGAATCCACAGAGAGCCAGACACGGCAGCCCACAACTGGTGTAACCCAGTGCTCCTGCATCAGGACAGAGGTGGGGACAAGAGAATTTCTGGATGCGTGAGAGACAGCCAGACTGTCTTCCCAAACTTTCTTACAAATGAGAACCTGTCTCAAGGTAAGAAGGAGCGGATAAACACTGGAGGCTGTCCTCTGAACTCCTCATGCATGCATGGTATACCCGTGCACACATACAGAAACATGCACATACATATTATATACAGAGAGATTAAAAGACTTCCTGTTTTCTATAATATCTTGTATAAGCATCAATTATTACAAATTTTCAAACTGTTTAATTTGTATCAAACCTTCACAAACCTTTTCCTGCTGCTTGTTTCTTCTGACAGCCACTGTTCTAAGCACTGGCTAGGCTTATTGTACATTAGTTTAGCTGTATGGATCCAGAAGCTAAGCACACCATTTCTATGTCAATGCCATTTTTATAAAATTGTAAAAACTACAAAACCAAACAAAATTTTTAAGGGAAAGTATAAGTAATTACCCTAGATATTGCCAATTTTCCCAGTATCAATTCTCTCCATACAGGGATATGTCCTGTTCTTCTTCCAGGTACTGGGAATCCTTCTTCTCTGCCTTGACTTAGGTGTGGTCATATAACCTGCTTTGGTCAGCAAAATGTAAGCAGAAGTTATGTATGTACATCTGAGAGGACACTTTAGGAGACAACCTGCAATTCAACACAGTCCCCTTTTGTTCTGCTCACATCATTACAGACAGTGTGTATACATAATAGCCTGTGCACTGAATGGTAATGACAGACTAGAGAGCCCCAGCGGCCGAGAAAAAGAATCATGTAGCATGAAAAATAAATCAATGCTGCTTTAACATAAGGGTGTCTGAGGACAGCATAGTCTCTGACACAGTCAGCCTATTAAAAATGTATGATTGCCTCTCGGCTCCAAATCTACCTTTCTTTACACAGCTTTTCAGAACCTCTCCTTTGCCAATGGCACAATGTTCAGCCTTGTCAGTAGAGGGAGCCATGGTGACATCAAAGGAAGAAAGGGTGTCTTTCTGAGTGCCTTGCAGCTTTTGTTTACATAGCTGCCTGGAGCTTATGAATGCCCAGTGGGATTAGACCACTAGTATGCTTCCCCAGCACCTCACAGGAGATCCTTCCAGCAAATTCTAGTGGCACTCCCACCAAGCACTTCTTAGCAAGTCTGACTGGCATTCCAATAAGCCTCCCCAAGAGTCCCTTGAGCACAGCCAGCCTCTCCACCAACAGTCTCTGCAGATGACTTCCTGCTTTCCTAAGAACAAACTTTATTGGCCTAGTCTAGCACACATGAGCACAGTGGGCCCACAGTGGCCGAGTCCCAGCCTCAGACATAGAGGAAGGAGCTTCTTCCGCTGTTGTTGTTGTTGTTGTTGTTGTTGTTTATAACCACTCTATATTAATGTATTCCTGTTCAAAATTCTGTCAGCACTTCTGTGTTCTGACTAGACTCTGAACTTTAGTCTGCTCTAGCATATGCAACAATAAGCTGTAATATGAATGTATGTTAGTGTTTGGGAATTATTCTACTTTATTTCACTTCTAATGTCCATGGCTGTCAAATGAACTGATCATACTCTAAACATGTCTATGAAGCTGAACTTACAGTACATACAAAGTACATCTTTTCATTTAAACACACTCTTTGCTAATAATCAGAAAAAAAATAAATAATACATAAATATATACTTTATTTTAAGAAAAGGATGACTCCTCACAAAATATGTCAAACTATGTAATGCCTGGACTAATGCAATCATCTGTTTCCCAGCTTGAGGCTCTACTCTGTAGGCTGTGGAGACTTCAGGACAGGCATTGGAAAGCTATTCCTGCATTCTTCTGGTTCATCTGCACCCTCTGCTTCCTGTGCCCTACCATGTGCAGGAGCCAACACCACGTGCTACTGACACCACTGGCCAAGACAAGAGTCTTGCCTCACCCACAGACTATGATCCTCGGAAACTGTAAGCGAAAGTCAACCTCTTCTCCCTTAGGTAGCTCTGTCAGGTATTCCGTCACAGCTATAGGGAAAGCAGTTAACACACATGAAAAGGAAAACCATACTGTAATGACAGATTTAAATACAAATCTTTACTTGCATTGCAATATAAAATATATGCTGAGCCTTTAACATAACCTTCATACAATGGTAATATGTCAATGACTCTGCTACTTCAACTGTGTTAAAATTATCTCACACTCTACAAAAATACAATTATTGGGCTGAAAAGATGACTCAGCAGTTAAGAGTACTGACTGCTCTTCTTGAGGACCTGGGTTCAATTCCCAGCACCCACATGGCAGTTCACAACTATCTGTAATTCCAGTTCCAGGGGATCCGATACCTTCATACAGACAAACATGCAGGAGCATAAATGTGCAACAATGTACATAAAATACAAATAAATAAGTCATAAGAAATATAATTATTGACTAAAATACCTATTTAGGAAGAGTACTTAATCTTGATACTCAGAACACCAAACAATCCATACTGCCTATCACACTCCTCCACCCCATCTCTAGTTAGACTAACTTTTTGGCAGGGAGACCATCTCAAGACGTAGCTAGCCCTGGCTCAATACGAGGTGTAGCCTTAAAACTTAACATGCAGGCGAGAGGAGGGAGGAGAAAGGGATCTGTGGTTGGTATGTAAAATTTTATTAAAATTAATTTTAAAAACTTAACATGTAGATTGTGTGAAGACTAACATTTTAACTCAAAAAGAAACTCCTAAGTAAATAAAAAGTGAAAATCATATTGGTATTAATTTGAGAATGATATACTATTATAAACCCAAGGAAAAAGTACACTATGAAACATTATTTCATAATGTAATCTCTGTCTTAGTTAGGGTTTCTATTTCTGCCAGGAGACACCCTGACCAAAAGGCAAGTTGGGAGGAAAGGGTTTATTTGGCTTACACTTCCACATCACTGCTCATCATCAAAGGAAGTCAGGACAGGAACTCAAACAGGGCAGGAACCTGAAGGCAGGAGCTGATGCAGAGGGCATAAATGGGTGCTGCTTACTGGCTTCCTCAGCCTGCTTTCTCATAGAATCCAGGACCAGCAATCCAGGACTGTACTACCTACAATGGGCTGGGCTCTCCCCATCAACCATCAATTAAGAAAACGCCCTACAGGTTTGCCCACAGCCTAATCTTACAGAGGCATTTTCTCCAACGATGCTCGATACTCTCAGATGACTCTACTTTGTGTCAAGTTGACATAAAACTATCCAGCATAATCTCATTCTGAAATCTGTCTCAGGATACAAAAGACATTTTAAAAACTAAAAATAAAATTGTGTACTTTATAATATATATATTATATCATAGCAAAGAGACTGGAAAGATGGTTCAGTGGTTAAGAGCATTTGCCCCTTTAGCAGAGGACCCAGACTTTCTAAGCCCACAGAGCAGCTCACAGCCAACTGTAATTTTGGTACCAGGGGATCAATGACCTCTTCCGACTTTCATGAATAACAACACACAACCATGGTGCATATACACACAGGCAGGCAAAATACTTATAAAATAAAAATAAGTGTGTGTGTGTGTGTGTGTGTGTGTGTGTGTGTGTCCAAATTTATTTCCACTGGTGCTCAATAGAGAAATAAGGAGAATGACTCCAGACTAATAGAAAGTGTTCTGTACTAATCCCAGGAATATGTGAACATAGAACATGGTTCCTTTTGTGGCAAAAGGAAACTTAAAGATGTGGTTAAAAGCAGAAGATAATATTCTGGGATATCTGATACAGGCAAGCATAATCTAATCACAATAATCCTTGGACAGGAGAAGTCTTACTCACCTGAGCAGAAAGTGATGGAGACAATAGAAGAATTATGAGAGCCATGACTTCTTAAGAAGGATGCAGTACCCATTGTTGGCTCTGAAACAGGGCAACATGCAAGAGACCTCTACAAGGAGAGGATATTCTTTAGACAATTGCCAGTGAGGAAGTGGGAATCTTAATTCTATAAACAAAAAACAAAGGTGTGTGTGTGTGCCCGCACATACACACACGCGCACACGCACACGCACACACTCACACACACACACCTGTTTGGGCGACTGAAATGAGCAAGCAGATAGAACTTCCATAGAAAATGCACCCGTGCCTTCATCTTGACTTAAACCCAGTAAGACTGCGTGAGGTTTCAGACCTGCAGAACTGTCCAATAACAAATGTGTGTTCTTTCAAGCCACTAGAAAGGAATATTATATAACTCTGGAAGATCTAAGAGTTAATCATGAATGTAACACCATCCTTGCAATAGTTATTGAAAGTATTTGCTGATAACAATCTATAGTTGTCAATGTTTTCTTCATAACTATGTTTATTTAAAAAAAAAAAACATGGTGTACATATTTTAGAAATTTTTTTAGAGCTTTGCAAGTATAAACTCAATTCCAAAACAGCTTCTGAAGTGCCTATTATTCCCACTTTACAAACAAACACATGAGGTAAACCAAGTAACAGTGAAGCACGTCTGCTCTTTCTGCTTCTGAAATGACAGTGTGAGGGGAGGAAAATACATTTCAGTCAAAAAGACCTAGATACAGGGGTCAGTGAACTGACTCAGCAATTAAGGAGGACTTCCTCCAGAATCATGAGGTCTGGAGTTCTAATCCTGGCACCTAGATAACAAGCCAGGCACCCCAGCAAATGCCTAAAACTCCAACCCTGAGGACAGCAGAGAGAAGGGTCACTGGGGCCTGCTGGCTTCGAAGCCTAGCCAAAGTGTGAACCTCAGATTCAAGGAGAGACCCTGCCTCCAACAGGCAAAGAGGGACAGAAGAAACACCTGCTGCCCTCTCTGGGTCTCTATGTGCAAGCACAGACACAGACTCATGTGCATATGCTCTCACAGTCTTTGACAGACACACGCATTAGTAAATAAACAAGTGTTTGTTAAAGTATCTAGATACAAACCTGTGTTCTATATTTACAAGGTTCTGTGACCTGAAACCTAGTGTATAATCAATACTGAATGAATATAATTCAACTCCCACAAGCCCACCAATATAGTCAAACACAAACAAAACCTAATGGAAGACAAATTCAAAATAAAAAATAAACACCTGGGGCTGCAGAAATAACTCAATGATTAAGAGGGTTGGACAGTCTTCCAGAGTACCCAACTTCAATTCCCAGCACCCACTTGGTGGCTCAAAAAAATCTGTAACTCCAGTTCCAGGGGCTCAGACATATTCTTCTGACCTCTTCAGGAACCAGGCACTCATGTTATACATAGACATACATGCAGGCAAAATACCCATGTACATAAAATAATTTTTAAGTGAAATAGAGACATAGAAGAATGTTAAGGATTTTAAAATATATTTATCTCTGTCTTAAAGAGCTAAAGCATTATTAGAGGTTGTTGGGTCAGAAGAGGTAAACATGAAAAATAAACCTATTTAGACATGAATAATAATTTAGAAATAATCAAGCAAATCACATTAAAGCTTCAAGACAGAGACCATGAAGATGATGAAAGACAGATTTCAAAGATATTTGAAAAAATATGACTAAAAAATATTTAGTAATTGGTTATATTAGTGGCTGAAAGAATAAAAGGAAATCAAGATGATCCTTCTACCACCAAGTCTTACTTAAAAAATGTTTAAATATGCCTGGCACTTCCCTGAACATAAAAATAAATTGTTTAATTAAAAATATTAAAATTTAGTCCACAGATTCAAATAACTTAATTGCTCTAAGGAAAACAAAGGTTAATAACTACTACTGAATATCAGAAACATAAAAATACACAAAATGCTATGTAAATTGAAAGGAAAGACTCTGTAACTGACAAAATTATTTAAAAAGAGTCTCATCAGAGCAATGGAGCTGCACACACAGCACTTCATCAGTTAAGGAGTCAGGCTATATACCTAACAGAGTCAAGAATGTAACAAGGAAAGAGACCAAGAAGATTATCATGCTTCTGTCATTGGTACATGGAGTGAAGGAGTCTGTAAATACCAACAAGTTGTGACCCGTCATTCACATTCGTTAACTTGTCAGTAAACAGTGGGGTGTCAATCCAGGTTCTACCAGCAAAGAAGCACTACACTGAAACCGAGAAACTGAGTGTTGTATAAAGACAGTTTACAGATGTGGGGCAGGGATTAAGGAAGTCAACAAGGGGCGGAGGTGAGCCTGGACAGCAATGCTGGAAACATTTTCAAAACCAAAGGAGAAAAAGTGTGTGAACAGACTACCTGTGGATTGCGCACAAAGATAAAGCTACCCAGCCAGACCGTGGTGGTGCACCCCTTTAATCCCAGCACTCAGGAGGCAGAGCCAGGCGGATCTCTGTGAGTTCGAGGCCAGCCTGGTCTACAGAGCGAGTTCCAGGACAGCCACCAAAGCTACACAGAGAAACCCTGTCTCGAAAAACCAAACGAAAGATAAAGCTACCCACAAACACGTGGTATGGAAGAAGACTGTGAACAAATATGATACCCACATTGTCTTCTATCATTTACTCTGCCAGTACTTCACATTGACAAAACCTAAATGAAGTTGAGAATAAGGGAGCCATTTGATATGAACCACATAAATTAGCCTCCAAAGTATGCCACATAGTGAGGGAAAGTGGAATAGATGGAAAAATACGTAACAAACATTGATTCCAATAACACTCAACTGTATGCCCTTAATGTCTGCTGAAATTAACTTCCAGTTCCTATCAAGTTTCCTTACCTTCAGTTTGGAAACAGAATGCAACCATTAACATTAAACCTGGTGAACTTTTATTGTGAAGTTTCAATACATTCTAAGACCAATCTTTAGAGGTATGTATTTCTGACTTCTCATTAAGTCTCTGTGTTGTATATGCTTCAAAAGCAAAACACCTGTCAAGACATGAACTATAATTCTCTGTTAGATTAAATTGTAGATCAAATGCTTATGTTTCACAATTTCGTTTCTCAAAGTCTATTTCCTGGATATCATGATAACAGGAGGTGGAGCACTGGACAAGATTTTATGGGTAAAGCCTCCACTAAGATCAGTGGAGCCTCATGTGGCCCTATTCGGAAAAGTAAAAGAAAAGGCACTTCAGAGCTCCTGTGCCCTCAAACCATGTGAGAGCATAACAAGATGAAAGACACACACACACACACACACACACACACACACACACACACAGGAAAGTAAGACCTGGGCCAACAATGACTACATCACTGCCTTGATTTTAGACTTTTGCAGAAACCTGTGAAAAACTAAACTGAAATGTATTTCTTTTTCATACATTTCTGTTGATTATAAGCCACCCAGTTTAGTATGATTATACCTACCCAGACAAACAAGGACAGAGTTCAGCATGGTAGTTACCAGGTATGTGGAACAGACACTTCCTTAGAAATTTTGTTCACTAATCAATCCTATGACTGAATTAAGACTTGGCTTAGACCAGACAATTAGTGAAGAGCTATCAGCCTACAGTAATAGAGTTTGGTACCAGGAGACCAGGGAGGTAGCTCCTTTCTTAAGGCTTCCAGTGCAGGAGCACACACAGCAACGGTCCTAGCACTCAGGTGTAGAGGCAGAAGGACCAGAAGCTCAAGGTTAATCTCAGCTACACATCAAGTCTAAGGCCAGCCTAGGATACATAAGACCCTTCAGTAAATAAATAAATAAACAAACAAACAAACAAATATATAAATGGAAGTACTTCTATAGCTAACTATTGCACAGTTATAAAATGCAAGTTTTTTCAAAGTTAAATAACAAAAAGTTATAGTGGCACACACTTTTAATCCCAGCATTTGGGAGGCAGAGGCAGACGGATCTCTATAAATTCAAGGCCAGCCTGGTCTTAAAAATTAACTCCAGGCCAGCCAGGGTTACACAGTAAAACCTTGACTCAACAAAAACAAAAAACAGGAAAAAAAAATTGAAAAAATTTGTATTAGTCAAATTTAGAAAAATGATAATAGACATTCCAACAAAACAATGTGATATTACTCATAACAATAGTTACAACCCCCAAAATTGCGATGATTTAATATCCAAAGCCTATTTCTTACTCATTAAAAGCTAATGGGAACAGAACTGTATAGACACTACAACTCAGTGTCACATGAACCTATCCAGATGCAAGAAGAGTTCATAAAGGGAGGCCAGAGCTAGGGGCCATGATGTACAGCAATAACTTTCTGAAAGAAAATATAGATCTTTGATGAACATGAACACCTTGCCATCTCCATAACAAAATTCATTTTTGACAGAACAAGCCTTAATTCTTTCAGGCTAAAGACAGCTTTTGGGTAACAGAAATTAAGTGTGATAAAACAGGTTTTTCATCTATGCTCTTGGGAAACAAACTATTAGAAAAATTATAATAGACTTCTCATATGCCAACAAAACAAGATGAATGTGAGCATCATCTCCATCTGTCAACTAAATACCAAAGCGCCAAACACCACTGATTATTCTGCTACCTAACTACATTGCTTACTGTATTGTTTTTTCCCAGTCTTACAAGCCCAGAAGCCTAGTCACAGAATGCAGGAAACTGCCAGGCTATTTTTCCCTTCCATACAAACACAAGCTTAATTGGAAGAAAAACTGTTAAAGGCTTCCCGTGCCTTACTAAAAGGGGTATGTATCCAGCTCTGTTCAAGAACCTACCAAATGGTGTTACATAAAACTATTAAATGTTTATGACGTATAAACTAGGTAAAAATTATTAACCCCAAATACCTTTTAAAAGCATTTAGGTAGTACTATGTTACATGAAAATAGAAATAATGCTTTCAATATCTATATAACATACATGTAAAAATATTCATAAAATACAAACAGCATAAAAGTTGATGACTTTTGGTCAATTTGTTTTTATTGTACTGTGAACTATAGATCATATCACACCTGAGACTAAACTTACTGTAGAAGTGTCTGTCTGCATGCATCTGAATTCATCACATAAGCACCTGGTCCAGGCCAGAAGAGGATGTGGAGTCCACTGTAACCAGTGCCAAGCACATGTGAGTTGGTGTGTGGGTGCTGAGAATCAAGCAAGTAAATCGAACACTGAGCCATCTCTCCAGCTCCCTAACTGGCCCCTTTGACAACTCTACTTCTGGTCCTATTTCTGAAATTGACACCGCAAAATCTAATGAGCTTCCTCTTCCTTTCATAATACACAATCTATAATTCTGCAATTCAGTAATCTAGTAAAAAGAGAAACAAATCTCATTAACTCCAACATTTCAGTTCCATAGCTAATTTCTTCTATTTTTCTAAAAATTCATCCATATCTTCAAAATTTTCTCAGAAGTATGAATATATATACCTGACAGAAATTTATTCTAGTTAAGCCTAACATATAAAACAAAGACAGTATCATAGTTTAAAATGCCCAAGAATTGAAACAAAGCCAGAAGGTGAGAAATTCCTGAGACTCTCTTATCAATGGGAATAAGGGATGTTTCAGAAAGAAAAGACCAGGAGTTTTGAAAGACCACATAGCAGCCAGGCTTGATGGCACACACTTTTGATCCCAGCACTCAGGAGGCAGAGGCAGGCGGATCTCTGAGTCTGAGACCAGCCTGGGCTACAGAGCTGAGTTCCTGGACAGCCAGGGCTACACAGAGAAACCATGCCAAAAAAAAAAGAAAGAAAGAAAGAAAGAAAGAAAGAAAGAAAGAAAGAAAGAAAGAAAGAAAGAAAGAAAGAAAGAAAGAAAGAAGGGAGGAAGGGAGGGAGGGAGGGAGGGAGAAGAAAAAAAGAAAGAAAAGAAAAGCAGAGGAAAGAAGGAGAGGAGAGGGGAAGAGAGGAGGAGGGGAGAAAGGAAAGATCTCCAGCAGAGAAGTTTCCATGTTAAGATATAGCAGATATAATTCTTTCCGATTAAGAATAGCCTCGCAGAGCCCAAACTGACACCTACCCCTCTCTCTCTCTCTCTCTCTCTCTCTCTCTCTCTCTCTCTCTCTCTCCTCCCTCTCCCTCCCTCCCTCCCTCCCTCCCTACTTTTTTCTTTGTCTCCTCTTCTTCCTCCTCACTTTTGGTCAGTTTTCTACTTCTCTATTTTCTTTTCAAGCCTTTTCAAGTTACAGAGTTACTCCTCTAACTCACATTCATTTGATAAACTTAGAAAAACTGAAGCAATAAAGGAGGCTGCTGTGGGGCTGCTCCATCAGAAAACACTAGTCCTCGGACTAGCAAAGTTTAGAGCGCCAGCCACCACTGACATGAGCAGGTTTACATGGCAGTCAGTAAACAAGCCCAGTGTCTTAAAAGGCAGCTTACCTGACTCTCTCATACAGCTGTCAAATCCTGGAAATTCTGGATTCTAACTCTTGGAAAACTACCTTGGCTCTCTACTGTCTAATTTTATATTTTTTATCACCTGGATTACTGAAGTAGTCTGCTAACTGGGGCCCTAGCCTCTAGTTCTACACCTTCTCATTAATCATCACTGTAAAAGTATTTCCCAACAAAAGTCTAATTATATTGTGTCACTGGTTAAAACCCCTTCCGACTGCCATCACAATGACACTCATGTCCAGAGAACTGACCCTCGGCCTCTCGTCTCCTCTAGTAACTCATCTCCATTTAAAGCCCTGCTGAACCATTCCTTAACCATGCCCCCCTATATGCTACACATCTGTTTACAGTCGAAGAATTCTTTGGGTTAGGGAGACTTGAGAGGGTTTTTGCTTGGAATAGCTCCACTTGCCTGGATACCTTCTACTCATCCTTAGGGACTGAAGCCACCTACCTCAGACTAGTTCGGAAACTTCTTCATCTGCATATATTCATGGGGCACTGTTCTCAGTGGTTGTCTACCATTCACTATGCAGGATTTTAGGTGTGGTTCACCGTTTTTCTTACCATGAATTCCCTAAGGGTTAGCTGACAGTGGTTAAAAGGATCTAGATACCCAGAGATCTCTGCATTTCATTGGTCACCAGAGAATACTGAAGTCTAGGAGTGAAACCTCAAGATATTTTACCAGGATAAACTGGTACTTTGAAACAATGCCCAAGAAACAACAAACTACTTATACAATTAGTCTCAATGATTTTTACTGCGGTTATTATGTACTGAATACACCTTTACTGTATTCTTCATGACATTTTACATTATTTTGTCTTTATATGAAACGGTTAGTCTCAGACCCTTTGCCTGTGAAAGGCATCAACTATTTCTATCGGATACACTTTGTGTGAACCAAGTACAATGGTGCACACCTGTTATGCCAGCACTCATGAAGCTGAAGAACCAAGGTCATGAGTTCAAGGCCAGCCTGCGGTACATCTCAACACTGGCTCAGCAAACAGAAGCACTGTATGAGAAAGATCTGATGACCTATGTTTGTTCCCCCAAAACACCTAAGATGGCAGAAAATAACCAACTCCCAAAGGTAAGTTCTCTGACCTCCACATGTGCACCATGGCATATGTGCACCTGTACTCAGACATACACGCACAGACAATAAATGAATTAATTGCTTCATATTTTAAAGGCCTAAGGATACAACTATCTCTCAGTTATAGTGTCTGCCTAACACACACAATACCCTAGGTTCAATTCCTGAAGAAAAAAAAAAGGCATTTTGTACATTCAGCTCTGCTACACACAATGGAAATTTATGAATGATCAAAAGAAAAATTTTAAAGCAAAATATTCCTTAATTCTTAAGTTTCTTACATTTTAAAATGATATATAATTACAATTTTCTATTTTCTGATGAAAATGGATAAGCTAAGTTTAAAAACAATTGCAACTGTACAAATAAATAATTATAAAATATACAAGCTGCATTATATATGTCAACTTCCAAATAAATTAGGCATAAATTTTAAAACTAAATTTTACTTCAGAAATAACTATACAATTACAAGCAATCTTTTTTTCTTTTAATTATTAGATTTAACTTCAAGTATTCTCTAAATAATAGTGTTTAGTCTATGAAAGTCAATAATCTAGCAGAGTAGGCAGACCACAAATTGGGAAACATAGAAGATGCTCTAATAAAGGAAAAAGAAGAAACCTGGTTAAAAGCATGATCAGAGAAGGGGTCTCTAAACATGCATGTTTTCAGGGAAGGTCGGAAGGGTAAGAAAGACACGATCATACACACATTGAGCTTTCTGAGCAACAATTTGAAGATGGGTATTCTAAGTTCTAATAACCAGGCTTCAGACTCTTGTTTATAATAGGAATAATACAAATAAGTACATGTTTGGTTCAATATCATAATGAAAAAGTAACCACAAAGGATAATCACAAAGTAGCCTCCACACTTAGTCACATACATGCCCTCTGGCAAGCAGGATTTGGTATTCACATTATTTTCACTACTACCCCTTAGTTCTCAGACTTCCTAAGAAATGAATATTGATGAGAAAACTACTTTCAAGTCCTCATACTCCCTCACTTCAATCCTATGCTTACAAGTTATTTGTCCCTTGAACCCGGGCAGTGGTGGCACACACCTTAAATCCCAGTACTCAGGAGTCAGAGGCAGGCAGATCTCTGTGAGATGGAGCCAGATCTCTCCAGAGCTAGTTCTGGGACAGTCAAGGCTACAAAGAAGCCCTGTCTATCTATAGATAGATAGATAGATAGATAGATAGATAGATAGAAAGAAAGAATACATAAATAAATGAATAAATGGGACAGCCAAGGCTACAAAGAAACCCTGCCTGTAAATCAATCAATCAATCAATCAATCAATCAATCAATAAATAAATAAATAAATAAATATCCTACTAAAAATGGAAATAAATCTCTCAATCCCTTCACCTACATGTTATTAAAACATTTTAAGTCTTAAAAGAGTGTTGTTGGGGTTGGGGATTTAGCTCAGTGGTAGAGAGCTTGCCTAGCAAGCGCAAGGCCCTGGGTTCGATCCTCAGCTCCAAAAACAAAAAAGAGTGTTGTCTATAATTAGCAAACAAGAGTGATTACTTGTTGCATACCTACACACTCAGGAAACCCAGTCTATAGTGATCAATCCTAGTACACACCTAGTATAGGTTCGGAAACACAGAGACTTTAATAATTTAAGCAAGAACTTATTCATCAGTAAAGTTTTAAGAAACAACTAAGTTGGTCCATCACCCTTGTCTCCACCACCTCTTTATTTAAACAGCATAATTGTCCTTTTCTTAAAATGTACTGTCAACTGGAATATATTACTAATTGTTCTCTTAATTTAAAACACAGAATATAGATTAAAATTTCTTTATACACTTTCTTATAAAAATGCCAAGCTATTGTTAGAATACATCTAAATCCTTAAACTAAAAGTTTCCATTTTAGGCAAAGGTAATGGATATATTCACATGGTGCAGTGATCATCTTTATTTAAAAGTCTTTATGACTCACTATCATTCATCTGGCAGGCTATGTAGAGAGAGACACAGACAGACAGGTAGACAGGCAGACAGACAAATATTAGCATAAAGAAGGCCATTCTAAGCTGATATCAAATCTAGAAGCCATAAATTTGAACACATTTTTAAAATCTTGACCAATAAAAAGGGAGGAGAGGATGAATAAGGTCCTAACTAACACAAATGTATGAAGAGCTTCAACAGTATACTAAAAATCACCAACAGTAAAGAAAATGTAAATCCTAAACAAATGGAAAAGGCTCTCGCTCTCATTGGTAATAAGAAAACTGCAAGTTAAATCTACAGTGGCATATTTATTACTGAAAGTCTGACCAAGCTTACCACACACTGATTTGGCAAGGAAGTAGGAAAATCTCCTCAGTGTATGAGATTTATACATACTTCCTCTACAAAAATAAATTTGGTAGTATTTATTGAAGTTTACTGACTCTTTGTAAGAACAATTTTATTTCTAAGAATGTATCCCAGAGATACAGTCTGATACATTAAAAACAATGTATCAAAGTACTGTGTCTAGTGGCAAAACAGAAACAACTTAAATACCTGAAAGTAGGCATCAGTTAAGGAAATTACAAAACATTCAGAAAATGGGACAGATACTGGCACTGAACCAAATGTAGAAATTATCTCCTAAAAACCAAAATACAGGACATACTTATACTTTTATGTTTGCATACAAGCATGCTATATGGGTGGTGATGGCATGCGCCTTTAATCCCAGCACTTGGGAAGCAGAGGCAGAAGGATCTCTGTGAGTTCAAGACCAACCTGGTCTACAGAGTGAGTTCCACGGACAGCCAGGGATACAAAGGGAAATCCTGTCTTGAAAAACAAACAACAACACATACACAAGAAAAAAACATGTGTGCATGCACATATAAATACACATGCTTATATACACAGACATCTCTTGGCACCTAGATTTTATTGTGCAGAGAACAAATATGCTAGTAACAATAATTGCACATGGGTAATAAACAGGTAAATAAGATATTTTGTAGCAAAAGTATATATTATATATTCAATAAATAATTTTATAAATTAACTTTAAAACTCATTATAAAATTGCAACATTAAAAAATTTAAGCTGGGTGTGGTGACACACACGCCTATGATACCAGCCCTCAAGAGGCAGAGGAAGGCAGTTCTGTGTGAGTTTGAGGCTGTCCCTGTCTACATGGTCAGTTCCAGAACAGCTAGGGCTATGTAGAGAGACTATGTCCCGAAACAAAATAAAATAAAAAATCTAGCGTGGCATGGTGGCACACACCTTTAATGGGTGACAAAGGCAGGTGGATCTCTGTGAGTTTGAGGCCAGACTGGTCTACAGAGCAAGTTCCAAGCAAGCCAGGGTGACAAAGCAACACTCTGTCCCAAATATAAATAAATAAACTAAATACAATAAAACATTTAGAACTACTCATAAAATGTACATAATATGTACTTGTTAATTTATCAGGAATGTGCTTTATTCTGTATATGGGGGGGTGGCAAGTTGCCCTTTTAACATTAATAGGAAATCAAAGTTGAATATGAAGACAATGTATAATACACACCTTCTGAAACACATAAATAGCTGGATGTGGTAAAAACAATGCCTATAATCCTAGCACTTGGGATTGGGAAGGCAGAGGCAGACATATTGTAAGGCCAACCTGGGTTACAGAAAGACACTATCCAGTGGGCGGGAGAAGCGGGGCGGGATAGAAAAAGTAGTAAGGAAAGGAAGGAGAAAATAATTTCTGTGTTCAAAATGCTTTCTATAGAAGATTATTTTGGGTGTATAATAAACCTCAATACATATTTACTAGATACCTTCTATTTGATTTTAGTGGCTTTGACTTCTTGATACTTCTTTACAAAAAAAAAAAAAAATTAAAAGCACATGAAAACAAAATCAAAAAAAGACCACAGAAGTACAACATTCACTAAACAGTTTTCCTTTCAAAGACTTATTCCTCATTTTCCCACAGAATGAATGGACCATCTGCACTGCAGCTCTGCTCAAGGTCTCGGACTAGACACCCACTATGTGCTAAGGGTGCTACAGAGCAAATAACAACAGTGACTTCTCAAGACTCAAACTGAGATTGCCTCAGGGATCTGTGTGGGGCTTTTGCTTGGTTTTGGTTTAGTAATTAACCAGGGGGCTAGTGAGATGTAAAAATGCTTTGAAAATTACAGGAACTCACTTGAATGTAAGATAGCATTGTTTGATTGACAGAAGGCTTCCTCAGTATGTGTATGCCTAGCTGGGCCTTGAAGGAATCACTAATAATGACATATGAATCATTTTTAATTATTCAGGTCCCTAAAAAGAGTACTGTAGTGGCCTCAACCTGTTTTGATGGCTCACCTTTCCTACTGAAAACATCTCAGGCATAAACTTTTAATGTATGCATTTATTCATAAATTACATGCACCTTAGCATTAGCTAATCTATACTAAGTACTAATGGGGCATAATCTATTTTTTCAAAGATAGGACTGTAAGTTTCAGTATGTTCTTCTTGTATTCCAGCACATCATCTTGTGATGCCCTTGGATACAAACATCTTACTTTGCATAACACTTAGTATAAATACTGAAACTCACAGATCACACAAGTATTTTTATCCAGTTTTCAATTGCTTCACACGTCAAATTTATTTTTAATATAACAGTTTTAAAGTATTAGATATAAATTTGAATTTTGCTTGACTTCTCTGTGCCTATGACCTTCTCTCAGAAAAGATGCTAGCATGCAAATAAATGATAGCAATACCAAGAAATAAAAGACTGCTTACCCATGAGATGGTTAAAAGCCCTAAACTTTCAAGGGAAAGAGTAGTCACTTACAACTATCAGTACTATTTTTTCCTACATAGCACACTGTTATCCAACACCCAAGACCAGGAACATATTATTTAATAAATGGTCCAATTCTTCAAGATGATTTGCCTTTTGTTACTGTAATTCTGTCATAAAGTTTACTCTTAGCTTCCCTGTCTAATCTCATTTCAAAAGTGTCTTAAAGAACATTTAACACTATGTAAATAAGTACTTAAATCTGAATCTGTATTTTTCATTTCACATATATGGATATGTTTAGAGAATGTGTCTACCTAAATAATGTGAAATAAATGGACAAACATATGTATTTGCAAAGTATGTAGGTTTACTTGGAGGTGTATACACATAACTGACCTGAAAAATCCTGTAATAACATCTATCTAATAAAATACAATGTTCACTTTGAGCAATTTTTAATTCAGCAATCAAGTATTCTACTAAATGTCCATATATTGAATCAGTAAATATAGAACTATATAAAATTAACTAGCCAATAAATATTATGATTTAATTTAGTATAAATGAAAACCCATTTCCATTTAAATATGTGGGTCAAAGAAATAAAGCCATATTTTATTTGGGCATCATTTTGGCTACACTAATTTTTAACAACTATATTAAGAAATATAAATTCATACATCTGAATATAAAATTATAATGATCAAAAGTTTAGCACTATGAGTATACATTAAAGTTGAACTAAGTTATGAGTATGTTCAAAAGCTTTTTAAAACTATCTATATTGTTTCATAGTTTAAGCTTATTAAATTACTTAACTTTTTGTTCATATCCTATGTCCACTGATAAGTCAAATTCCCTAGTAATTATTCAAATCTAAAAGTTAGTTTTGAAAAAGCAATTCTTAATTTCAGTTAATATGTCAGGACTACATTTGCTTTCTTTTTCCTTCATTATTTTGTGAGAAATTGCATATTTTCCTAAGATACATACCTATTTGATATAAATTCTGCTACCACAGGCTATGCAAAATACATTTAAATTAAATATGAACACATGTACAATAGACAAAGGGTGTTTTCATATGTGAAAGAATACTGAATTCAACAACCTGTTTTCAAACTAGGTGGCTGGAGGTCGGAATGTTATTTCTTTTCACAGAGGAAGTCTGCACTTTTAATTGTATGTTTCTACAGAGATTATGGGAAAGTGTATTTGGTGACTTGCAAAAGAACTGTCCCTCTTTAGGCACATACAGGTTAATTTTTTATAGTGAGTAACTCGTTTCAAGCAAAAAAAAAAAAAATGAAAGAAAAAAATGACTTGGATAAACATCAAAAGGTTACACATCTAGACAGTGACTTTCCCGAAGTAACTGAGATACCAAAAATCATAAAACATGTAAAAACAAACCTGTAGGCACAAATCTCAGCTACACTGCAAAGTGAGAAGCTAAGGGAAACTCGGTCTGGACAGTTCCCTGGTGCTGAAGTTACACCGCCTCTCAACCGACGTCTGGCTGCTACTTTCACGCCTCCCACCCTCGGCAAAAATCCCGGCTGGCTGGACTGTGAGCAAACATAGTAGAACTTCACAAGCTAGGGAGCGACCCAAACTGCACGGAGGGCAGCAGGCGCCGGAGCCTCGTCGGGATCACCCAGATTTACTAGTTGCAAACAGGAAGCACGGCAGAGCGCAGGGTGTTAGCACCCGCCGAGGGGGAGGGGCTGGAAGATGGCGGCGGCCGCACACCCACCCGAGACGCGACCGCGCTTAGGCCCCTGGCCCGCGCCGCCGCCTCCCCGCCCGCCGCGGCCGTGGGCAGCGCACCTCTCCCCCCGGGGCTGCGGGGGTGGGGGGGACAGAGGCGGCCCTCGCGGGCGCGGGACGAGGGACCCCGGCGGCGCCCGCACCCCGGGCCTGGGCGCCCTCACCCGGGTCCGGCCCGGGGAGCACCTGTGCACGGCCATATTGGATTCCGTGCCCCAGTCACTGCCTCCGCGCGGGGGCGGCGGGGAAGGAGAGGGGCCGCCAGGAGCCGGGCTTCAGCCTCGTCCCCGGGAGCCCCAGGGGCCCGCGGGGCCAAGCCGGAGGGCGCCGGGGCAGAGGACGCCTCCCCCGAGCTCGCCGCCGTCACCTCCGCCGGCCTCGGCGCCCTCCCTCCGCGACACACACCCCCGCCGCTCCGGCAACGGGAAAGCGACCCCGGCGGCGGCGGGCAGCGGCGGGCCGCAGCCCTCGTGGCCCCGGCGCCACCGGCGGGAGGGAAGGCGGCGATCCCCGGCGCGCCGGCGGCCGCGGGGTTGCGGCCGAGGGGGGCGGAGGGAGGGCAGGGAGAGAGGCGGGAAGATGGAGCCCGGTCCTTACTTGAGCACCGACTGCTCCTTCTCCTCTTCTTTCTTCTGGCGATCCATGACAGCCAGGATGATCTTCCTCTCCTCTTCCGTGAGGTGGCTGAGGTCCGGCATCTCGGGCTGCGGAGGAGGCTGCGAGGCCGCCGGGGTGGGAGCCGGGCGGCCCCGGGGCCCGACCGGAGCCGACATGTTTGGTGGAGCCGAACCACCCTAGGGAAGCAGGGAGGCAACTCCACGGGCAGCGGCGGCTCCGGCGCGGGCGGCTGGGGCAGCCTCCGGCGCTGGGACAAATACATACAAATCAATGGCCTTCAATCCCCGGCGACGGCCCCCCTCCCCCAGGAAAGGAAGCAGGGGGAGGGGAGGGCCGCGCTGGGGTGGGGAGAGGGAGGGCGGAGGAGTGCGCGCGGGGAAATGTTTCTTCTTCCCGGGGGCGCAGGGCTGGCAAGTGAGCGGTTCGCGGGAGCGAGGAGCTGGAGGCCCCGACGCGGAGTGCGCCGAGCGGCGGGGGAGGGCGGTGGAGTAAGGTGGCGGGGACGGCTGAGGGTGGGGTGACTGGAGGGAGCGGGCGGGCGGGCGGGCGGGCGGGAGGGCGGCGCGCGGGCTGGGGCGCGAGTGGCCGGTGGCCGAGCGGGAAGCGCCGCCCGCGAGCCCGACCCCCTGGGGAGTCCCGGGAACTCGCCCCGGGTGCGCCCGGAGGCGGCGTGGCCCCGGGGCCCGAGGGGGGAGCGAGCGAGGAAGTGGCGCGGCTGCCGGTCCCGCCGGCCGGCCGCCCAGCCGGCGCGTCCCCGGGCGGAGGGAGGAAGCCCTCCGGGAAGCGCGAGGCGCGGGCTGCCGCAGGGGACCCCCGCCCCCACCCGGCCCGAGGCGGACGGCCTCCCGCGCCCCGCCGCGGCCGACGCCCGGACCCCAGCGGGCTCGCACACCCGCGGCGGGGCTCGGCACGCGCCCGCCCGGGGTCCCGCCGCCCCCGGGGTCCGCCCGCTCACTGCGCCGCCGCCGCCCGGTGCGGCCGCCTCCGCCCTCCGCCCTCCCTCGGCTCGCAGGCTCTCCCCGCGGGGCCCGCGTCGCCTCCCGACCGCCCAGGCCGGGACTCGCTCGGCCGGCAGCTCGTCCCCAGCACCCCCGGCTCACGGCCCGGAGTGGGGTGGGGACGCGGGGCAGCGCCCCGAGGTGCGGGTGTGTGGACGGAGGGGCCGTGGGGGCGGGGAGCTGCTCCCGAGCTGTCCCGGGCGGGGTCCTGGAACGGGGAAGACCCCAGCAGGTGGGTGTCCCCGCGGGGACCCGGAAGGGGCAGAGCCGGAGGAGTGACTCCAGGGAGGTGTGAGAGAATTGGGGAGCGCTCGTAGGGTCTCGGGCCGGGACCAGGGCGGGAGGAGTGCGGAAGTTCTGGAAAACTGGGCTGGCCAGCACCGAGAGGCGCTGGAGGCGGAGGTGACAGTCAGGGTTTGCCTGAAGCTTGGGATGAGGAGGAGACTGGAAGGTGGCGGGGGGGATCAGATCTGCTCCCCAGAGGATGAGCTGGGACCAAGGATTCCGGCTCTTTGGCCCTTTCCTGCCGTTCACTCTAGAGAAGCGAGAGGAGAGCCATAGCCTGGTTTTAGAAGCTGGGAGATGAGCTCCGTGAAAGAAGAAAAACGGGCCCGGGAGGAAGGAGGTGGCCGCCACCGGCGCCGGCTCAAGGAGAAGCCCAGACAGCTGTCCCTGGGGGCGGAGCGAGCCAGATGCGGGGTGATCCGGATCACCCCATTTTCCTCTTCCTGGCGCTCTAGACAAGTGCTTCGGATAGCAAGGTTAGAGTGTGCGTGCGTGCGTGTGTATGTACACACCTCCACCACGCCTTCCACACTCGCATTGCCTAGTACCAGGACAGATCATGGGCTAGCGAGTAAAGCCTTCGGGGTTTGCATTATATTTATGTGTAGTAGGCTCTCTCTCCTCCTCCCTTTGTTCCCCAGGTACCTACCATCTGACTAGTCTCAATTTAAGAGAACTGAAAACAGACAAAGCGTCACTAGATGGCTCTTGTGATTTCTAAGCTGGAATATTGTTTTTCTCCATGCTTTGTAACTGGAAAGAAGAAATGGAAAAGTCTGCTTATGTTTATTATTATTATTATTATTATTATTATTATTATTATTATTACTGCCAATTGCTACTACCACTCACCTGTTTTCAACCAGATTCATAATCCAAATTATCTTCACTGCTTTGGAGCTAGGCAAAACAGATGAGACAATTGATTTAAATGTTTTACAGTTAAAGAATGTTTAAGCTCATCATAAGAAAATGGAAGACTAAGATCAGGAGATTTATAAATATGGTAAATAATAATAGAGCTGGAATCAGACTCTAGATGAACTTAGTCCAATGTGAAAGTGTCGTGGTTTTCAACCTTACCAAATGAAGATGACATGTGTCACTTTTAAAAACACCTGAGCCCAACCCTGGGGCACATGAATCAATTCTGAGACCTGGGTCGTGAGTATGTTGTGGAAGTACCCCAACTGGCTAATGGCTACCGAAGGGTGAGAGCTATACAGATAATGGTGAAGAAAGAACACAAGACAGAGAAGGAAGCAAGCAAAAGGAAAGACTTGGAAAGAAAACTGAATCACTGACCTCAAATTCACGTGTTAAATTTGCTGTGCACACACTCCTTTGCTGCCATGCAATGACTACGTCCCAGTCAGTTGGTATACATACTTACAGCTTTAACCTAGGAAAGCCACCAAAACCGCAGTAAGTTCTCCTTTAAACGTGACGATAGCACTATAAATAATAACGTTCCACCTTATTTCTGATTCCGTTTTTAAAAATACCCTCCTCCAAACCCTAGCCAGCATCATCGAAACAGGATCAGAAACCAGAATGTGCACACACTGCTGAGTCTGAAGATTCTGAGGTTAAAATAGCTTAGTTATTTCAAATACATAAAATGTGAATTTGAAAGCAGTTAGTCAGACTGGAAAAAAAAAAATGTGGGTTGCTTTACAGCAGAGGGTCACCTTCTGGGACCTACATTATTTTTTGCAAGTCGTATAGCTTGGTGAGGTCTGTGCCCCCCTGTCCACTGCCTCACCTCCCTGGATGAGCCAATGCCAGCACTTAACACACAGTGGGCCTGAACCTGAATCTGCCACAGCCCACATCCTCCATGAGTATGAGTGGGCTGCCTAGGATTTGCTGTTTTTTGGTTGTGTTGTCTTTTTCTTACTACAACTGACTTTTTTTTAGAAGTGGAAGTACATAAAATTCATCTGTCATTAGTCATGTACCTTTACAAAGAAAAATTTGTAATTTTGTATCACACAGATGACTATATATAGCATATATATCATATAGAACTTTAAAATGATCTGTAACCTAGGTGATGTACTTTAAAAATGTTCACCCAATTTAAGATAGGATTGCTATGCTCGTATTAAAGTATCTTTACAGGGCTTTGGTTTTCCAAAATATGGATCTTAGAAATAATTTGTTTTGTTCAGGTTTTGTGTTACCTGAAATGTTAGTCATTTCTTACTATGTCATGTATGGACATGTATTCTATTTTACTTGGACATGTCCCTCAGTAGGTGAACACATGTGTAATAGACTCAAAATACAATGTTCTGGCTTAACTTCAGAAGGAACTGCTTTATTACTGAATTTGGGTTCTTGTATGCTTATGACCCCTATGAACTTTCCTTTTACATAATTATAATGACTATTTATAAGCTATAGGTAAGTATTAGGAGGTATATCTGAAGTATAAAACTATAAAATAATCACATTCTTAAAATGTATCGAGGCCTTTATATTGTGTTACAAAGTCTGGATACTTACAAGACAGTCATTTGTACTCTTCGCTGCATCCAGTTTGTCCTAACAGGTAGAGAGAGCTGCTTCTGTCCTTGAAGTTCTGCATAGTGAGCAAGCACCCTGGGCTGTGAATGCGGCTTGGAGCGGGGGCACTTGGCTGGTGTTCTGGTTGGTTTTTATCAACTAAACACAAACCAGAGTCACCCAAGAAGTAGAGAAGCTCAGCTGAGGACTGGGTTCTATCAGATTAGACTGTAGTAGGGGGCATTTTCTTGATCTGTGATTGATGTGGGAGGACCCAGCACATTATGGACAATGCTAGCCCTGGGCAGGTACCCCGGGGTTCATAAGAAAGCAAGCAGAGGAAACCAATAAGCAGCATTCCTCCATGACAACTGCTTTCATGAGTCCCTGCCTTGGCCTCTCCGATGATTGACTATAACCTGTAACCCATAAGCTAAATAAACCCTTTTTTTTTTTTTTCCAAAAGTTGCTTTTGGTCAGTTACTTTTATCACAGTAACAAAGACACAAACTAAAACAGAGTTGGTACGGGAAGTGGGTTTGTGGTGTTGAAGAGGCCTAAGCTTAGGCATTTGAATGCTTGGTCCCCAATTGGTGGAGGCTTAGTATGTGCAGCCTTGCTGGATGAAGTATGTCACTGGGGGCAGCGCTGAGGCTGTAGGCTCACCCTACTTCCGGTTTGCTTGCTGGCCTGACCCACCCCTTTGTGTACTCTGTAGAAGATGTAATCTCAGCTTCCTGCTCCTGAAACCACGACTGCTGCTGCGCATTGTATTTCCACGTTATTATTGACTGCCAGCTCTCTCTGCAACCATGAGCCCGAATAAACTCTTAAGCTGCCTTGGTCATGGTGTTTTAGCCCAGCACCAGAAAAGTAACTAGACAGCCTGGATTCAGTCCCTAGAACCACATGGGCAGGAAGTGAGCAGGCATCCTAAAACCACTCAGGCCCACACAGGTCAAAATATTGAAATGACTTTGTACTCTCTTCAGTACCAGTTGAACTTAACTGGTCTGCAAGTGCCGTTTGAACCCTAACCTCATCACCTAGTTAGTACTACCGTACTTCCCTTGAACTAGTCCTTCCTTTCACTGTTATAATTACTCAGCTGACTCCCTTTTCAGAGTTTTGCTCATTCCTTCTATTTAATATCCTATCCCATCTTTCAGATCCTCACTCCAACCTCCTCCTTTTCTGCTGTACTTTGTTTCCCTCTGAAAACTGTATTTTCACTACAAATAGAAGGATTTTTACTGCAGTTTATTGTTTAGCATTGATTGTGTACTTCCACCTGCTAAACTATAAGCACATGAACAGCAGGAATTTTATTAATGTACCCCAAGCACCTAGAATAATACATGCCTCAGCGAGGATTTGGTTAATTCCTTTCCAATGTGAAGATCATTATTACTGGTTTAAGTTGGACAGGAGAATGGGGAAAGGCATTCTGAAATGAAGGGAAAATGGATGCAAAGAAACTACTTTTGATTCAGATCCTGGCAGTATCTCTATCCTTAGCTACTGCCTGTAGACATGTCCCCTTTTCTGCAATGAGAATCATCTTGCCCTCTAACATCTGCAACTTTCATATGGTTTTCCCTTAGTTTGGCTTACCTTTTTAGTCATATGTCTGCCATATTCTCAGCCTCTTTCTCCTTCTTTCTCTTGCCCAGGTTCTCTTATCTGCTCATACGTATATGTCACAATGTGCCTTAACCGTTTCTTTGTCTGTATCCTCAACTGAACCATGAACTCAACAGAGAATGCTCTTCTTTCCAGCTTACCCAGGGCCTATTAAAGTGCCTGTCTCACAACATCAGCTCAGTACTTGTATACTGAACAAATACAAAATATGAGAGGACTACTGGAGTATGAAGAGCACAGAATTTTAGCAAAAAGTGGTACAGAAATAGGTGATGGTAAGATTACGTTCTAGCTTATATGCCTTGCTGAAGAATTTGTACTTGTCTTAGAGTCATTATAGAGTGGAAGCTTTTAGGCAAAAAACTGACAAAAGTTTTGATTTTCAGAAGCAAATCCTACATTCATTTCTTTATTCATATCTGAAACACCTGCCAATAGAATTACTCAAAGGAGATAGATGCATTCTGATTTGCACTTGGAGACACAAACACCAGAATATTTTTTTACTTCTTGGTTTCAGAATTTGTGAGGCTATTTTTCTCAGCAGATTACAACAGCATGATAATGAGGCCAAGGTCATGGTTTAAATCCCTGTGTGAGTCAGTGCAAGAGCCACAGCTGACTATTAATCTTTGCCAGTTGTCAAATGACAACAAATACTATTTTTGACCAGAAATTGAGTGAGAGGATATGACCAGTTCATCCAAAGCTAAAAGCAACTCAAAGTGTCTGGTTCTTTTAAGTCCACAGTGTCTTTCTGAATTAAAACAACAGTATGTTAGTAGTGGCCAAAGAATACAGCACCAAGGGGAAAAGCATTGTTTGCTCCTAGGAAAAAAACCTGAAAATTAGTATAGTTTCATTATTGAGATTCATGACCAAGAAATATTATAAACCTTAGTGGATCTTAGTGTAGTTGGAATTTCTTGTCAAACTTTCTTTGGACCACCAGCCCCTAAATCACAGAGACTTATTATTAACTATGAAAATTTGGCCTTACCTTGGGCTTGTCCCACCAGCTCTTATTACTTAAATTACCCCGTTTCTATTAATCTACATCTACCATGTGGCGTTTTACCTCTCCTCCGTTCTGTACATCCAACTTCCTCAGTGTCTCACTGGTGTTCTGCTCATGCCTAGATTTATCCTGAGTTCCTCTCTCTGCCCAGAAGTCTCACCTAGCCTCTCCTACCTAGCTATTGACCATTCAGCTCTTTGTTAAACCAATCAGTAAACAGTAACACATTTCCACAGTGTGATCAATGTCTAAGTGTAAGTTTTATTAATAATTGTTGTGTGTCTAGCAGTGCATGAGGTTATTTACAATTAACACATTGTAAAAAGAATACAGCTATTATATTTAAAGGTCTTGGAACAATAATATTCCAGTCATTTTCCAGTTATACTTGTATAAAGCTGTCTATTTGTATTCCTGCCTAATAATCAGTAAGCATATTTGTAAACTTAGAAACAATGTTACAGTCTGGTACTTAAAAGTATAACTTTTCTCAACTGAATATCTTAAGTAAAACTTCGAACACAGGAATGGAAAAGTAAATGTGACTTTTATATCAAATAATTTTAAAACTATTAATTTACAAAAGGATCTGGGCATTCAGTGTCAACTGAGGACCAACATCTGCTGACCTTCAAAACTAGTCAAGCTGTCATTCATTATGACAGACATTTCAAAACTGCGCTTGCGCTTTGGAGCATTCGGCCCTAGATGGGCTGCCTTTTCATCAAACCTTCCGCTCGTGTCTCGGGGACTGTAAGAGTCAGAGGGGATGGATGGCTTCCAAGGAAACAGTGTCCTCCAGATACAACTGGACTGATGCACACATGACCCTGCAGAGACTGTGACAGCACTCACAGGGCCTGCATGGGTCCCAGCACTAAGAAGGGGAAGTGGGCACTACTCCCTGTCTTTACTCAAGAAGCTATCTGCAATTGGTCCCCACTTACAAGAAAATATTAGTCATCTTCAATGGAGTCCCACACTTCAGCCTAGCCCCATGCCCAGGACTAGAGGCCAATACAAAGGGATATTTTTGTAGATTTTTTTTGTCTCATATTGCTTTCTTGGGGTAGATTTTCTCTTCTTGACATTTTCCTTGCATATTTTTGTTCCCAATTTTGTATTTGTGTGTGCTTCTTGATTTTTTGTTTTGTTTTGTTTTTAAGCAAGAGCAAAAAAGGGCATAGAGTTGGATAGACAGGGAGGTGAAGGCGATATGGGAGGAACTGGAGGATGAAAAAGTGTGATTCGAATATATTGTATAAGAAAAATGTTTTTCAATTTAAAAACTATGAGGGTGGGTTGGGAGGGAGAGGCTGGAGGGATGGGAGGAGGAAATAGGGGAATCTTTGGTATGTAAAATTAATAACAAAAATTCTTAATAAATAAAACCTTCCTTGCTATAAAACATTGTCAACTCAACTGTGAATGGTAGCACACATCTTTAATCCCAGCACTTGGGAGGCAGGCAAATCCCTGAGAGTTTGAGGCCAGCCTGGTCTATGTAGTGAGTTCCAGGATAGCCATGACTACATAGAGAGACTGTTTTAAAAATCCAAACAACAACAGCAATAATAATAATGATGATGATAATGATGATAAATTGACAGCTCACTTGGGCCAACAAGGTAATGAAAAACAGGATGAAAGCCTAACATCTCTGCCTTCATTTTGGCCCTGTCTCCTTACCTTGAGTCACCTGCCTACCTCTCCATATGGGCATGCATGGTAATCTCTCAGGGAGTGCCCATCTAAAAACTGATGCCACCTAACCTCACTCACTCAACTTCAAAACTGAAGTTCAAAAACATAAGAGTAACCGGGGCTTCCTACAGCAGCATTGCACAATCTCCTCCAGACCCTAAAAGGTATAGGGAGAACTCCAGTTATTGTCCTAAACACAGTTTCCCAGGACAAACCACCCTGCAGTTGAAGGCAGCTATTCACATTGCCATGGGTGCAACCTGGGACAGAAGTACTGGCCTCCTGAGAACCAGCCTGCCCCCTTCTGAGACCACATCTGCTTGATGATGATTGACCAATACTGCCAAATTATGTATACTACTCATTTCCCCCAACCCCAGTTCTTCCACTATTTAAACCTAAATGCCTATACTCCAAAAATGAACTTGGAGTCATTGGAAGAAGTCATTTCTCTTCTCAGCACGTTTGACTTTTCCCCATCCTTTTCAACTTGCACACTCTTTAGTGTGTGTGTAATCTAACATAGCCCACTGTGGATGCCAAAATAATGACTTTGTCCTAAAACTCCAGTTCTATTATATATTTCTTGGTGCAAACCCAATACGATTTATGAATTTGCTGAGACAAATAAAAAACAAAAACAAGTTTAAACATCTTTTAGCTACACCTACCAATGTATAGGGAATTGGGAAGAAAGAAGCATACACCATGGGAATGTAATCTGTGGGACACTAGAGCACATTCTACAAGACAAAAAAAATCCAGTTTTTGTTTTCAATAAACATGTGGCAAGAAAAAAATGTGGAGATGGAGAGGAAGGGATCTATAGTTTGGGTATTTTAGTTAAGATCTAAGAGATCAACAATAAGCAGGTGGTTGGTTAACTTCATCTAGACACTGAATTAGAGAAGGATAAAGATGGGGCGGGGCCTCTATGGAAATTTGATGATAATAAGGAAGTATTTTAGGGTGATAATGGTATATTAATTGTTTTAACCAAAGACTTCAGGGGCTGGAGAAATGGCTCCGTGGTTAAGACCACTGACTCTTCTTCCAGGCTACTGAAGTTAGATTCCCAGCACTCACATGGTGGCTCAAAACCATCAGTAACTCCAGTTCCAGGAGATCTCATGTCCTTGTC
Organism: Onychomys torridus; assembly: GCF_903995425.1. NCBI lineage: Eukaryota > Metazoa > Chordata > Mammalia > Rodentia > Cricetidae > Onychomys > Onychomys torridus. The sequence continues at coordinate 6,598,753 of NC_050458.1, read as the reverse complement.
CGCCTTCCTCAAGCACTGCATGCACATGGTGCACAGGCATTCAGACAAAAACCCACACAAGTAAAATAAATATATAAAAATTAGGAGAAAAAAGACTACTTAGTGCTAGCTGTTGGAATACCTTTGGAGAAACTGTAATATCTAGGATTTCTTCAAAATATACGAATGTGGGATTGGCTGTGGAAGACCAAAGAATATGTATTTTTCTTTTCTTTCATTCCTTTTATTTATTTATTATTTATTGACAGAGTCTCTTATGTAGCTCAAACTGGCCTTGAAATCATGGGCTACTGGCTTAGCTACCTACATGCTGAAATTACAGGAATGTGCCACCATACCTGCCTAAAAACAATGTTCTTAACACTTTAGAAAGAAAATCGGAGTCTCTTACATTAGATGTCATTTATTAAACAAGGAAACCAGTGGTTTCAGAAAACCGTTGATTAAGCACTCATTAGTTGACGAGTAAATTGTATTGATGATTTTAACTTTTTTAACCACTTTCTCCAACCTTCTAGAAAAAACTTGTATCATTCTACTTTACAGGTTAGAAAACTAAGCATGGACTGGAGAGTCAGCTCAGTGGTCAAAAGGACGTCCTGCTTTCACAGAGAAGCCGAGTTTAGTTCCCAGCTGTTCGCGTTTGCCTCTAGTCCAACTCCAGAGGACCCAAAGCCCTCTTTGGGCATCCTTGGCATTTGAACTCATTCATATATACATATAAATACAGAGAGAACCACACATACACATAGTTAAAAATACTAAAGTGGCCTGGAGAGAGAGGTCAACTATAAAGAGTATCAGCTACTCTTTCAAAAGACCTCAGTTGCCAGGCAGTGACGCCTTTAATCCCAGCACTAGGGAGGCAGAGGCAGGCGGATCTCTGTGAGTTGGAGCCCAGCCTGGGTTACAAAGTAAGTTCCAGGACAGGCTCCAAAGCTACACAGAGAAACCCTGTCTCGAAAAAGCAAAACAAAAAGAAGACCTCAGTTCAATTCCCGGCAACCATATAGCAGTTCACAACCATCTGTTGACTCTAGTTCCAGAGGATCCAGTGCCCTCTTCTGGTCTCCAAGACACCAAGACACCAGGCATACAAGTGGCACACATACAGCAAAACACCCATTTATGTAAAATTATAGAAAGAAAGAAAGAAAGAAAGAAAGAAAGAAAGAAAGAAAGAAAGAAAGAAAGAAAGAAAGAAAAAGAAAGAAAGATAGCATGAATATAAAAAATAAAATTTTAAAACCACCTCTTAAAAGATATATATTTTTTTCTTTAAAAAGCAAAGGAGATCAAGCTGGAGAGAGTTTGAGTGGTTTAGCCCATGGAAGTTCTGTTCAAAGGTTAGTTTTCAAGACTAGGCCTCTAGGCTACCTATCTAGTATGTGAACCACTATGCTCTATTGCTTAATGTGTTATGGTGTGTGTGTGTGTGTGTGTGTGTGTGTGTGTGTGTGTTCGTTTTCCCTAACTAAAATTCAGGCACACTTTGTAACTCCTAGAACCTAGCAAACAGCATAAAATAGTTGCATTTAACATAACACACTCCCTGATCACTAACATTTAAAATGTTAAAAAAAAAAATTTAAGAGAAACTAATGTGTAATTAAGGTGATCAAAAATAAAATGCTTGATGCTATCCCACTTTTCCAAGGACAGTCCTGGTTTAATTTGTTGCTCAGTTACAATTGTAACTACTTCTACCCCCAAAGCATCCCTGTACATACCTCATATTATATAGTCATATGAAATTTGTCAGAACATAATGCACAATACAAATGGTTATAGAAATCCTTATAAAATTCAGTATATTCCTAAAATAAAGGTCAATGTCCTAACTATCCAGTAAATATAATACATGCTAGATATTTAAAATAAAGTTAATTAACTCTTCATTAGAAAAGAGTTAACGACTAACTGGCTTATGCTCTCCCATAGGACAAATATTTTTGATACCAGCTGGGATACTCACAATGAAAATTCATTGAAAAAGAAGTCTCAAACTGCCACTGCTCGGGGGTGTGAAAGATAAACATCAACTCATAGACAAGTCATCAGCATAAACCTGACACATAGTAACAGAGAGACACTGGTAACAAGCTTTGCAACTGAGGAAAAATACTGCCCTTTGTATTAAAGCATGTCTGAAGTAACCATAGACCCTTTAAGCAAAAGTTAGGAATTTAGAGTGGGCTGCAACCCAGACATCCCAGGCGAGGGTGGCTTTCAGAGACAGACGGGGCACTACAGCCTGTCTGTCTCCACACAAATTAGAGTTGCAATTTAATTCCCTGTATAAGCTAGCACCAGGTGGGGCCTGTACAGGGTGATTACAGCCGCTCTCATGAATGGACTGATCTACTCATTTGATTAATGGGCTGATGCATGAGTTGATAAGTGGATTATCTCAAGAGTGGGTCTGCCACTTTGTCTAGGACTCACGGACTGTCTGTCTGTCCTTACCAGGTGATACTCTGCACCACTTTGTCGATTTGCCAGCAAGAAGTCCACCACCAGAAGAGCCCCTCTTTACCTTGGGCCAGAATTACAGAAATAAACCTGCTTGCTTTCTAACTCACCCAGAATGTAGTTTGTGTTGCTAACAACACAAAACAGACCAGAGCTAAGGGATTGGTCTTCCACAGTGTGACTGGCTCCTGCTTCAAATGTCTCCTGCCTACAAGGATCGAATTAGTCTTATCTAGATGGTGCCTGATCCAGCTGCTTTCGTCCATGTCCTTTATTCTGCCAGACACCATGAAATTCAAGAAACCACATCCTCGATCTGATGAAAAGAGACGCAGAGCTTACTATCAGCCTGTACTGATGGGACTGCATTCCTAATTACTGCACTATCTCTCTGATTAGCGTCATATAACACTAGACTGGGCGGGAGATAGAAAAGAGACCTATCATTTCCCACAATGGAAAGGACTAGCAGGAAAAGAATTAAGAATAACCTGGTTTATTGGTATTTATCTTGCTGATCAAGGAAAATTTAGTTCATATCAATGCCAAAAGGAGAAAAATAAGTTTATTATGTTTTTGAATTGCATATTCTATTTGCCTAGTATGTCGAGAAAATCATCTCTGTGTCAATCATTTTGAGAAAGCCATGGGATTTCGAGTGTTTCCATTTTTCTCTTATAAAATCAAAGACCTCCACAGAACCAGCAAGATTCTCTCACTATTCAAACACAATAAGTCAAATACAATTATGAGTTGATGCATTTGAAATGTGCTCTTCATTCATTTGAAATGTGCTCTTCATTCATCAAGCACATGTTGGTAACTGTTGAAAATAACATGCAAAATACATGCTCATCCTCAGAAAGTTCTCGGTCCAGTACAGAAGTCAGTGCAAAGGCTTATACTTCATCATAGCATGTGCAGTGGAAGAGGTGTCTATAAATGTCCCTAAGAATACAAAGAGGCTGTCTCTAACTGTTACGAGGAAACGGGAGATTTAAGATGGATCTTTTTTATTTCAGATTTGTTTATTTTATGTGTATGAGTGTTTTGCCTGCGTGACATATGTGCACCATGTTTCCACACTGCCTGAGGTCAGAAGAGAGCATCAGATCCTGGAGAACTATAAACCACCATGTGGGTTCAAGGACCCACAACTGAGTTCAGCGCTCTCGACTGCTCTGAGCTACCACCTCTCCATCTCCTGCATTTGGATCTTTATAACAAAGAAGAGGATATTAAATAGAGAAACAAAAGGAACATAGGAGGTTGAAAATTATCTTGTCTGACTCAAGGGTGCAGATTTTTAAGAGATTAAGAAGCTGCTGCTAATAGGGCTGGAAACTAAGCTGGGCAAATCTGTATCTTCCAATATGTACTAAGACATTTAGACAGCATCCTGCAAGAGGTGCATGAAAACTGCCTCTTCAGGTCACATTAAAATATAGCTGATAGCCAGGCATCGTGACCCCAACCTGCAGTCTCAGCACTCAGGAGACGAAGGCAGGAAGACGGGGAGTTCAGCGCCACTTTGGGATACTTATCTCAATAATAACAAAAGGACATTCTTCAGACTATTGGTTTTTTTCCTCTGTCTAATTATTCTATCTAAATTCATAATAGTCTGAGATAAGGACACTACTAAGTTGTCTGAAATAATAGCTCCAGTCAAAACTACAATAACTGCAAATAGCTAAATTTAAATTTCTATTTATTCATTACTATACTACTCAAAGTGAAATATTAAAAACTTTAGTTCCTCAGTTATACTAGCGTGTTTTAAATATTCATTGCTGTATGTAGCTAGGAGCTTTCATTTTGAACATCACCAGTATAAACATCACCACCCTTGAGCAAAATGTTTCCTGTACATCACTGATGAAAGATCAGCTAATCATCTATATAAAGAGTCCGCATTATGAAAATCATCCCATTGCCTTTATTTCTTTTTAATTTTAAAGTGCATATATTTATTCTTGTGGGGGATTTTAAGACTTAAAAAATACAACCACCTATGAACTTAGAAATTAGTAAACTCTAATGAAGATGAGAATCTTAGCAGGCTCAACAACATCATTTTCCTTTGAGAAACAACACCAAGGTTTGGAAATCTCAGAAGAGCATAACACCCTTGAGAGAATGAGCTCATTTGTAAGTTGGTCTGTGAGAATGATGACAGATATACTCCGCACATGTAAGCAACAGGTAAAGAGGCTCAATTCCAAAGTTGTGTGTGTGTGTGTGTGTGTGTGTGTGTGTGTGCAATTGCCACTAATAGTTTAGTCAAGAAGAAGAGCTGAGTACAGAACCACAAAGTTCTGTGGAGTCTGTCCCAGGGCTTTTCCTGATATCAGTAGAGAAGAATCTTCTAGCACCTTCAGTAATGCTAAAGGAAAAATCAACACACAAAAGGCAATTTACTGGCTGATGTAACTAGAAAATACAGAAGTAGCTGAAATTTCAGAATGGGTTGATACAGGATACATATATCTACATATAAACATAGTCTATCTATATATTACAGAAGCACACACACACTATATATTACACACACACACACACACACACACACACACACTAGGGCTTCAACTTAAGTCTTGATATACACTTTGTTGTCCATGCCGTTGACTTTTTTTGGTGGGGTGGTTTCAAGACAAAGTATCTCTGTGTAACAGCCCTGGCTGTCCTGGAACTTGCTCTGTAGACTAGGCTGGCCTCGAACTCACAGAGATCTCATGGGCAATGTTGTTCTGTAAGCTGTGAATATGTGTTACTCTGATTGGTTAATAAATAAAGCTGTTTGGCCAATGGTGAGGCAAATAAAGTTAGGCAGGACATTCTAACTAGAGACAGAGAAAGAAAGAAAGAGAGAGCAGAGGAGACAGTTGCTAGCCACCACCAGGAGAAGCAAGATATAAAGATACTGGTAAGCCACAAGCCACATGGCAAAATATAGATTTATAGAAATGGTTAATTTAAGATATAAGAGCTAGCTAGCGAGAAGCCTGATCCATTGGCCATGCAATTCATAATTGATATAAGCCTCCATGTGTTTACTTGGGTCTGACCAGCTACAGGACTGGACAGGGCACAGAAAAACTTTCAGCTACAGAGATCTTCCTGCCTCTGCCTTCCAAGTGCTGGGATTAAAGATGGGCACCACAACTGCCCAGTTTATGATGTTGACTTGAACAACCATTTTATTCATGATATAAAATAGCTGAAAAATATGAATACCTTGTCCATGTCTGAGCTAGTCACTTTGCTATTCTCTTTGCTCTTAGCACCTCTCCTAAGACCAGAGCAGGTCATGCTTGGGTGACGTAGGTGTGACTATCCAAACCATAGCAAGGAAGTGAAATTATCTGGGCCACCAAAACAATATACAATGTTGGGAAAACCATATCATTTACTCTGTCACCAGCAAAACAATGTTGACTATTACTTAGTTTTTGCTAATATCCATCAGAAAAACCTTTACATTCCAGGTGATTTTTATTCAATAATAAAATACACAGTGAAATCCACAAGTGGGAAGGTGATACTGGTTTCAGACTCACAGATGAAAGCCACATGAAGGCTGCGTAAGGAAGAAAACAGTGGCATGAACATGGTAGATTTTGCATTTTTGGTGTAGTCTCTCTCTCTCTCTCTCTCTCTCTCTCTCTCTCTCTCTCTCTCTCACACACACACACACACACACACACACACACATAGACACACACACACACACACACACACACACTCACTCACACACACAAAGTAGACCAAAAAGATATGATTAATTGGTCACGTTACTCTAGTTACCACAATTTTTGGCACCAAATTCCACTATAAGTGAATAGATTTGAACAGGATTTGTTACTTTGTTCTCTTCAGTTTTCACATTTCATGCTAAAATTATTTCCCCCATCTTCAATTTCTCCTAAATCATTTTGTAAACAGATAGCAAATCACCCCTTAAAATAATACTTCTTGGGCTGAAAGCTTGGCTCAGTGGCCAAAGTGGCTACTGGGGGCTCATTGGCCAAGCACGCTAGCAGAAACAATGAGCTCCAGGTTCAGTGAGAGAACCTGTCTTAGAAAATATGGTAGAAAGTGATAGAGAAGAACACCAGATGTATGTTGACACCTGGCCTCCTACACACATACATGTACACTCACATACATAACACATGTATAAATATATGAATACACAAATAAAGTAAATAATAATAAAATATATAAAGCACTACTCTTACTTACAAAAGAAGAAAACATTACTGGAAAATGCCAGCTCTGAGGTAAGAATGCCACTTAAAAGCTATTCTTCTTCTGTAAAAACAAGGAAATTGTACTTCATTAAAGACTTCAATAATTAAGTGGGATGATATACACATAATGCCCAACACATGAGTGCTCAACATAAATACATTTTTTTAAATTCCCCAACAAAACCCATTAATTGATCTTACTCACATAAAGCCCAAATCTATAGCCCAGATCTGTATTTTTCTTCATCAGCCTTAATTTAAGCCTTAGCCTTTCTATCTCTTAAGGTGATTTTCCTCACATGGTATTAACTGTGCCTTTGAACTCTTTGTAGTTTTCTAATTTTCACAACAGGACAGTTATCGACAATTATTTGCAATGAAAATGGTGACAGATTCAGTACTTTGTATACAAATATTTTGCTATTTCTATACAAATAGTTTATTAGTGACAATTGCCCATTATACATTTTACTAAAATGTTATGACTTGACATGTGGATAGCTGATGAGTATTTAATAATACAGTCTTCACCGTACAACTGGCATTTTCATTTCTAATTCACACATGATTGGCCAGAAACATTTAGAAATTCCACTTGAGATTCTACTTTTTTGCCACAAAAGAAAACAATAAAGGCATTTATCTACCTATGACATAATGTCTTATTTATAAATTGACATCATTATAGCTCATATAACATTTTTTTCTCTCTTCTAAGTGAACATACTCCTAACAATACTAAATGAAAGAAGCCTGCTAATAAAATTAAATTCAACAGAGCAGCATAGCAAAGTGGAGGTGTGAATGACCACACTAAGTGGAGGAGGGTGGCACTCACTTCTTAAGAAGAGGTTAAATAAACAAATGACCACCGCAGTTTCTCCTCAGATCTCAAAAAGAAAATGCATCCTTAGAACATAGTTCTAGTAGTTTCTATCTGTTTCCACTGTATTTAAAAAATCTTTTAAATTAGGAAAAATGCTTTCTTCTCCTTTATATTCTCATACTCTTTAGCATTGTGTGTTCCGAACCACTGAATGTTTCATGAACTTAAGTTAGTTAAGTTAGTTAGTCACTAGTAAACCAGTGTCAGTAATGTTTTAACTCCAACGCATTTACACTTCAAGAAAAACAGGTAAGCATAGAAATCAGATTTTCTTTGCCTATTGATTTCCCCCTTTGGCTTTTAGCTTTTATTGTAGTTGTTGTTAATAAGAACACTGAAAACATTTTATTAAATCATGTTAGACAAATTAATAAAATATTTCACATTTCTAAAGTTTAGTTTGCCTTTTTTAAATGGATGCATACATTTAACTTAGAAAAATAATTATGTACTTCTAATTCAGATTGTAGGAGGTCATAATATTCTATTTGCTTATCATATTTTACTTCATTCCCTTTATGTATCTGTGAGAGAATTATTCTGTTATTAATGTGTGTTATGAAAAGCATGATTAAAGTCAGCTGCTGCTGATGATGATAATAAAGGTGAACTCCACAAAATGCTTAAGAAGTTGACAGATATCTCAACTTCAGCAAGGAAGTTTGGCTAACTCATTTGGATTAGCATAATTACAGTAATCTGCTTTGGAGAAGGTATATTGTTGTTGGTTGTTTTTACTCTTTACTCTTTGAGGGGCCTGCCACCCAGCTCTCAAATAAACCACACACAGAAACTTGTTCTTACTTATACATGCCTGGCCTTATCTGGGCTAGTTTTTTGACAGCTTTTCTTAACTTAAATGATGCTGTCTATCTTTTGCCTCTGGGCTTTACCTCTCTCTATTTCTATATACCTTTCTTTACTTCTTACTCTGTGTCTTGCAATGTAGCCGAGTAACTGCCGCTGGAGTCATCCTCTCCTCTTTTCTCAATTCTTGCTCTCCTCTTCCCAGATTTTTCCTCCTCTTTATTCTCTCTGCCTGCCAGCCCAGCCTATCCTTTCTCCTGCCTAACTATGGGCTGTTCAGCTCTTTTTAGACCAATCAGTGTTTTAGAGAGGCAAAGTATCAGCTTCACAGAGTTAAACAAATGCAACATAAATGAATGCAACACATCTTTGCATCATTAAACAAATATTCCACAGCATAAACAAATGTCACACATCTTAAAATAATATTCTACAATAATATATACATGATCTAGAATCCTAAACTGAATAAAAAGATGCTAGTTGTCTTAGGGTTTTATCATTGTAAAGAGACACCATGACTATGGCAACTCTTATAAAGGAAAAATATTTAATTGAGGTGGCTTACAGGTTCAGAAGTTTAGTCCATCATGATGGAACATGGCAGCATGCAGACAGACATGGTGCTGAAGAAGGGGCTGAGAGTGGAGAAGAAGTTATATCTTGATCCCTCAGAAAACAGGTTGTGATCTGAGACACTGGGAGTGGCTTGAACATATATGAGACCTCAAAGCCCATTCCCACATTGATACACTTCCTCTAACAAGGCCATACCTACTCCATCAACAAAGCCACACCTCCTAATAGTGCCACTCCCTATGTGCCTATGGGGACCAACTACAATCAAAGAACCATATTCCACTGCCTGGCCCCATAAGTTTGTAACCATATCATAATGCAAAATGCAGTTAGTCCAACTTCAAAAGTCCCCATAGTCTACCAAAGTCTCAACAACATTAAAAGTCCAAAGTTTAAAGTCTTTTCTGAGATTTATGTAATCTCTTAACTGTAATATCCTATAAAATCAAAATAAAAAACAGATCATATACTTCCAACATATAATGACACAGGACATACATTACTCTTCCAAAACGTAGTGAAGGGAGTATAGTGAAGAAATAGATCAAAGCAAGACCAAAACCCAGCTGGGCAAACTCCAAACTCTGCATCTCCATGTCTGATGTTAAAATGCTCCTCAGATCTCCAGCTCCTTTCGGCTTTGTTGACTGCAACAAACTTCTTTTTCTTGGGCTGTTTCCACTCCCTATTGGCAGCTCTCCTCAGCAGGTATCCCATGGCTCTGACATCTCCAACATTTTGGGGTCTCCACGGCAATCCAGGCTTCACCTTCACAGCTTCACACAATGGCCTCTCTAGGCCTCCATTCAAGGACACCCCTGACATATGCCTGACCTCAGCAGCTGTCCTTAGTCATGAAGGAATATTCCATAACCCCTTTCTTCTGTCCTTAAAGCCAGACCATGTGGCCGAAGCTGCCAAGTTCTGCTGCTTACTGGGCCTGGAACATGGACTCCTGGTTCAATTATGTCTTCACCAGCTTTCTCTTTTCAATGATTTCCTTCACAGCCTAAGCTTGGCTGTCCTGAAACTGGGTCTGTAGATCAGACTGTTCTTGAACTCAGAAACCTGCTAGCCTCTGCCTCTGGATTGCTGAAATTAAAGGCAAGCAAAATCACACCCAGCTCTAAGCTTTTCTTTATTTCCTTTCCACAAATTGGAAACTTAGCTGGGTAGGATCTTGCCCTGAGGTCACCACTCCCTTTATTCCATTTCTTAATCTGTTTATCTCCTTGAACACAGAATTCAGCTCTATTCCACTTCCTGGTGCTCCTTTTCTCCTCAAATTTTACATTTTGTAATTACCATGCTCAGCTTGCTCCTTTTTATTATAAATCTTCATTAGAGTTACCACTAATAACCAGTGACAGAATTTGTACTAGGCTGTTTTGAAGTTTCCTCTGCCAAAGGAATTAATCCAAAACTCTTCACTTTAGCCTCAGGCAGATTCTTTGGACAAGGGCAAAAGGCAGCCACATTCTTCACCAAAATCTCTAGGCCACATATTAATATTCTTCTGCTCTGAAAGCTCTTGAGCCAGCCCCCCACGGTTCATCAGATCACATCAGCACCACTGTCTCCATGCTCCTACTAGAACGGCCCATTAAGCAGCATAAAATATGTTGTGTTAGGGGAGAGGTTATGCTTTCTGTTTCCACAGGAAACAAGTTATGGTTGTCTTCAAAATTAATGAAGATCAGATTTGATCAGGGGAGACCTCCTGAAAATCTTGACTACAGACATGAAAAACGAAACCAAGAAAGACTACAGGACAGATAACATATATGCTGATACCTTGACATGGTAACAGCTCTTAAACTGGATAAGACATGATAAATTTTATTTGATACAGAATCCTTATGACTTATTATTACATGTCATCTTTTCATATTACATGGATAGAGGTTTAGTTGTACAGTCCTAACAAAGACTATTGGGGTCCAGCCCCTAAATATATATATGCTAAAACTGAACACATCAAAGGAGCTGATTCTTTATGAGGTGACTGATGGTTAACTGGTATGTCTTATAATATTAGGATTTTGTAGCTTTATCCCTGTTAGGATTAGCCTTAAAAAAAATAACAGTTTCTGGATGGAAAACTCTTTTAATATCAAGTTAAGGCTTTTAATTAATAAACACAATCCACAAAGAGACTGAAATGCTTTCTAATCCTTTTCTAGTACACCAATATAGAACACAACAGTTTTCTGTATGACTTAGTTTACAAAACTAGCTTCAGCTTAACCATATTACTAAGAGCAAGGAAGTTAGACATCCATTCCTAAACAAGCCTCTGTTAGTCTGGACAGACCTCAGGCGAGGAGAGACCCTTTGCCAGGCTGCTTGGGTCACTGTCTTGCTACATCACGAGATAGGAACACCTCAGTCTCTGGTGCTCAGCTGTGGTCCTAAGATTTTTATTTCAAGAAGGAATACATAGATCACAACCATAATTTGTAGAAGGCAAAACCAAGTTTTAACAGTGTAAACAATTCAGTATCTCTAGCAGGCAAAACCAAGTTTTAACAGTGTAAACCATTCAGTGTCTCTAAAATCAATACCAAGGGGATTACTCTTACATTCCAAAATCTGGCTGCCAGCAAGATACGTCCCTGTACATGAATGCATGGAGGTGCAGCTTTAACACCTCAGTAAACCAGCATTGTTTTAAATCCTATCTTTCACAAACCTTATTTTCAGGACAGGACAGCAATTATTATACAAAAATCCATCCTAATCCAAAATATTTTGGAGACTCATCTCCTTGGTAGGCCCACTTCCTGTGGTCACTTTTAATGAAGATAGCAGTGAAGTCATATGACTTCCCTCTTTAAAAACCTTAGCCAAAATGGTGACTGCCCACATGGTTATACTTAATTAAGATAGTGACAGATCACATATTGTTTTTGAGAGCAGTTCCAATTTTGTTCTAAAGGAGGGGGCTTAAATACCCTGTAGGCATGGAACAGAATGATGCGTACTCTAGAAGCTGGGTTTGTGCCCCATCATGGAAGGTGGGGTCTTTTGAGCAGCTAGTAGCCTCAGGGGAGGAGCTGCTGCCATCTCTGAAAATGGGGGACTGGGCTTTTGGGGTGGTTCTCTGGGAAGGCAGGGTTGGGAGAGAGAGAGAACTAGAAATTCCAGCTGAACAATGCAGTCACTCCCAGACAACAGGAAAGAGTCTAAGAACACAATGCCTACATCCCAAGAAGTGGGGTGGGTGGTTTCGGTCATTCAGGGAGTTATGTATGTTTGCCATCATTTAGGGATACTGGTTGCAAATTGTTACTGGTCATAGTAAGGAAGGAAACTAAGCAAGGGAAGTTAGATTCAGGGCTCTCTTTCTGCAAAAAAAAAGGAGGGGGGGAGGATATAGGAATGACAGGATAAAAGGGTAGATTACTGAATCTACTTTAAACTAAAAATCAACTGTTAATCTAAAATATTTTACAGTGGTGTGGATTTTTGTATATTGATATAAATTTAAGGTTATTTTTGTTAGAAAATACTCTATGTATGTTTCTACTCTTGTTTAATATATTTTATATATTGACACAAATTTAAGGTTATTTTTGTTATTATATATGTTGTGTGTGTGTATTTCTATTTTTGTTTAAAGTATTGTACATGTGCAGCTCAATTAACAATATAGTGTAAAGTCTTAGTCCTTGACAGTTATTATTGCAAACTATTTAGGATAATTAAGAAATATAAGTTAGTACTTAGTCATTTAACAATCAAATTTGTGTCAATGTTAGTATGTTTTCAAGGTCAAACAGATATAATTTAGATAAATAGATGGTCTTCAAACACTCCAGAGACCTATAGAATGTGGCATTAAAAATGTTCTAATAACCTAATGCTTTTCATGACAGTAAGACATGTCTGTTCCTGGCAGCACCAATTTGCTTCAAAAAAGGATGATGGGCATTGAAGAACTCCCATATGGAGTTTGCTTTTATTGAGGCAAAGTTAGCCACTTGGCTAGAAACTATCCTTGTCTCAAGAGCTGACAGTATGCTATCCAAACTGGACAAGCAGGACATAAAAGAAGGCAACTGGCAAACTTTGCCAAGGCAAGACAGGACAGTCCTTCAAAATTCCTGCTTCACGAAAGAGTCTGTTATATATCCCATGCCTGTAGGACGCCCCAGTGTTGCAGAGGAACCTTGGGTGATTGTCCAGGCAGCCAGCTGCTTCTGTCATTTCTATAGTTTTGGAAGTTGTTTGCTTTGTACTTTCTGCTTACTCAGGTAATATTATATGCTTCCTGGGGCTCTGATGGAGTTGAAGTACAGATAGTTATAATTTCCTTGTTACCAAATTCAGAAAAGAAACTTATGTAAGAGATGTAAAGTTCATAAGGTTGAGAAGCATAAAAGCTTAAGCTATTTAACAAAGAAGATGTTTTAAGGTCTAAAAAGATAGTTTTGGGTTAGGATAGAAATTGAATTAGGTACAAAACTTTGTAGTCACTAAGATAAGACAGAAAGTAATATATTACTTTCTCCCTGAATTTGCCAAATACAAATAGACTGGACATTGTGAATGTAATTCTTACCTGATAATTGTTCTTACTGTATACAGTTTAACTATGTTAGAGTTAAAACCTTTCCTTTTTATTTTGACTAAAAGGGGGAAATGTTGTGGGATATTTGTATACTGTGTGAAGGTGTATTTGTTGTAATTCATATAATAAAAAGCTGAATGGTCAATAAATAGACAGGAGGTATAGATGGGATTCCTGGGAAAGAAAGCAAGAGGAGGAGAATCTAGGCACACAGGAGAGGCCAGGAGACATGGAGAGGAAACAGTAGGTGCAAGATGGAAGAGAGGTAACACCACTTGGTAGAACATAGATTAATATGAATGGATTAATTTAAGTTAAAAGAGATAGTTAGGAACAAGACTAAGCTATAGGCTGAGATTTCATAATTAATAGGAAGTCTCTGTGTCATTATTTGTGAGCTGGTAGTCCAAAGAAAAATCCATTACAACCTAGTCTATTCAATTCAGTATCACAGACAAGCAAATAAGCAAAATGCTTGGTTACATAAAACCCTCAGGAAACTCTTCCAGGAGGCCAAGGACTCCCCTGACAGTGCCTTGTAGACCTTTCTTCTTCTCCTCAGAAGCAGATGGGATTAACAGACCATGACTATTGGCTACTGCTATTTACAAGGTATGTTAAATTTTTCCATGCCCCTTCCAAAGCCACAATAGCCTGTGTATCTGTCCTGAGGTCAAATAACATGTAAGAACCACAAATTACAATATGCTTTATTCATAAATATAATAATATATTATTTGTCAGTAAATAAGGGGACATTCATCTCTTAGTCTCTCAAATGAGGTTTTTAAAAAGTTGTCAATGGTTGTTAATATATGTAAACAATGTCTACCTTAGTAAGCATTGTAAGAGGCCTCGGGGGGGACACTTCTATCTTCTCCTGTTTGACAGGGCTTGGCTGTGAGCCCCAAGACATCTATTTCTACATATATTCTCTTCTGAACAATGGGTCCAGAATGCTTGCATAGTCAAAACTTTCCTTTTAATGACAGATTGAAATAATGTCAGCAAAATATCATAGTGTAGTTTAATGGAGACCAATGGAAAGCGTTCTTAATCTGAGGGGTCTCCAAAAGTAACTTCATTTAAAAAATATTCTCAAATCGTGCATCTTGGTGCAACTTTGTAATCTCAGCATTTAGGAGGTGGAGGTAGGAGGGTCAGGAGTTTGAGGCTAGACTTGGCTATACATACAGTGAGTTGAGGCCAGCCTGTGCTACATGAGATTCTAATTGAAAGAAAAATGAGAAGGAGGAAAGCGAGAGGTAATGGAAGGAAGCAAGGGGGAAGGAAGAAAGGGAGGGAGGGAGGAAGGGAGGAAGGAAAGTAGAGAGGAGGGGAGGAAAGGAGGGAGGGAGGAAGGAAGGCAGTGAGGAAAAGAGAGAGGAAGGGAGGAAAGGAGGGTGGGAGAGACTTATGGAAGGAGAAGAAAGGAACAAACAAATGAATGGATGAAGCGATCTACTCAAGCTGCAATCCCACACTCCTCAGAAGGCTGAGACAAGAGGATGGGAAGTCAAGGCCAGCCTAGTGTACACGCTGAGAACCTGTCTGAAAAGAAAAAGAGGAAAAATAAAACCCACCTTGTACTTTAAATTTATATATTTAATCTTTTGTTTCCTTCATCATTAAGGCATATAAGAAATAGAAATGTGGGCAGAGTGTTATAGTTAATACCAATATGAAAGGAACATTAAGATTTTGGATTCTATCTATGAGAATAACCCTAGCAAAGACTCTAGTAATGAGGGTCACAGAGCCTGAACTGGCCATCTTCTGTAACCAAGCAAGGCCTCAAGTGGAGGGATTAGGACACCAACGCAGAAACAAAACCTTTGACCTACAGCTTGTCCTGCTTGCAGACAAGATCCTAGCAGAATCATCATCAAAGAGACCAGAGAGACTTCATACAGCAACCATGGGAGCAGACGCAAATCCCAGAGCCAAACATTAGGCAGAGCTCAGAGAGTCCTGTGAAGGAGGGGGCGGGAGGATCAGAGGAACCAGAGGGTCAGTGATAACCACAAGAACACAGAACACAGCCCACACAACCAACTGTCAGGGACTCACGGGAGTCCAGCAGAGATTAGGGAGCCTGTAGGGGTCTGACCTAGGTCTTCTGCATATATGTTACAACTGTGTAGCTTGGTGTTCTTGTGGGATTCCTGACAGTGTGAGGGGGATGTCCCTGACTCTTTTACCTGCTTGTGGGACCCTTTTCTTCCTACTGTGTTGCCTCGTGGAGCCTCAAAGTGATGGTATGTGCCTGATCTTATGGCTGTGTTTGGTTGATGTTCCTGGGAGTCCTGCTCTTTCCTGAGGGGAGACAGAGGGGGAGGAGTGGATCCGGGAGAGAGCGAAGGTGATGGGGAGATTCTGGGGGAGAGGAGGGAGGGAATTGTGGTTGGGATATAAAGAAAGAAGAAGTAAAGATGGTGAAATTGTCTTACACAGAGGGGAAAGAAAGATCTTGGATTCCAGAGCTAGACTGAGCTCAGATCACAGCTATGCCACTTACTAATAAACTGGTCTTGGACTCTGGGCCTCAGTTTCCACATCTATAGGATGGGCAGAGGGATGTTACTCATCTCATGTGGCTCTTGTGAGGACTACATAGACTAATATGTATACTTCAAAAATTAGCTGATGTAAATTGTGGGTTGTAAAAATAAATGAAATAGAAAAAGATCTCCTAATATTTATTATTATAAATGCTTCAGTGCCTTTTGGATTGTGATGTTTTATCTGTCCTAGCATACCCTCAGCTAAGACAGGTGGACCTGGAAGGAAATTTAAAAACTCACCAAAGAAAAATAAAACAGCAAAGGATCTATGGCCCTTCCTCTCTCCTCGGTCTTCCTTCATCCCCTACTTCTCTCTTTATGTATTTATCTGCTAAATTACAGCTAGACATGAGGATACATATGTGAAGAGGAAGGATACAAGAAATCTTCTCAACAACGGGAGGACCTACTTCTTGGGACCCAGGAGATCAGGATGCCATGGTCCAGGCAGTGAGCTGTTACTAATTCAGTTCACAAGCAACCAAAGGATACAGGGATACTTGTATCAATAAAATCTGAGTGTGTGCCCTGCACTGGTTGAAATACTTTAAATGCCGTTTCTCTCTTAAGTCCCCCTGGTTGATGCAAAACCAACATCACTATGATCTGCAGCTAGAGTTGACAGGAACTGTGTATAATCTCAGGTGAGTTACCTAACTTATTTGTGACAGCTCCTGTTTTGTATGGGGGTTAGAAGTAGCATTTAAATGAATTAATGAAGTCTTCATATTGGACTAGTTCACTATGTGGACTCTAAGGACGGATGCTTGGGTTAACTGCCCAGTTCTGTCTTTACTAGCTGTACGGCCCTGGGCCTTTGTTCCCTGAAATGAGTGTTTGTAAGGGTGGCACATCCCCCACAGCGTTTTCATACTGACTAAAACAGTTACATCTACAAAATCTTTTTAGAATGCCGAGAGACAAGCCTTTTTCTCTCCCTGTCTTTCTCACCTACTTCTGTGACACTAGCTATGTGTGTTAGTCTAACCATTGTATCCCATTATTGCATTCTTTTCCTATCTTTTTTATGGGTAGGTCTATTTTCTCCTCACATCTAATTTACTAAGTCAAAAACAGGCCAAGAAACATTCTATGCATTACATGTATCCTATATACTCAATAAATGTCAGCTGTGACTATTAATCCTTATATAACGTTAGAGGAAACATGTTCAAAGAGAAATAACTTTTCAAGGTTACGCAGCCAGCGGGTGGTAAAGCTGAATTTAAACTCAGAGTCCATAGTCTTAATTACCTTAATTATCATACTCTGCTGCTAGTGCTGAGAAACTAGTAGGAGACTGCAGATGTTTGGTAATTTACCTTTTTCTCAAGCGTGGATACTGACCATGCCAACCAGTGTATATGGACAACTGTTTACATTAGGTTTTACCAAAATGGAGATCATTGCCTCCTAATTCACTCAACCTACACCATCTCAGCCTTTGCTTGCAACACTTTCAAGTATAAACCCTAGCTCTCAGCTGCTCCTCTGTCTGTCTAACCAGAGGGAGCTCCCCGTCCAGAAGAGATGTGCAGTGAGGCTCACAGTCCTCAAGCAGCTTGTGATTCCAAAATTAGCCTCATGCTGCTGCCATCCTGAGCCCTGAGGCCGAAAGTGGCTCTGGCTGAGGAAATGAATGAATCACCATTTGGTTTTTTTAAATTAGTCTTTAGCTATTTGCAGAAGAAGAACTTCAAATAATTAAAGGAATTTGAAGAAAAAAATAAAAGAAGTAGTGATTTCTTGCTTTGATGATACAGCCGGACTGCATCAGCTTTACCTAAGGATGGAGAAAACACTATCAGATGGTTCTCGCCTTAAGTTCTCTTTAAATAAAGGCCCGGAGGTCAGCAAATATGATATAAATTGGAATGAGCCAGACTTGGACAAAAGCGTATTCTTTTGTCCATCCATCTGATCCCTGTCAGACACAATATAAGCCAATACTATCCATTTTACAAAAGGTCAGGGATTGAACTTTGAATTCCCATTAGATTTTCTCCCCCACTGAATTTGTTTCCTAAAACAGTGTTCAATTAGTATTGAGGACGACATACAACTTCCTTTTGTGTCTCCCACTTTGTAATTCCTCCTTTGGAAGCACCTGCTTGCTTATCCAGCCACTACCTTAAACCAATTATACTTTTAAAATGAACCTGTTTCCAATCTTACCTAAGATATAGAGAGCTAACAGGGATTTTTTTCTAGCAAAAAGAAAAAGTAGAATAATTGACACAAATATAACTACCTTTAAACTCATCAAGAAACTAGTATCACAGGGCCATAAAATATACTGAACGTCAAGAAAAGACCGAAAGTTCCAAATAAAGTTATATGGCGACCATCTGCTACCTCCTGACTGAGCAGAGGTACCATCCATATCAGCAGTGATAAACAGAAAAAATGATTTTAGAATGTGGGAATGCTTTGAAAGTTTACTAAAGGGAATGACCGGAGTAGGAGAATGAGATTTCTTTCAAGCTCAGGATCAGTAAAGGGACGACATCTCACTAGTGGTTGGCTCCTTTCGGCATTTACCCCAGTATCTGGCTCTGGGTTTTTATTATTAAGACCAATTAGGATTTGTGCTGTATAGCATATGACACAGGACACTACTATCCCAGAAAAAAGGTGTGACTAGTGTTTATGTTATTTTATATAGTTGTTACTTTCTCTCAAAAGGAAAAAAAAAAGTATTGATTATGCTCATCCATCCTGCCTAAAAGTATGCTTACACTTCTATCCACATATATATTTACAAAATTCCCAATTTGTCACATACAAATGACCAGGTGCCATACACTCAAGTATAAAGAATAATTTTTTAAAATAAATTACTTAAACACAAATAGGGAATTTATTATCCTTAGAAGTTGCAGACACAAGGTGCTCAAAATATGTAGAGTGGAGAGAACAAGTTCTCTAAACAGGTTTATTCCACAAGACAGGGATTATTTGCAGATGAACAGCCAGGACATCGCAGTGGCGTGGAGATGGGGCATCTCCACAGACTGTATAAATCCCAAACATCATAGGCTCAGGTGTATGTGTTTGGGACACAGGATGAAGGAGGGAGATGTGAATTCTTACTCGTTTTCCATTGAAGATGAGGGGATTTGAGAAGCACTGTGTCTTAGATAGGGTGACTGTTGCTGCAATGAAACACCATGACCAAAGGAATGTGGGAGAAAAGGGTTGATTTGGCTCACACTTCCACATCACTGTTCATCAGTGAAGGAAATCAGGACAGAAACTCAAACAGGGCAGGAACCTGGAGACAGAAGCTGATGCAGAGGCCATGGAGGGGTGCTGCTTACAGGCTTGCTCCTCATGGCTTGCTCAGCCTATTTTCTTATAGACCCAGGACTACCAGCTCAGGGATGGCCCCACCCACCATGGGCTGGGACAGACATACACCCTGCCCCCCCCCTGACCCTTCCCACCCCACCCCCCTTGCCATCAATCACAAATAAAGAAAATGCTCTAAATGTGTCTGTTTACAGCCCGATCTCCTGAAGGCATTTTTAAAATTAAGGTACCCTCTTTTCAGATCACTATTGTTTCATCAAGTTGACATAAACTAACCATCGCACTGACTCTTTAACACTTTTGAACATAAGATGGGCTGTTACTAACACTGTGATGGGAAGTTGCAGAGGAAACAAGGTGAAATCAAGACAGAATATGGCCATTTTTAATATGACTGTTCCCTTCTCAACTAAAAACCACATCCATCATGGCCATCCAGCCCCACATCTCCGTGGAGATGGTGCCAATGTCAAACTCTGCCTATGGTTTCAGCACCACATGAACACTTAGGAAATTCTCATCTTATCACCTATATTACAAGCCATCTTTTTTAAAATTGTATTTATTTTTATTTCATGTGCATTGGTGGTTTTGTCTACATGTATGTCTGTATGAGGATGTTGGATGCCGTGGAAGTGGAGTCACAGACAGGTGTAAGCTGCCTTGTGGGTGCTGGGAATTGAACTCAGGTCCTCTGGAAGAGGAGCCTGTGCTCTTAACCATTGAGCCTTCTCCCCAGTCCACAAGCCATCTCTTTTTCTTTTGTCTGTCCCATGATCATCCCACTGTAGTGCACTGTTGTGTGATATTTTGTTTGTGTTCTGACAAATAAAGCTTTCCAGCCACTAGTTAACCATAGGGGCTGGGTAGTGGTGGCACACACCGTTAATCCCAGCATTTGGGGGGTGGAGACAGGAAGTGATAAGGCAGACTGGAGACAGGATCTTGGCCCCTTTTGGCCTGAGATTCTGGAGAGGTAGGAAGTGACTGTGGCTGCTCCCTTGCTTTTCTGATCTTCTAGGTTTTTACCCCCTATCTGGCTCTTGATTTTTATTGATAAGACTAATTAGGTTCACGCATCATCTGACACCCAACGTTGGGTACCATATGCAGGTGGAAGTTTCTGTCCCACCAGCAACTCCTAAATACCCAGGGCTGCTTCCCAAATTACTGACAGAGGCTTATATTAAGTATAAATGCTTGGCCAATAACTCAGGCTTCTTACTAGCTAACTCTTAAATTAATCTATATTCTACCATGTTTTGCCAAGTGGTGGTACCTTTATTAGCTTGGCACATTCATCTCCTGTTCCCTCTGTGTCTGGCTGGAGACTCCTGACTCTACCCATCTCCTTCCCATCATCCTTAGTTTGGTCACCCCACCTACACTTCCTGCCTGTGTACTGGCCAATTAGCATTTTATTAAACCAATTTGAGTGACAATCTTTACAGTGTACAAGAGGATTATCCCACAGCAGTGCACAGGGCAAGGTACTGAATGAAGAGCCAGAACAGTATTACCAGGTCCTCTTCATCAGCTTTTTTCTGAGCCAAATGCCAACTTTAACTGACATCTGACAAGAGTTTTCCATTCTGAGACAGCACTGTGTCAAACGCTATGTTCACTTAGCAATTGCATTCTGCCACCCATCACTTTATTTTTCTAAACCTCCAAATATTGTCCACAATCCAAAACCATTTTTACTACGTCCATTTATCACTGGAGCCAATTAGCATCCTTGTTTCAAAATCAAGAAAGAAAATCCTAACCATATCAAAAATAGAACAAAACAAATCTTATTTTACAATAAACTTGGTTTCTAGAAGGAAAAGGCTCTCGGAAAAGTATTTGGAGTTTTATCAGATTCCAAACAAAAGATGTTAATAATGACTTCAATCAGAAGCGGTCAGAATTGTAACATTGAGCATCAAACCTGAAATGTAACGCAAGCCTTTGCCTGCAGGAAGAGTGGACCAATTGTGATGGAACAATAGTTTTATTTTAATCATGTGTTCTGGAAGAGCTTATATAAGGGAAATTCCATTGAAAGAAAACAGTATATAAACAATCTACCTTACGTTTTATTTATTCATTTGTTTTCTATGAGCAATTGATATCTTGCCTATATCAGTTCATTCTCAAGACTAGGCATAACATGATTTGAAGAGTAGCAAGAATATTCCAAACCCCCAAATAACTCTCCTTAAACTTTGGGACAAAAACTTCCAGAATAAGCCCCAGAATCTTCCTATAATTCTGTGACTCGGAGGCTTCTCCGTCCCTTGTCACGTGGACGCCTGTTCCCCTCTCCACAGGGCTTTGTCTTTATAGGCACTATTATCTCAACAAGGTCATCCCTCGGCTATCAGGATAACACTGTTCTGTAGTAACGATGCTTCAAAGTACAAGTTGTCCATCGTGACCAGAATGCGGTCTCAGTTACGTGAACCAGTTTGAATCTTCCTGATTTATTAAAGTCAATTTTAACAGGTTATTACTCCCAATTCACTGCCAAGCCAGCTGGTTCTGAAGTTCAGTCTTAAACACTGGGTACTGTCTGAGGTCCCAACTGCAGAAAGGTTTCATCCCACGATGTTCAAATACTATTTAAGCAGTCATGTTTGTGTTCTATCCTAAGTGTCCTAAGTCTGATTTGATTTGTTTTATTGACCCCCTCTGGTCAGTGTCTCCCATAACTGATAGTTGGGACTCTGCTGTCACTGACCATCAGCAGCTTCACAACCAACTATTGCTCCTGAGTGACTTCTATGTTTAATTTTGTCCATAGTTTACTCTCACAGTCATACTCTGGCCTTCTAATCATCAAAGAAATCTTATCCTTCCTATCCCTCTGAGTACAATTTTTAGCCAACTTATATTCAATTATTCATCCTTCACAGGGAAGGCAGTTCTATGCCCTTAAGCCAACAACCCCTGGAAAATGAGTATTTTAATGTTATAGGGATAGACTTATTAGTAAAATTCATTGCATCTTATTTGGAAAAAAGGTTTTGGTCCTGATGACCTCTTGTAAGAGGCAACTCACATCTTCATACATCCTTTGATGTGAGTAGTAAAGTACAAATTATGATCAAAATAAAGGTTACAACATGAGCAAGAAAACTGACATTTATATGAGGAAAAATATGCCATTGGTTGTAAGCACATGATGATAATAACTCTCAAAATGAAATTTAAAGTTTGGCAATGTGTGATCTTGATATAATTATGCTTGTAATTGCATATTTTTTCAGACGCTGTATCAGTAATTGAGAGAAATAACATTTGTTATCCTATAGATTGTTCAAAACAGTGAACTCTCTCTTTTGAAAGTACAGAATCTTGAGGTCTTCCCACATATGGTTTTCAGGAAAATTCTCCAGAGTGAATTACTTTAGGGAAACCAGGCTGAAAGAAGGAATCCCAATATAGACATATATATGTACCTATATACATGTGTACATAGGGTTTATCTCTAGTGTGAGCATCCATGGGTTCAATAGAACTAGACTGAAAGCCTTTCCCACAATTCTCCTGAACAGGATTTTTCTTCATTGAAACCTTTCATGGCATCAAAAGGAACTGCAATTATTAAAGGTGAAGCATTTATCTATACATTTTATTGTCTCTTGAGACAGAATTTTAGCATTTAGTCTGACTAGCCTGAAACTAACTAGCTTGAGTTACCAACTCTGTTTTAAGAACACAGATATTCATATAAATACATACATATATTTATAATATATAAGCCCAGCCTGGCATGAAACTTACTACATAAAAGCAGATTGGCCACAAAGACACCCACCTGCCTCTGCCTCCTGAGCAATGGAAGAGATTATTATTTTTAAATACATATTTTAAGCAACTAAAGCCTTGTTAACAAAACTCGCTTTACACGTGGGTACCAGATTAAGTATGATGCTGAGGAGTTTCATGAAATAGAGCAATAATTAATTAAGCTTCAAAGAGGATGTAGCTACAAAATTGGAGGATGAAATCAAGGAAGGTTTGGCTTCTGCAACTGAAACTAATAAAAATAGACTAAGCTGGTACCTACAGCAGTGACTCACATTCAATCATTTACAGCCTCATTCAAAATGGAGCCATCACTTCTCAGTACAATTAAGAAAGTCACTGCATCTCTCAAAAGACCTGATTCACAGTTATTGTCAAATGCCTGCTATTACAGCTGACCTGTCACACAAAGGTAGGGAAGAGAGAAAGCTAGTTGGATGGTTGGATGCAGCCTCCCAAGACGGAAGGACATTTTCACAGAGGAAGATCACCATCAATTACGCGGTTGGAAGATACCTAGAATAGAGCAGGGACAAGCTGCACTTAATTTTATAAAAATAGCCAGTAATTACATCTAACTCTTTTTGTTGTGATTACCTATGAAGTGCTGTAGGAGCAGAACGAACTGGGGAGAAGTGTGGAATGTCGCGGGTGAGACAAAGAATGTACATTTAGTGCCAGACAGGAAAATAAATTACCAGATGGAGTTTTAAGAGATATTGTTCAGGAGCAGGGGACAGAAAGAAATGTTAGGAGGAAGGCAAGGCTGACCTCTGATAAGAGACTTAGGATGAGGCAGAGTCACAAGGGAATAATTTATAGATAAATGCTGAATCTAAACACGTGAATGAAGGGAAAGATGGAAGAAAGCCTCCCAGTAGAGGCGGCCGTGCTAAGCATTTTTCCAGAAGAGGTTGATAGCTTGCAATGTCAGGTGGCTGAGATCAGCATTTGTGACTGGTCCTAGATATAGTAGAAGACTGGAAACGGGGTGTGATTGGGTGAGTGCATTAAGTCAGCTCTGATAACACATTGCAGAGACGCTGCCACACCCGTTACGTATGAGTAACAAGTTCAGTAGTTATGAAATTTGGTTCTTTGGGTGATACTTTGCTCGACATTACTACATCCTCATACAAACATAATCTGCTTAATGCAATCCTTTCCAGCATTAAGAAAAACCTTCATGGCCCGGCGGTGGTAGAGTACGCCTTTAATCCTAGCACTCAAGAGGCAGAGACAGGGGATCTCTATGAGTCTGAGGCCAGTTTGATCTACAGAAAGAGTTCTAGAACAGCCAGAGCTGTTACACAAACCTGTTAGAAACCCTGTCCAAAAAATAAATAAATAAAATAAATAAGAAAGAAAGAAAGAAAGAAAAAGAAAAAAGAAAAAAAAAAGAAAAACCTTCACAAAGAGCTTTATCCTAAGTGATACCATGAATTACTTATTCATAGATCTTTCGCTAACATCCGCTAACAGAAGTGCATGCCTTTCACAGTAAAAGCATTTGGTCTGTGTAACAGCTGAAATCAATTACTGGGGATGCATACATACATGCCTTGCTGAGAACTGCAACACATACTTGCTTGATTTAAAGAGAGAGAGAGAGAGAGAGAGAGAGAGAGAGAGAGAGAGAGAGAGAGAGAGAGAGATTGAGCACCCAAGCACACTAGTATACAACCTCGGGTGTCATTCTACAGTTGTTCACCTTGCTTTAAGACCGGATCTTCAGAGGCCTGGAACTAGCCATTTTGGCTTGGCTAGCCAGCCAGCGAGCCCTAGGGGTCTGCCTGCTCTGTCTTCCCTGCATTGGGATTACAAGTACGTGTCACTGTGCTCATACTGTTTCCACATGGATGCCAAAGATTAAAACTTGGGTCCTTATGCTTACAGGGCAAGCTCTTTCCTGACAGAGCTATCTTACCAACTTCCTTTGCTCTTTAAGAAAGAGGGGAAAATAAGATGCCATTAACTCTTTACTGCTCAACTTCTTAATGTGAGTCATTGAACCTTCTGGACAGTTGGAGGTGTAACAAGCCCAAATGGTAGCCATTCAGTAAGGGACCTTTGCGTTAACAGAAGAACAAATCTTTTCAGACATGTAACTACAGCTCTGCTACAAGACAGATGCTCCTGGGTATTTGGAAAATACTTTTATCCCAGTTATAAAAGAGAAAAGTGATATATAGGATCAATATACAGAACCTCTATGTGGAAATCAACTAATATTTATGGGAGTATTTTCATAAAATTGGCAGAGAAAAGCGTATGGTGACCCTTACTGTCTGGTCTCATGACACAGACACACCTACTGAGTCCCTTCCATGCTGCAGCAACCATTTTCCCTTTCAAGTGGCTGTGCCACCAAGAGAGAAGTTGACGTAAGTGGCCAGTGTTGACATGCGGTCTACACATTCCGAGCTTGGCCTCCTAGCTTACAAACAGTCACTTGTGACTTAAGTTAGTACTGGATAAGTGTCAACTAAACTGGAACAATTTTGTAAGAAGTCAAAAAGAAAATATTTCTCAACTTACAAAGATACTCTACTGAGAAAATTGCATCTGGGACTCAGTTTAGACAAAAAACTTTCATTGCTTTGAAACCTTAGAGGTTCATCAGGTACTAAAGGCAACTAAATCTCTATATTCCCAAGTTCTGGCTTCATTTATTAGACAGAATTTCAAGAGGGTCCCACCGCTTATTTCAAAGTTTTATCTTACATCTTACTAATAAAGACTCTGCCAGTGAAAGATGTGTACTTAAACAGAGAAGAAACTAAACCCATTCGTGTGGCAATGTATTAGCCTTCTGTTCCTATAAAACTATCTGATATATCAGCTTATGAGGAGAAAGGGCTTATGTTGGCTCATTTCAGACATTCCAGTCCTTAATCAGTTGGCATCAGTCTTTTAGGGTTTATGGTAAAATGACTCTTCATGGTAGGAGCATCTAACAGAGAAAAATGATTCACGTCCTAGATAGGAAGCAAAGTAAACAGGAACAGTGGTGACCACAGTCCCACAATCCCCAGTGAAGGTGCGTTCACAGCGACTTAACAAGCCCCCATTAGGTGCCACCTCCATAGGTCCTATAGCGTCCTTACAGTGTTACCCTGAGGACCAGGCCTTCAACACACAAGTCTTTGGGGGCACATTTGAGATCTAAACTATATGGAAAGTATTACAATATTTTCAGACACAGCAAAGGGTGATGTGGCTACATGCCTTCATCTGAAGAATGTGGGGCCTTGTCACTACACCACCCACCTGCCTTCCAAGTGCTTTGCTGCCCTTATTTTTTTGTCTTTTTCTCACTTAGATCATCAGCTAATCATTTCTGTTAATTAGCTGTTAAGAGAGCAATGTGATGTCTAGGAAGCCAAATCCAGGACCAACTTCTAATTATACTCTACTGGAAACAGAAAGGTTCTGTGTCAGATGATCTCTAGAGGACATCAGTACACAGACTGTATTCCTTTTACTTTTCTTTTAAAAAATAATATTTCTTTACTTATTTACTCTGCATGTATATGTGTGTGTGTAGTTGTGTGTGTGCATGTATATGTGTGTGCATGTTTGCATACATGTGTACACACACACACACACACATGCACATAAAGATCCACCTGCAGGTCTGGTGTTCTTCTTACAGCACATGAGGCCCAGGTTTTGAACTCAGGTAGTCAGGTTTGGGGACAAGCTCCTTCACCTGCTAAGTCATTTTGTTCCAGCTCCCTGTTTACTTTTCCAAGTCTACTGTGTTGTGCTAACTTCATAAAAATCATCTTATGTTATAAAATCTTAGAAGAAAGCAGTGATTAGCCTTTGTGACCTTGAATTTGGCAATGTATTCTTAGATGGCACCAAACGTATGAACAAGAGCAAAAAATAGATACATTGGATTTCCTCCAAATTTAAAGCTTTTATATATCAAAAGGCATTATCAAGAAACTGAAAAAGCACAGCATCCTTGCAAAGCTTCATCCAATAAAGGACTTGGACCCAAGAATTCATAAGGAATTTTTAAACAACCTAAGTTTAAGTAATGAGCAAAGAATTTGTGTACACATTTCTTAAGGAAAATTCATAAGTGGTCAGCAAGCACATGAAAAGATGCTTACTATCATCAACCACCAGGAAAGTAGGAGTCAAGATCCCATTAGACACCAGTTTATGCCCACAATGACGGCTCTCATTCACTATCAAACAAACAAGAGTTCATACGTATATAAACAAATAGGAACAAACCCCTTGTACGTTGCTCGTGTGTAAAATAGTGCAACGGCTATGGAAGGCAATGTGGTGGTTCCTCAAAAAGCTCAATATAAATTACTATATATGATCCAACAATCCCACTCTTGAAAACACAGGGGGAAGAATTTAAAACAGGTAAGAAAACAAATGCTTGCATTTGAATGTCCATAGCAGCACTGTTCCCAAGTGAATGTTATAAATGGGTAAACAAAGTGTAGCATTTGAATCCGATGGAATATTATTTGCTAAAAAAGAAATGAAAGCCAGGCGGTGGTAGCGCACACCTTTAATCCCAGCACTTGGGAGGCAGAGGCAGGCGAATCTCTGTGAGTTCAAGGCCAGCCTGGGATACAGAGTGAGATCCAGGAAAGGCACAAAGCTATACAGAGAAACCCTGTCTCGAAAAAATGAAAAAAAAAAAAAGAGAAAAAGAAAGAAAAGAAAATTGGTAAGTAAAATTTATACAAAGGGTAGGGAGGGATAGCTCAGCAGGTGTGCTGGATAGTCTTATGTCAACTTGGCACAAGCTAAAGTCATCTGATAGGAAAGAACCTCAATTAAGAAAATTATCCCATAAGGTTGGTTTGTATGAGGTCTGTAAGGCATTTTCTTAGTTAGTGATGATTATGGGTGGTGCCATCCATGGCCCTGGGTTCTATAAGCAGCCTGAGCAAGCCAGTCAGCAGCTCCCTCCATCCCTCTGCATCAGCTCCTGCCTCCAGGTTCCTGCCCTGTTTGAGTTGCTGTCCTGACTTCCTTCAGTGATGAACAGTGATGTGGAAGTGTGAGCCAAACAAACCCTTTCCTCCCCAACTTGCTTTAGTTATGGTGTTTCATCAGAGCAATAGTAACCCTAACTAAGACAGCAGTCTAGAGCACTTTCTCTTTCAGAGAACCCAGGTTCAGTTCCCAGCATTCACATGGTGGCTCACAACCATCCATAACTTCAATTCCAGGAGATCTTACACCCTTATCTGGCTTCCATGGGCACCAGGCATGCATGTGGTGCACAGGTATACATGCAGGCAAAACATTCATTTGCATAAAATAAAAACTAATTTATGTTTAAGAAATTTGAAAAATAACTAAGTATTGATCCATGCTATAATTAGAGCAACCTCAAAACCATTATAATAAGTTGAGAAGCTTGATGCAAAAGCTCACACATTTACATGGGCTGTCAGAAGGGATGATAAACCCATGTGGATAGAAAACAGGTTAGTGGTTTCCTGGGTTTTCAGGAATGGAGACTGGCAAGCAGTTACTTAGTAGATACAGGGTTTTCTGTTAGGATGACGAACATGCCTTGGGACTGAAGAAACTAACAGTTGTAAAACAGTGTGGTCATACTTGATGCCACTGAATTGTAGGCTTTAAATTGGTTAATTGAGTTCAAATTTAGGCCCCATTTTTAAAAAAAAAACAAACAAACCAGAAAATTGTTATTGAATGAACTGGCATGCAAATTTGAAATTAGACTTACTGGGGAATTGATGGAATCTTAGTTCAGACAAGGTGACATTAACTTGAAGATATCTGGCTCTCTGAAGTGACCACAAGGCACATGACTGTGTTAGATGTTGAAGTTGATAGATGCAATGTACTGGACAAAACCAAAATCCACAGAAGTACATCTATCCTGTGGTGTACCAATCAGGGGGAGTCCACAGGAGAGGTGCTTGAGAAGACTTCAGCATCTTTCGACTCAAACCAGATGTGTCTGACAAGAGAATGAGGTCTATTTTGGAGATACAGAATGAGGGTAGGAGATTCAGGAAGTATCCCCCAGGGAGTATACTTTCCATCTTATGAAAGTCAATGTCATTAACTTCTACAGAAAATGCCTTGATGCATGATGTGGGCACAAACTACCCAGACCCCTAATTAAAGGGATTTGCTGTAAACTTCCTTCTTCCTGGTGTGTGACTCGCCTCATTTCCAAACTGGTTCAAAGCTATCATCACCCTAAGGATGACTCTTGAATTTGGGTGCATGTGCATTTTGATATATTACTAATACGTAATTACATAATACCAATTACATAAGATCAAACTAGGGTTTCTCTTTCATTTATTAGAAAAGTCTAGCTTATTTTAATTTTTGGTCATGAGCCTAACCTCCAGCCCCTAGCTTATTTTTAAATGGGAAAAGGGGAAATGTTTAATGATGATTACATATGGAACAGTTCCATCTAGAATAGACAAAAAATAAAATAAAAACCATTCACATAGCCTTGGGAGTGGGGGTAGGGTTCTCAGACTGAAAAATCAAGCACATCTACTATTGGGATGTTTTCTTGACTGTAAGTGTATAGAAACGTCAAACTAACAGCAGATTAAATGTGCAGGTTTGCTTAATATAATTTGAAGAGGTGACAAGAGGTTATCTCTCTTGCTTAATCATGTCAAAATCCCCCTGGCATTTTCTATATCTCCTTTCTAACAAAAGGATATTAAAAGATATGGGACATTTGAATAAGGATATGAACAATGATATACTATATTATTTATTATTACATGTAATATAATATTTAATATTATGGATAATATATGATATATTTTATTAATACAATGTATTATAATATGTTAGTATTATATAACATATAATAGTATACCATATTATATACAGCATAATAATAGATAATATATTATGTAATATATAATATATAAATAATATAAAATAAGGATATTATAAAGTCTCATACTCCTGGATGCATGGTCACAACATGCCACCAGGGTGGCAGATAACCTACATACATTTAAGACATAGAGAAGTAGGGGTGAGGGGAGAGAGGAAACGCCAACCGTGCTGTTCCTCCATCAGGCATGATAAGCTAATGTCACAATAGACATTTGCCCCTGCCTTGGCAAGAACAGATTTGCATGCCTACCTCCGGACACAGGGGAGGCAGACAGAAAACTTTTAGCATTTCCATCCTTTAACAAGTAGAAGGCTGGGAACAGAGGGAAGGAATGGGAGTGGAGTTTTAGGTTAGTCAACTTTAAATTTGAACTTTTTCTTGTAAAATGTTAAAGGTGTTCTTAGATGAGACACTCGGAGACCAGAAGAAGGTGTCAGATAGCCTGAAGCTTGAGTTACACATGGTTGTGAGTCACTAGATGTGGGTTCTGGGAATCAAACTCAGGTACTCTGGAAGCATAATCTCTCTTAGCCTGTGAGTCACCTCTCTAGCCCCAGGTGAGACATTCTCGGTTATTAGGCATAACTGAGTTTTCGCCTAATAAACAATCTCATAACCTAGGAAGTACATAATTGCTTAATTTTCACACTATCACACGAAGCAGGCTTTCTCTTGGGCCACCAACCAGCTCCCAGATCATGACACGGAGACTTACTGGTTCTAAGTGCTTGGCCTTCTCTTAGCTCTTATTTTAATCTGTTTCTCTTTATCTACATTCTGCCTCAGGGCTTTTTTTGCCTTTCTTTCTTTCTGTTTGTCTTACTTTCTTACTTCCCGTCTGTCTGGCAGCTGCCCGGCTTCTGGCCCTGGGTGTGTCCCTCTCTTTCTCCCTCATTCTCTCCTCCCTCTTCTTTCTCCTCCTCTCTCTGCCCACCAGCCCCACCCATCCCCCTCCTGCCTAGCTATTGGCCATCCAGCTTCTTATTAGTCCAATCAGGTGCCTTAGACAGGCAAGGTGAAACAAATGTAACACATCTTTACAAATGCAGCACAAACAAGTGTAACACACCTTTATGCAGCTAAAGTAATATTCCACAGCATAAACAAATGTAACATACCTTTACATAGTTAAACAAATACAACACAAGCAAATGTAACACACCTTTACAGTTACAGTAATATTCTACAGCACAAACAAATGTAACATACCTTTACACAGTTAGTAATTTCCACAACAATCACAGGAAAAAAATCTGTTATTTTACCCTTTATGACTTGAATCATTTCTATTTAAAATATATTGACTTGTTTGATTTTAGTTCATTTAAAGACATTGAGGGCTCAGGATGTAAGAGATAAAACAGGGGTTGGGGATTTAGCTCAGTGGTAGAGCACTTGCCTAGCAAGCACAAGGCCCTGGGTCCTTAGCTCCGAGAAAAAAAAGAAAAGGAGATAAAACAAGCTACAAACTGATCTGTTTACCCTGATGTAGTCATTCAAGGAGTCTGGTTTAGAGCCCAGGATATCTGACAATAACTTTTAATTTGAAAATTATTTCCTCTACTACCCTCCTTTCCTTTAAACACTCAATTAGTCACAAGTAATTATATGGACACATACATGCACACACACGCACACACACACACATGCACGCGCACACCACACACACATCACATACACACCACACACACACACATGCACGCGCACACCACACACACATCACATACACACTACACACACACACACACACACACACACACACACACACACACACATACACAGAGTCAGATGAGCAGAGGGGAGGGAAGCCATTATTTAAACCTTGGCCTGGGTAAAGAAGGTCATAACTGAATGTCTAAATGCCAGGAAATTATTATTTTCCTAGGGAACACAACTATTTTAACTTGTTACATCTGAAAAACTGATTTATGTAACAATATTTCAGGGAAGAGTGGTCAGATTTATGATGACAAAAAAAAATCAGTCAGTTTACGAGCAAAACTTCCTCTTTGTTACCCACCAAACCTATCTCAGGCAACCAGGCAAAAGAAGTCTAACCCTGAGCAGTTCTCCCCAGCAGCAAACACTGTCAGCCGGCAGAGATTCCCAGCCGAGGAGCCGTAATTACTTCCTGAATTTCGAAGAACAGATTAAATGGCTATGTACAGAACTGAATATTACCATCTACAAATCTTCCTGCTAACTGATTACCATGAGTTATTAAATGAGTTTCCCGCGTTCCAAAAGATTTCCTGTACTAGCACATCCTTTGTGAGAGTGCCTATTGCCTCTGACAAATGATTCAAAAAATAAAGTATGAGCGTCAAACAAAATGAAGCCAAGGATGTGGTAGAAGAGATTTCAAGGAAGATGCAGATATATCTCGTGGGGAAGAACTTTATAATACATTTTCTAAGGCATAAAGGGCATTTTTTTAACATTTTCTTATAAATATTAAAATTCATTTGCCAAAAGAACAAAAGTCTTCATAAAGCATAATGTTTATAGGTTTTGAGCTTTAGTAACCCAGGCTACAACTGTGATAAAAAAAAAAAATAATAATCTGGAAATATCACTCCAGGGAAAATGCAGTCTCTTCTATTTGGTTGACTTCTAATCTGCTAGCCAAAGGGCATAGTTTATCTATCGCTATGGCAACCATCGTTTCCATTTATTGCAGCCGGAGAAGGAGCATGCTGTGTATGACTGCATAATGCAGTTGTTCTAAGCGTTAATAAATTTTCTCTTATATGCTGTTTTACAGATTGCCATCACATCTACAGTCTTACTCATGAAGGTTACAAGATACACTGGGTCTTATAACGGTCTTCTACAGATATCTGGTTGTATCAGTCCCCTTTAGCAGGCTCCTCCAGTGCAATGTGTTGTGTTTGGAAAGTACATTCTAATCACTTCCACGTATCTCCTCAATATCCATTATGGATGGAGTCACCTCTAGACAGGTTAAGTATGGCTAATATAGAAGGGAGAGGAATCTGAGGGTCTCTCCTAGACCCTACAACGGTTCAAGGCAGAGAGAACAAGTCACCCTGTTGCAAATGTCAGGCAGACTTCAGAACCTAGAACTCAAGGGAAAAGTTAGACCTGAGTCCTACCAGCCTGCACTTTGGTGAATGTGGTGTCTGGGCATTGGGGAGGTAGTTGCCATACTCTACAACAGTCCAATGGAGAAAATATAATTATCTCCATTAAATATGTGTAACATGAATCTAAAAATTACTGAGTAAATGATGACCTTTCACTGACCATTGTCACAGTGGGGAGTAGCAGAGACAGTATCTACTATTGGTATTGGCCTTTATTGGCATAATCTTGTTTTAATTTGGAAAAAGGAGTAATTATATTTTCTTTGTAGGACTATTGTGGGAATTCATTGAGAGAGAGTCATATTAAATACTAAGCCCTCACCTTACAGAACTATCTCTATGCTATGGTTTGACTCTGCAAATTCCCCCCAGGCTTGAATGTTTGGTCCCCGGCTGGTGGTGCTGTTTTGGAAGGTTCTAAAAATGTTGAGAGGTAAAGGCCCAGCTAGAGAGCCTTTAAAGATTATAGTCCACCCCGGCTCCGTCTTGGTCCACAGTGACATGACCAGCTTTTCTCAGCCAGACAAAGTTGTTTCTCCCAGGTATTTTGGTCACAAGGCAAAATTAAGCAGCACCTTATAGCACAAGGCCTGTGTCCAGGAAATAACAGCACCCGGTACTTCCATGCAGTGAGTTGTATGCAAAGGCTGTTCTGACTGCTGACAGGTTAAAGCATCATGTAACTTGCCCAACTCCTCTAGAAGGTAGGCACTACCATTATAACATGAGAAAACTAAATCATGGATAAATGCTGAAAATTTACTACATAGGAAGACTTGTCTCAGAAGAAGATGGAGGGAACAGCAAGATGACTGAGCAGAGAAAGAGGACTTTAGTTTGATCCTTGAAACCCTTGGTGGAAGGAGAGAACTCCCAAAAGTTGTTCTCTCTCTCTCTCTCTCTCTCTCTCTCTCACACACACACACACACACACACACACCACCACCACCACCACCACCACCACCACCACCACCACTAACAAAAACAACAACAATAATAAAATCCTTAAAAGGAAAAGGGAACATAAAGATATTCAGGACTTTATGACTAATATAAAGACCACACCAATGGCCTGTAAAGGCAGAAGTCTAACACCAGAATGAACTGGTGGAGTGATGTCATCCTGTTGCTGGACCAGCAGGATTCAGGATGAAGGAATGGTGGCTGGAGGGGAAGGCAGGAATGACTGGGGTCACATCCAAAGGAGGCACCATTTGCATGAGCAGAGTCTTCAAGAAGAGGAGCTCTCTGGAGCACCTTTGGTACTTTCAAAAGTAGTTCTTGACCATTTTACTAAATTTCATCACATCTATCTGGGACTTACTGCTCAGAACAGAATTTGAGGAAATATAATTGGCCCCCCATATCCATGGTCTCCCCCTCTGTGGGTTCCACCAACTGTGGATTGAAAATAGTTTTTAAAGGTATCTCTACAGAATGTGTACAGACTTTTTCTTTTTTTTACATCATCCCCTAAACAATACAACACAGTAAATATCCACACAGGACTTACATTGCAGTAAGTATTGTGAGTAATTCTATCGATGGATTAAAGCGTATGAGAAGATGTATGTAGGTCGAATGCAAATCCTATGCCATTTATTACAGAGGACATAAGCATCCATGGAGTGGGAACTAATCCCTTGTGGATAATAAAGGGCGCCCGTGTTTTAGAACAAAGAAGAGTAACTGTTAAATGTGTCTATTAAAGACATGTCACGTTAGAACCTTCTTTAATAACTCAAGTTTGAGATGAAATCTCTTCTACTTGAGCCATTTGCAAGCAGTCCCCAGCACCCTGAAACTGTCTGAGGGAAGGTCATTTGTGGGAGTAGGGGCTCTGTGGGCAATGTGCTTGTGCAAGTACTGAGGACCCAGATTCGTGTTCCAGGATCCATGTAAAAAGTCAGCTGTCAGCCGGGCGGTGGTTGCGCACGCCTGTAATCCCAGCACTCGGGAGGCAGAGGCAGGTGGATCTCTGTGAGTTCGAGGACAGCCTGGTCTACAGAGCGAAATCCAGGAAAGGGGCAAAGCTACACAGAGAAACCCTGTCTCGAAAAACAAAACCAAAACAAGTGTCACCATACATACCTATAATCCCAGTGTTGTAGATCTAGAGACCTGGGTGCAGGTGGGAGGGTTGTCTCAAAAACTAAAGCAGGCCATGAAGACGGTCAGAGGTAAAAGTACTTGCCACACAAGGTTAACAGCCTCAGCTTGATCCCGGAGCCCACATCAACAGCAGGACATGGAGGCCCCCATCTGAAATCCCAGCACGCCACTGGTGAGATGGGAGCTCAAGGGTAAGCCTGCTTGAAAGCACACAGCACAGCAGCAGAAACAAAGGAAAACTGAACTCAAAACAGACGGAAGGAGAGAATCAGCTCCTGCCCCCAAAGTTGTTTCCCGACCTCCACATATGCGCTATCCCTGCACAGGCACACACAATAACATACAAGATTAAATTAATTTAAAAACAATGTGGACAGTGAGTGAGGAAAAGTTCACTTGATGTGAACGTCTAGCCTCCACAAGCCTGAAGGCGGCCTTGTGGTGCCAGGCGGTCAGGCACCATTAAGACCGGGTGTGGAGAGAGGCAGAGTGCTTCAGGTCCTGTGGAGAGAGGCAGATCTGGGGAGGTGAAGGCGTGAAGATGGGGCAGATGTGGGAGGCCTGCTTGCCACTCTGGGCCATGGTGATGTCTGGTCCTGGGCTGCTGCCAAGGGCTATGTCTGAGTCTGTGGTCCTGCTGCGTGCAGCCTATGTGGATGTCCGTGACTGCCGTTGCCACTGAGGGCTGTGGGGATGCCCGGGTCTGGCCTGCCATGTGTGACCGTTGCCCAAGGGCCATGCCTTCACAGGAACCTGGTCTCAGTGGCCTGAGCTGTCCCCTAGAGCCATGGAGATGTCCTGGGTGAGCAGCAACAGAAGGCCATGTCTAGGTCTGTGGCACTACCACAGCCAAGGTCTTTGTTAATAATCATAGCGCCTATCACCATGGAAGGTCGTGTGGATGCCCTGGGGTCTGGGCCCCCATAAAGGGCCATGTTGTTTGAGGACCACCCTGCAGCTAGAGTGATGCCAATCTGAGTGGTCTGCACTGCCACTGGTGTTGTCCCAGCCCAGAGCTGCTGTCGAGGACCATGTGTTGGTCTATGGCCCCAGTGCACTCAAGGTCTGTGTTCGTGGTTCCTGTTACCACCAGAGACAGTGCAGATGCCTGGGGTCTGGGCCGACACCTGAGGCCATGTTCGTGCTTGAGGGTCATGCTGTCACCAGTGCCATACAGATCGGTGTTCAGCAGGAACATCCAACTGCTCTTGTCCAGAGGAAGTCTTGAAGCTCCATCATTTCTAAGAATCACACAGCATGGATTCCATCAAAACAGATTCTGGGTTGTCAAGACAAGTACAAATGTTTACTGTACACTGCTGTGACAGTTTATCAAAGTATTATTGTAATGAAGACAGAATTTCAATGGAAGTTTTTAGAACTGTTTGTAAGGGCAACAGCAAAGGTCTGCTCAAGAATGACTTCCTTTGGAACAAGTGGTTGTGTGCTGCTTCCCAGGCCCAGTGATGTCTAGAATACCTCCTGCACTGAAGCTCAGGGGCCACTGAGGAAGAGGGGTAGTGGAGTGGTTGGAAGATCCATAGGAATAGGAAGTTTGCTACAAGATTGTGTCTCCTAGAAATGTACCCACACTCATGAAGTTTCATCAGCATGGCTGCCTAAACAAACACCTGAGCAAGGACAAAACCAATGGATGTCCAAATTTGGAAGCAGGGAAACTCAAGTGCTTCAATTTCAGGCAAAAAATTATAGGGGCATCTAAGAGAGAGTCTTTCCCATGGCAGAGCACACCAGTAGGTTATCATGTTCAGGCCTGAAAATATACATACAACTACATTATACAGACTGGGCAGGGTGTTCATTTATATGTGTGTGTGTGTGTGTGTGTGTGTGTGTGTGTGTGTGTGTGTGTGTGTGTTTAACAACAATTAAAAAAAGAGGCTAGGAATTCAAAGGAGAGCAAGGTGGGGGAGGTCCATGGGAAGAGTTGGAGGGAGGGAGAAAAGGAAAGGAGGGAAATGAGTTTTAATTGGAAAAAGAAGTATCTTCATTGGTCAATTCATACACTGCTCTAGACACCCTTGATTTGTTTCGTATATCCTGAAGCAAGCATCTTCATCAAGATTTCTACTTACTGGGAGAAGTTTCATTTTTTAATTATCTATGTAAAAGTGTAGGAATAACCACATTGACACACCCACTTTACATATGACATGTCAGTTTCAGAGGAGGTACTACAGGCAACTTGGTTATTATGGAGTACAAACAGATTTGGAACAATTAGTTTCTTCTGTCTTATTTACTCTATTTAACCAAAATTTAAGTAAAAATTATCAAAGATATAATTTCCTGTAGGAAATCCTTGACACTTATTTTTATGAGTAATAGTAATTTGAAGGACACAGATGGCTGACTAGAAGACTTACTATAAATGAAACTGAATTCATTCATTATAAACCAGGTTGCATAATGCTACTCAAGGCTTTACATTTCACTTGGAAAGAAAACTAATTATTAAGATTGCTTCTTAAAAATCAGTCTTCTGGCCTGTTTTTTTACAGAATTGAGACTAGACTCATAGGTTCTGACTTAGTTATATCAGAGCTTGAAATTTTTATATCTGGGATTCTGCACATACTTTGATAATACTTTTAAATCCAAATGCATTTTAAAAGTAAGATTATAAAATTTAAGAACAATAATTTTAGAGAAACATCATTACCATTATGTATGTCAAACTCAGTGTTACTCCTTCACATTTCTATTTAAAGGAATTTTCATATTACCTAATATTTTCATTTCTCCAGCACTTCCATTTTATCCCTGTGAAGGCAAAGACAAAACTCTTTCAGATAATTATGAAATCTGCAAAATTTGTGTCCTCATTGGGTGAACAGAATGTCAGACTCAGTTTGGGTTTGGTTAGATGGGCTTTGGTGGTTGAGAAGACTACAGTGAGGTCAGGATTCAGTGGCTTCACAGACTTGGTCAGAGTTGCAGGGCTCATCAGTGGAAAGGTAGATGGTACAAGGGAGGATGCCAGTGTGGTTGTTCGGTTCAGCAGCAGATGCAGCAATTACAAAGCCCATTATTAAGTGCCCAGTGTATGGCCAGCTGCTGTGATGAAGCTGACTTAGGATGGAGGGGATCAGGCGGTGTCAAATGAAGAGAGGATGGAAACAGGTTTACCCCTCGAGTGGAAGACATTGAGCATCTGGGAACTTACCTGAATCCCAGACCCTCATATCTTCCCCATCTATTAGGAAGAACAGAGACCAGAATGCACCCAGGAGAGTATTTAAGGGTGCATATCCAGAGACCTTGGGTAATGAGCTAGAAAAATAGGTAATCAAAATGAACTAATGTTGACATTCAGTCTCCTTTTTCCACAACCTTTCATCAACTGAGCAATGACCTGTCCCAAGTCCTTCCAAATACCTTTACCTTTTTCCTTAATGATACAATGATGTTGCTATTATTGTGATGATTAGCTAAAATGTATTGGACTTGTTTACCCCGATACAGCTTGTTCTCAAGGTCCCCACTTCTAGATCACACTAAACCAGTGGCCAAAACCAGACATCTTAGCTGGTAACTGAGGTTGCTCTGCTTTAAGGACCCCATTCCAAAGAGGAATTCCTTCCCTAACAACTGAATGGAAGGCAGTTAAGAGTACCATGAGTCACTAGAACTAGAAAGTGACATCAAGTCAGGCTAAGGCAACTGCTTTGAGATATGGAGAGCCAAACTTACAAAAGGCCAGAAGTCAGCGTATAGAGATCCCAGGGTATGCCAGACTCGGCTCAGTCGGGGATATCTGCTCCAGTGTACGGAAATCCTGTCCCCAGGTTTCTGCCACTCCTCCCCAGACTTCTTCAACTGCCTTGAAGGAAATACTCATGGAAACAAAATGATCCCCGTTTATTAACTAGAATTTGTTTTATGTTGTAATAGATGTTTTCTTTCAGTTCCTCTGTGTATTTGAGAGACTGATTGTCCTTAACCACTTGATTCTTACCTCAGCTTCCCTCCAGCAAGTGAGCTGATATATGAGTATGTGCCACCATACCCATCTTCCATCAAGCTTCTTCTGATTCTCTTGTATCCACCTTGCTAGTGCTGGAATTCCAGGCATGCGCCATCACACTTAGTTTATGTGGTGGTATCAAACCTAGGGCCTCCTATATGCAGGCCAGAATTCTACCAAGTGAGCCACATCTCCAGCTTACTCTGAAGGCTGGCCCTACAACTGATTTTCTCCTCTAGTGGTGTGCACTATGGGATAACGATCCAAAGGCATGTCTCCCTCCCTCTCTGCAGCTAGGCGTCTCTGCTCCTTTGCAAAGCACGAACATGTGTATATACACACTAGAGACGGTTCGCTGTCTCCACTTTTTACCACATCACGTGTGCCTTCCACCCTCTGCTCTAGGCTCCTGGATGTGTAAGTTGAGCTTTGTGATCCATTAATCTCTACTACCTAACAAATCACTTATCTATCCTCCAACTCCCTTCTCTCTTGAAGGAAGAATATTAACCCTAGCTTTATACATCGACCTGGAACAGAATGTGTCTAACACAACATTGCTGGAACATGTGTCTTCCTTTCTTCTTTAATGAACAGTAGCACACGGAGAGGTCTTGAGTTGACTTCGAAAACATCTCTCCTCCACTTCTACTCCTTCCGGTAACAGGCCAGAATGGGCCGGCATTGAGAAACACTGCCCTTCTCTGGAGGGCTAGCCTTCTCCAGCAGGCAGTCTTTTCTATTGTGCTATTGTACTATCCTACTGAGACATCATAATGCTCTGCAATGACCTATGTCCTTCGAAACTGACCCCTTCAGATTGTGAAGATTGAGTACAGATCACGAATTGTAATAAGACCTCCCTTTGGGAGTTCTTAGGAGAATTCAAGGAAAATTAATTTCAATTAAGTGCATGCAAGACACACTGTTTAGTAAACAGCAGGTCGGCAGCTACTATTGTTACAATGATTAATAAAGCCTGTGATTTACAGAGAACGTTTTCCTGAGAATCTCTGTAGGTGGCAGGTATGCTATTCAAACAGAAGGCAAGAGATGACGACACAGGGTTTGGAGCAAAAGAAAAGTTCGTTTCCTGACAGTGGCTTAAGTGCTAGGAGGAAAACCAGGCACAGGGCTGTTCCTGCCCTTGACACACTCACACACACGCACACGCGCATGCACACACAAACACACACACACACACACACACACACACACACACACACACACACACACACACAGTGTTGGGGGTACAAGAGCATGTGCACAGTGAGCCCCTGCCTGCTAGGGCTCAACACAGGTTGATGAAATCCAAGATTACTCATTCAATAAATAATCCATCCACTCATAATACCCAAATACTGGCAAATACCAGTTTATCATGCTTCAAAGTCCCTGCCATCAAATACCTTAGTACTTTGTATGTGGCTGTGAATGAATCAACAGTGTTCCCTGGACTGCAATTCATTTTGAATTCACTACTCAAAGACCCAAGCTGACCAGGACAGGACTGCTCTCTAGACATCAGATTACCTTAGCCTTTCTTGCCCATGACATAGTAAGACAATGGGAATTATAAACAAGCTCAAGAGCAACCTGCTTTGTTTCCATCAAAAACGTCACAATGGCCACGTGGCAAGACTGAATAACAAGGCATTTGATACACACCTTTTCTTCCTAGGGGCTACTCTATGCTTGCTTACTTAAAAGTTCTGGCTCTTACGCAGGTTCTCGTGACCACCATCCTTACTTCCTTTGAGTTCTACCCCGACAACCTCACTTGTGAAAAGCTATCTATGCATCTTCTTACAAGAGACTGCACCCCCACAGTGACATTTCAAAGTGGTCAGAAACATGCTATGTCTGGATCACTCTAGGCTCCAATTACAGGAAATTGCTCACGTCTCTGACTAGTCAGGCTCTGTAAAGTGTGGGACACTGAAATATCACCATGGAAACCAGGTTGTGGCAGGAGGTAGTCCAGTGACTCAGCAGGTGGCATTCTCTTCATCGATGGGCACCGATGCTCTGACAGGACAGCAGGCCACACCACGGTGGCTTCTTTCACTCCCTAGTGAACTGACAGTTGACTGTGTGTGGTGCGGAAGCAGAGAGAGCGGAGTCAGGCAGTGGAGGGAAAACACACAAATGCAGTGTTTACTACTAAACTAGAACCAGGACTTTATTTACAGAGCCCCCAAATCAGAGTAGCAAATAATTACAGATCAAGCTTGGTAGGAGACAAAACATTATTTCACAACTGCCACTACGTGTTTCTTCCTCTCGGACACAACTGGCACAGATCCAGGCTTGCTATGTTTACGACGATTCATTTCCCTAGAAATAAACAAAATACAAAAATATGAGCAAGTACATAAGAAATCATCTCAGCCAACAGAAAAAAATCTAAACCATAAAGTATTTTCTTTCACTAGAAAATCTACTGGAAAAAAGAATTTCCCAATGAGAATGAGGTAAAAAGTTCAATTCAACTTTTGTTACTTAGTTGCTTTGCATTTTATGAATGATCAGCATCTAAGGAGACACCACCTTGAATACACCCAATCTTGTCTAATCTTGGAAGCTAAGCAGGGTCAGGACTGGCAAGTACTTGGTTGGGAGATCGCCTGGGAATACATGGTACTGAGGGCTTTTAAACCAGGTGTGGTGACACACGCCTTTAATCCCAGCACCCGGGAGGCAGAGGCAGGCAAATCTCTGAGTTTAGGCCAGTCTGGTCTACGGAGTGAGTTCCAGGACAGCCAGGCCACCACACTGTGAGACTGTTTCCAAAACAACAAAACAAAAACAAAAACAAACAAAAAACCCAGCATCCTTTACTAAGTTTTAAAATGTAGCAGTTAGTTACTGAGACATAAATATGATTAAATCCCAACATGTACCCACAGAACAGAATAACAGTAACCTGTATAGTTTAATAAAAAACAAACCCCAAAGCTCTAAGAACGTCAACACTGCATTAATCTACAGGCCCCAAGAGTGTATTCCACAGATGGCCGGGTGGCCGGGAAGTTCTGCTTTGGACCACCTGAGCCCAGGAACTGAAGACACTTTAGGAATCACAGTGAGTTCCTTACCTCAAGAAACAAGACATAGATCTCAGATGTTATGATAAAACATATTAGAATATTTTAAAGAACTGATTGCTAAATATGAATTTTTTAAAAATTTAAAAATTTTTAAAATTCTTTGCAGTCCAGGCTTTGAACTCATGATCCCAAGCAATGGGATTGTAGGTATTTGAATTCATTTACAAAAAAAAGACAAGATTTTGTAAAGACAGCTACACTAGAACTGATTTTTTAAAGCATTTTGTGTCTGTAATTTTAGTACTGGAGAGGCAGAGTCAAGGAGATCCCGGAGCTCACTATTCCAAGGTGGACAGATGATGTCAATTATGGTGGAATACCTGCCACAGGCCTCTGGCCGCATACCCACAGACGTGTGCACAGTCACTCACACACACGCACAGACCACACACACACACACACACACACACACACACACACACGCACACACACGCACATACACACGCACAGACCCCCCCCACACACACGCACACACACACACACACACATGCACACACACGCACGTACATACGCACAGAACACACACACACACACACACACACACACACACACACACACACGCACGCGCGCAAGAGAGAGAGTATTTGTGGACATTTCATGAATTTGTGCACCACCCTCGAACAGGAGCTATGCTAATGTTCTGTGTTGTTCCCATATCACAACACCCACCGCCAAAACAAGCACAACAAACCAACTTCAGCACCACTTGAAACAGTCTAAACTGTGAGTTCTTCCCTCTACCCCTCCCTTCCTCTCATCCATGCTGGCAACTGAACCAGGGTCTCACTCCCAGGTACTTACTCAACAACTGCACTATTCCCAACTCAGTTTTGAGAACTCATTTTCTTCATCTGCACTTTAAACATATTCTCAAAGGTAAATAATGGAAATTCTCATATTCTTAGATGGTATTTCCCCCTTTTGGTAAAAGAGCAGTTGATAGAGGAATGTGCCATAC
The DNA here is from genome assembly GCF_903995425.1 of Onychomys torridus. Lineage (NCBI taxonomy): Eukaryota > Metazoa > Chordata > Mammalia > Rodentia > Cricetidae > Onychomys > Onychomys torridus. The sequence continues at coordinate 6,555,339 of NC_050458.1, read as the reverse complement.
GTTAGTCTATAGACCACTCTATAAGAAAGTTTCCATTTGGTTATGGTGATGATAGAGAGAGGGGCACTTGAAAGGACTGAGGTGAGAGTCAAATGTTCTAACACATACTTCCGGCGACGAGCCTCCTTCATGATGCGCTGCTCCTGAATCTGGCTGTAGATGGATTTCGGTAGATGGCGATGCCGAGCAATCCGTTTCACTTGTGGATGGTACTGAAATTTTTCCTTTAACTTCTGGTTATAATCATTTGCTGCTTTTTCTCGTGATGTAAGCTAAAAACAAAGTGCATTTTGGTATCTTGAATTCCTTAGTTTTTTTGAGTATAAAAATCTAGGAAGCATCCCTTTCACATAAACATGCTGCACATTCCACACAGAACAGTGGAACTTAGAAATTTCAACAACAACAATAAAGTCACAAGTCAACCATTATTGTACAACCAGAGGTAGCTGTATTTCCATGGCATCTACTCTAAATTTAGGTTTTCGGGTTTCTGACATTAGATGATCTCTCAGGACTTGTAGCCTTTGATATGCTCAATCACTACTGCTCTAACAGTAGAGGTGATCTTCCAAATCCTAAATTTCCAGTCTCTGTGTCATCTCTCTCTCCCACCAAAGACAAGTAAGAGCCAGGAACACACAAGTAGGACCAATCTGAACTGATAAAACCTAATGCTGGGTGGTGGTGGTGCACACCTTTAATCCCAGCACTCAGGAGGCAGAGGCTGGTGGATCTCTGTGAGTTCGAGGCCAGCCTGGTCTACAGAGCAAGTTCCAGGACAGCCAGGGTTACACAGAGAAAGACTGTCCCGGAAAAAAAACAAAACAAAACAAAACAAAAAAACCCATAAAAAACAAAGACAAAAACCCCACAAAACAACCACCACCTTCTAAAAGTGCACATTTACAGCAGATGCCTGTGAAGGCAGGCGTCCACATGGGGTCCTCCTCCACTGCTCTCCGCCTTATTTGTTGAGACAAAGTCTGTCTCTGAACCTGGAACTTGCCAATTCAACTAGCTGGTCAGCTTGCCTAGACACTGAGCCCCCTGGTCTTCTTGTCTCCTCCAGGACACTGACTGAGTGTACTGGCCTGTTGCTATGTCTGGCTTTTAAAACAAAAGAGAAAAGTGTGCTCTAGGGATAAAACTCAGGTCCTCCAAACAAGCCATCACCCTAGCCTTGCACGAAACAGTGTTAGTAATTTGTCTGTTTTGTTGCTAATTTTTTATCACAATGGTGTTAATCTGATTAGTTATAAGTACCTCAAGAAACTTTTACAATGATACCCACTAAAACTGAACCCCAGTTTTGTGGCCATCCAAGTAAAATGGGCCTTACCACACCCAGCTTTTCCGAAGCGTTGGCTTTCCACAGGCGGATGTTCATTTCATCTGATCCACACATGATGTACTTGCTATCAGAAGTCCACTTGACACAAATGACGTGCTGCATTCGTTTGGTGTGATACACTTCCCTGTAGAAAGGAATTAGGTTAACATCTTCAGGATTTTTACAGGACATTTTTATTTTTTTAATCATTGCCTACCAATGAACAGAAAACTATTTTTGTGTCCTGAGGAAGTATACAAGGAAAATTCAATTGCATTTCATAGTATTTTCATTGAACTTAACTAATAAGGTTCTATTCTAAGTACTTGGGATTAAAACAAACAAAAATGGATGAACTAACAGAATATATAATAATAATAATAATAAATAATATATTATATATAATAATAGAAATAAATATAAACACTAAGAAAAACCAGACATAGAAAGCTTCACAAAACTGTTGAAAGCATAAGATACAAACAAAACTTAATTTTAATTCAGGGATAACTTTGATCCCCTCCCACACCTGTTTTTAAGACAGGGTTTCCCTGTGTAGCTCTGTAAACCAGGCTTGGTCTCAAAGTCAAAGATCAGCCTGCCTCTGCCTCCTGAGTGCTTGGGATTAAGGGAGTGATTAGGTGTGCTACCACGCTGGCTAGAAATGGCTTATTCTTAGTAAATACTTTCTCATCCCCAATGTAACTTAGGTCAACAGCCACCATCCCCTCAGTGACATTTTACTGGAAAATAACATGAATGTAATGGCCTCCAAAGAGCACACTCTAGCACACTGAACCGAGCTCTGATTTTTGCTTGGGCACACTGTTTTAAATGCCTAATTGAAGTGAGAGTTTATTTCTACGTGTGAAAACACAGGCAGGGCTGCAAAAGTGTCTGATAAGCTGAGGTAAGAATCATCTAATAAATGGCGACATCAACTCACACCTATTTGGGAACGCTGTGAAACGTGCTAAGTGAATTCACAGAAGATGCTATATTGGGGGGTGTTAGGAAGGGCATTTCAAAGCAAGTGAAAGGTCAAAGAAATTAAGATGAGACTTAATTCCAAATATGGAAAAAATGAGTCAAAATGCAGACAGCATGATAGAAAGTAAGCAAGTCCAACAAATTATTCACAGTAAAATAAAAACCACAGACAACCAAATCAGATACAAATCATATTTATAGACTATCTCTAAAGTGCACTCACACACTAGCCTTGTTCACTGCTCCTAAGATATGTACTAAACACTAAAACTGCAAGAATTTATTTTTAAAGAAGACAATGATTATTAAACAAAGCTTAAATGAGAGACTTCTTCTAAAATGCCCAGGTTTTTAAAAAACATGTTGATCTCTTATGATTTCCACTTTCTTAAAAGCCATCTGCCACACACACATAAAATTCTTCACAAGGTGGCATGAGTTTACATCTGGAATTTCAATTAAGTTTCAGTAACAATCAAAAATAACTTGCTCAGGTCAATCAGTCAAATCTATGGCTAGGCATTGAAGCAACTCAAAATCCTCCTTAGTGGTAAACTATGTGGCTCCCAACCTCTTGTTTATAATATGCTCGATGTATTATTAAGTTCACTAAAAGTTGTATTAGGAAGCATTTTTTAAAACTTAAAAAATAGTCTAAATAAACCCAGTTTTTCTTGTGAATGCTACTGACTTTGTTTGCTTAGAAGACTGAATGACATCTCATCCACGTGAGAGCAACGGGATGTCTCAGTGAGCGAAAGAGCTTGCTGCCAGTCTGACGACCGAGTTCAAGCCCTGGAGCCCACACTGTGGGAAGGCTGAACTGAGTCCCACAAGCTGTCCTGTGACCTCCACAGGCACACCATGGCAGATGCACAGGCATCTATATACACAACAAATAAACAAATATTTGTAACAATTAAAATAAATTTTCTCTTTGAGGACCAGCATGATCTACATACCCCACCCCAAATGTACTCAATGGGCTGGGAAGATAGCTTGTCTGGCATACATGAGCCACATATTTGCTTTCCAGCACTGCATAAAGCCAGGCATAGTGGCACATGCATGTAATCTCAGCATTTGGGAGGTAGGACTGGGGAGTTCAATATCATATTTGGCTACATAGCAAGTTTAAGGCCATCCTGGAATACAAGACTTTTTTTTCCCCTTTTTTCTGAGACAGGGTTTCTCTGTATAGCCTTCCCTGTCCTGGAACTCTCCACAGACCAGGCTGGCCTTGAACTCAGAGATCTACCTACCTCTGCTTCCTAAGTGCTGGGATTAAAGGTGTGCGCTACCACTGCCAGGCACAAGAAAGAGACTCTTAATTTAATACAAGACAAAACTAAACCTCAAAGCTAAGGAGTGAACTTCGACCTCTTTAAAGACTTTCAAGAGTAAACACTTTTAAAATAAAGGCAAAATGTAGTCTAAGCTTGGTTACACATGCTCTGTAATGTCAGAAAGGAAGAACAGACCATGGAAAATGAATTGGAGCTGCTCTCAAGCTGAAGGAGGAGCGGCATGTATATCTAAACTCCCAAGACTGTATCTTCAAATGACAAGAGGACAAAATCCTCCAGTAAGAACTCCTTTTTACAATTCCTTCATCAGCTGAGCTTTCCAGCTAGACCTGCATTAATTAGCCCACGTGGCTTTGAAATAACTCATCCTGAACCTGAGCCTGTGGGTTCCTGATCTACACCTAGTACCAGTCACTCCACTTCTCTGACTGTTTCCGTCCATTCTTTACTTACACATCATATTAGCACAATCCCACTACCTTTAAAGGCCAAATGCCAAACAAACAATGGAGTCTTCTGGCTCTTCATACTGTTACAAGTGTGAGGATCTTGTAGGAAACCGTGCAAACTGCGCATGAATGCGGGGGAATTCCAAGGTCATTATAAGAGCCAACACCAGCAGTGCACAGGAGAAATGTGCACTGAAAACCGAAACCTTTACGACACTCTCATTAGCATGCATGACTCAATCATACCTGTAACCGCAATCATCTGCTGGTGATGAACACAAGCTAGAGTCATCTGAGAAGAGGTAGCCTCCACTGAGACAGGCTTCCATCAGATTAAGCTACAGGCAGATCTGTGGGGCATTTCCTTGATTAATGACTGGTGTGTGAAGGCCCATCCCGCTGTGGGTGGTGCCATCGCTGGCTGGTCACGCCACTGGGAAGTGAGCCAGTAAGCAGGCTCCTCTACGACCTCTGCTTTACTTTTTGCATCCAGGTTCCTGCCTCGAGCTCCCATCCTGACTCCCCTTCATGATAAACTGACTAGGATGTCTACATCAAATTAACTCTTTCCTCCCCAAGTTGCTTTTGGTCAGGGTGTTTCACCACAGCAACAGAAAGCAAATCCAAACGGCCTGGAGCCTACACTCTTCCTGCTTCTCCCTCCTGAGCACCACCAAGCTCAGCTGTCACAATTCTGATGGGTCGCTTGTCCACTTTCCTTCGGTTTATGTGTACTGTTACAGCACATGTCTAAGCATTACTAAAGAACAGTGAGAATGTACATGCAAGTTCCTTGTATGTACATTAAAGTCAGGCTTTAAGGCGGAGTAAATGATCTAGGGGAAGAATTCACTGGTACAGCACTTGCCCCAAGGGCCTAGGCTGAATCCTCAGCACACAAAGTCAGCCAGCAAAGCAAAACATGAAGTACAAAATTTCCCTGAAGTCTCTGAAAATGCCACCATTTCCTAAAAATTACCTCAACATAAAAAAAAAATGCATGTATAAATGCTACACTCAATTACATATAATAAGTAGTAAAGTTAAGCTGTAGGAAACACTCAAATCTTAAAAACAGGAATCCTACTAAGCATGCTCACAGACTGGAATATACAAATGGGATGGGTCAGCACTCACATCTCCCACCTCTCAGTTCAACAGAGGATAGAGGTGACCTGACCAAGTAAGTAAATGCCATCTTGTCCCCACTCTATTTCATGTCTACCTAGACTCTGCTTCTTAGGCTTTCATCCCGTCAGCAGCCACGGGAGACTTGGCAGCGCTTTGGGGACTGTCTATGACCCTAACCATGGTCTAGACATATTAAACAAAATATCTGGTGTTTGTGCAAGCTTAAACATAAAACTAGAATAAATTAGAAATAATTGCCATGTAGTGTCTGGAATATACTGAGCTTCGCAAGAGCACAGATGTTACTAGGTAATGTAACCCTGCTCCCAGTGGCACTCCTTATGCACTGATGTACTGGGATTTTGTCTTTTAAAATGCTGTACCTCTGAGCTTGGTCACCAAGAGATGTTTCAGAGGCACAAGTCTGCTCTAGGTCTAGCCATTAGTAAAATGTCTCAGAACTTTTAAATGGTTTAATCAGCCTCATAACTACCTTGTATGGACCTCTTCACAGGTACTGACAAACCCAGAAAGGAAGGGGATGAGCCCAACAATCTAAACTGTTTCTTCCTCTCATCTCTGCCTGGTAGAGTAAGTAGGATTTGAATGTGCAAAAAACAATACCAGGGAGTATTATTCATTGCTTTTTAAACTACTTTCAGAAAAAAAAAAACAAAAAAACTGAGTTCTTAACCATCAAACTAAATTTTTTAGTAAATTTATGAATTATATGGAAATAATCTCCTACTCAATAAAACAAAGCACCTGATTTGCCCTGACACAATTCAGCAGATGTCCACACTCCACGTCACGATACTTGGGTGTAACCCCTATCTATCATATACACACAACCAACCACCTTCTGGGAAAAAATCAATGATTATCAGGACTAAAGAAATACCATGCAGAAATAAGGGGCTTGATGGCAGTTACATACCGGCTTCGGCTTTTGTCCACAGGAAAGATTCTAATTGATTTATCAAAACTAGCAGACACAAATTCTTTCCCAGTGGGGGAGTAGTCCACATCTAGTACCGCAGAGACGTGATCCATGTGGACCATAACAGGAGTGTCCAGGGCACGCATATCAAAAGTGTACAAGCTGTAAAACATTGTCAAATATTTCATTTAAATTTATAGAAAGAAGCCACATGTAGTATTACAAGACATTAGTAAAAAACAAGAACATCAGCTAAATGATGACTCTCTCTCTCTCTTTTTTTTTAGAACTGAGGATTGAACCCAGGGCCATGTGGCAAGCGCTCTACCACTGAGCTAAATCCCCAACCCCATGACTCTCTTAATAAGCAATCTGATTCTGAAAACAGTTAAGGCAGGTAAGACACAGAGAAAAACACCAATGATTCTTACTGCTTTGTAGTATGAGACGAAACCAAAACAACAAGCCACTGAGATGGCTCAGTGAGTAAAGGTGTGTACATCAAGACAAGTGGACCTGAGTGCAGTCCCCAGAATCCACATGGTAGGAGAGAACCGACTCCCACTAGGTGTCACATGCACTATGGGCTGTACATGTGAACACGTGTGTGCCCCCCCCCCCCCACAAATGTGGAAGGGGTCAGAGAGCAGCCTGCCCTGTGAGGACAGGAGCTGGTTGCCTGCATTCTGGAAGAGGGCCTTCAGTGATCCTGATTATGCTGTCCATTCCCAAACTAGTATAAAATAATTCTCTTTGCTTAATTAAAAAATAATTTAAACCACTCAATCTATGGCAATTTGTTAGTTGTCTAGACTAAGATAATGACAGAAAATAATACATGCAGGCAGACACTTAGAAAAAATTCCGAACATTCCTCTCACAAGACAAACCACTCTGGGTAGGGTACTTCCGCCTTCATGCCTCCACAATCAAGAGGCTGAAGCAGGAGCTCACAAACTGAAGGCAGGCCAGCCTGGGCTAGGGCCAACCTCTAGGCCATGCCGAGCTATGTCAAAGAGATCAAAACTAACAGTCCAAAGCACTGCTCTTTTCGGAGCCTCCAACAACCCCTAGGTGTGGGAGCCATGGTCTACTATTCTGAGGTTAACTTCTGACGTGACAACTACAACACATTGCCTGCCTAGAAGAGCGAGTCTCAAAATTTCTTTTCTTTTAGCAAACTGCTTTTAAAACAAATTGTCTCAACAATCTGTGGAGGAAGAAAAATTGCAAATTCCAAGCAAATCAATCCATCAGGACAGGCGTGCCTACCATTCTGAGTTATGACAACTCTTCAGGCAGCCATCTACCCTTTATTGTCCTACAGACAGTAAAGCACTGCACTGAGCTAGGTTGAACAACCTGCCCACTGCTACAGCAACAACTGAATGCCTTCGATCTGCATCTGAGTTTTAATGAAGACTTACTGTACTAGTTAAAGAAGCACAAAGACAAAGGAGAGAGCCACCACAGCAGACCTTCTGTCTTAGAAAGGCTCTCATGCAGCCCTTGAGCCATGGAGTCAAGTTCTCTCCAAAGCAGATAACCCTAAACTCCTCCCTTCTTGCTTCAGCCTCCCCAGTACTAGGATTACAGGCATACACCATCATACTCACCAAGAGATTTTAAAAAAAAGGACGGACAATTATGAAAACTAGCAGTCATTTCTTATAAGAGCTATGTCTTGTTTTAGGAACTGTATATAATTCTTCCCAAGGCAAGAAATGAGAAATTCCAAGAAGGCTCTGAAAAAAGATTATCTTGGCAAAACAGCCACTAGTTCACAATGTACTTTAGAAATCTTAGCAGAGAGGGCACTATGCTGCTGAATTATTCTTGTCTTTTCTTGTCTTCAATTGCAACAGCACCATTTCATTTCAAAGCAACTATTACAGTAAGTAAAGGCTTCAATGTGGTTAGTACTGCTAATGACTCAACTGCACTCCTTCTCAGTACAGGAATCCTGAGAGAGGGCTTCAGGCAGAGGCACTAGAGCGCCCATAGTCCCGTGTACGAGCTAGTCCGCCCTTTACACTCTCCTACATTGGATACAGTGAGAAATGGCCTTCTTACTGTGTGTGTGTGTGTGTGTGTGTGTGTGTGTGTGTGTGTGTGTGTGTGCGCGCGCGCGCGCGCGCACAAGCATGCTTCCTTGTCTGTGTGTGCACTACATACATGCAGGCGCCTCCAGAAGCCAGAAGAGGGCGTCAGATACCGGGACCAGACTTACAGGCAGATGTGAGCTGTCCAATGGGTGTTGGCAACATAACATGGGTCCTCTGCAAGAGTAACAAGTACTCTAGACTGTTGAGCCATCTCTCCAGCTCCCAGTGGACCGGCAGATTTTAAATACAGACAATCTAAAGTTCAAATCCACCAACAAGCTTGTACCTTCCCGAAAAGTATGTATTAAGAATGTACTTAAAGCCAGGCAGTGGTGGTTCAAGCACTCAGGAGACAGAGGCAGGCAGATCTCTGAGTTTGAGGCCAGCCTGGTCTACAGATCAAGTTCCAGGACGGCCAGGGCTACACAGAGAAACCTTGTCTTGAAACCACCCCTCACAAAAAGAATGTACTTAAAAATAATAAAATGCATTAAAAATATAGCAAGACTAATATATAATTTTCGCTAGATTAACCTCTCTGGTTATACATCTTACCTGACAATACTAAAAGGATGAAATGAGACAGCCAATGCATAGTTTCAACAAGAGTAAAGCATCACATAAGAATCATAAAATCTCATAGTTCAAAGTCTGCTATGTCTGTTTTGTTTTGTTATTTACTGAAAGAAAAAAGGCAGCAAATCCTAGTTATGAGTAGGGAGGCATGAACTAACTTGGTGTATCTGAATATATAAGAAATTGTCCGCCCCGTATCTGTCCATGACAATTTCACTCAATTCGTCCTGGTCATCCATCGAAAGGCAGTTTATTCTAGGAGGTCTAGTGATGACAATTAGAGCAGTACTTCTGCCCAATTTGTGTATCATTCTCCCAATGCTATGACAGCTTTACAGGCATGGAAAGCACATGCACTGTTAAGCTAAATTTAAACTTCCACTTTCTGTTGGCTCTAATACTGACAGCAAATGGTTTAACTACATGAGCTTCAGCTACTTGAGGAGTCACAAACACCTCTAAGGCACATACTGCTTCCAACAAAACATATATGGGCCAAGCCTGACTTGCTCATGTTTGTTTGTTCTGAAACAGTGTCTTCCTACACACCCCAACCTGGTTTTGAACATTCCGTGTAACCTGGGTAGCCTCACACTCAATCTTCCTGCTTCAGCCTCTGGAACACAGACATGCACCACCACACCTGCTGGTCCAGTCATTATATAAATGGCCTACAGCAGAGACCGTCCAGTTGCTCCTCTTTGGCCAAGTGAGCCATCAGGTCTCTACTGTAACTATCCCACACAGGCATCACACCATCAATGCCCATACCAGGAACACACCCAAGTAAACAAGCATGGCATGCTCACAAACTGTGGCTCAAACAGGATCTCCCCAAAGATTCCAGTTTACTGTTCTTTGTCTAAGTTCCTTTAAAATCTGAGAAAATATCTTTTCTAAAAACCTCTTCTCCAATTTGGGAAATTATTTTTAGCAAAACAAATGAGAGCTTCCAAACTTGCTTATGAAAATGTACTTGCCAAGTGAAACACTATCTTAACAAGGCAAGGCAATGCAATGGAGTCATTTTTGATAGGAGTAAGTTTCTAAAAAGAGAGACACTTACTTATAATCTTCATTTGCTGCAGTAAAATTGAAAGCTTCCATAGGGTTCCAACAGATTGTATTTGTTCTCATATCCAAGATAACCTGAGAAAGGAAGCATACATTTTTATCTCATTACCACAAAATTAACATATACAAAATGAATACTTTTTCTACTTTCTTTTTTTTTTTTTCTGATTTAAGCAAATATTTTCATATGCACAGTACACAATTCAGAGCAGTCGGGAAAGAAATCAAGGATTATTTCCTGAGAACAGAGTGGTAACTACAAAAAGACAAAACAATGTTTGACACCTGGCCCCTGACCTTCAAATGACTTATTAGATAGGAAATTGAGGCATATATTTTAAACAACAACAACAACAAAATGAAGATACAAATAATAAAGCAACAAATGGTAACATACAAGGCACAAAATTAACAGTGAACTTAGGGATCAGAAGAAATGTTTCAAAAGGGAAGCAAGATTTGAAAGACCCTTTGAAGAATGGTAACTTCTGGTGTTTCATCCGCAAGGGTAACTGTGTCTAAGGAGGAGGAAAGTAAAGAAATCCATGCGTTTACTGCACCAAGCTTAGCTCCCGGGTTCTTTCCCACTAACTAACTGCTCCTGGAGGAGAACTACTACAAATAAAAAGATGAAGGAAGGTAGCCCAGTGGATTAAAATAATAACAATAATAATAAGGTTGCACATAGTGGTGCAGCCTTTAATCCTAGCACTAGGAGGCAGAGGCAGGCAGATCTCACAGTGAGTTCCAGGACAGCCAGGACTACATAGTGAGATCCTGTCTTGAAAATAATTAATCAATCAATCAATTAATGAATGAATGAAAAGAAAAGGCAAACAAGGTAAAGTAGCAGTGTCCATTACTATCTACATGTGACAAATCCAATTAAGCATTGGTTTACTGTTTAAAACAACCAATAAATGCAATGTAAACTGGGCTCAGACTTTGAGGGCACTGACAGACCACAATTGTTTTCTTCAATTTACAGCTGATAACTCCACTAGAAATGGACTGTATGGGAAGGTGAGTGTACTTGTCAAAGACTACTCTTTAGTAAACCAGACCTTCAGGTCAGCATTCTGGTAAATGCTAAAAAGCATCATACCTCATTTCTTTTCTTTTTTTTTTGGTTTTTGAGACAGGGTTTTTCTGTGTAGCTTTGCTCCTTTCCTGGAACTCACTTGGTAGCCCAGGCTGGCCTCGAACTCACAGAGATCCGCCTGCCTCTGCTTCCCAAGTGCTGGGATTAAAGGCGTGCGCCACCACTGCCCAGCCGATTTTAATCTTTTTTTTTTTTTTTCCCAGAGCTGAGGACCGAACCCAGGGCCTTGCGCTTGCTAGGCAAGTGCTTTACCACTGAGCTAAATCCCCAACCCCCTCATTTCTATACTGCAAGGTACTGGTTAATACCTTTAATTTTACAAAAGAAATACAGACAGCAAAGTTCACCTATCACACGAATAAATAGATAAATTTGTACTTTTAATGAATATACTAATCTCATTTTCCCTACTTTTAATATCTGAATCTATCAATACATTACAAAAATGTTTTGTTTTGTTTTGTTTTCATTTTTTTGACAGAGTCTCATAAGCCCAAGCTGGCCTGGAACTCAGTGTTTCAAGAATAACCTTGAAGTCCTGATCTTCCTGCCTTCACCTAGCAAGTGCTAGGGCTGCAGTCCTGGCCCACCCCATCCAGCTGACAAAGATTTTATATGTGAGCTGTGCCAATGGACTCACGGTGCACAAGTGACATCTAGCCTTTCTTGCGCCCTGAAAATACTACAAATGCTTGATACCAGCTTCATACTCCTCTTAAAATGGCAGTCCATTCCAGGTACAACAGTGTTTCTCTCTCTTGAAAGCCAGCAAAAGGATGCATGAGCTTTGATAGCTAAGTACTGAAATGACCATGGTGAATGCAAAGACTATGAAAAACCTCTCCTTGACAAGATAGTGCTTGTCTAAGTCAAACTGGCATCAGCATGTAATTAAAATAGTTGGTAATATGAATGAGTCCTAAAACTGTTCTGAATAAAATAATGGGTATGTCATATGATAATCAATCCTCCCCCCAATTAGTGCATATTAAGCAATGCAATGAAATACCTTTCATTTTACAAGTTTCAATTTAGCAAGTACTAATTAGATGACTAAAATGTACTGACATTACTGAGGTCACAAAGAAAGGGAGTCTAAATCAATATTGAGTTGAATGTTATCACCACCATTCTGGGGTTAAAGAACAGCTCTATGGTCACCAAGTTTGTACCTGTACAAATGTACATATGTAGATATCTTCTGTAAATAACCTACTTTTTCCTCTCTATTCTCCACCATTTGTCTAAAGAATCAACTCCAAAGTAAAAACTGGTTCTTTTAACATAAATATTTCTGCTTTAGAAATACTGGTGATTTTTATAAAGGATTTTGACGCTAAATGCAGTTTCAAGAAATGTTCTTCAATTTAAATAAAGTTAACTGAATTTCAAAAGTCAAAAAAAAAAAAAAAAGAAGAACAGCTCTATGAAGAAGAACGTAACTGTGAAACACTGGTGTCACTTTTCAGTCACTTGATATACAGAATGCCTTAACAATTGTATAAAACAGAGACAAGACTGAAACCCACCTTTTTCAGAGGAGTAGCTTGCCGCATATCATACAGTACTATATTTCTATCAGAAGCACAACTTCCCAAGAGAAATGTCTGAAAATAATTGTAACAATCACCAATTAAAAGCCAGGCTTGGGAGCAAAGCACAAATTATTTATTTTTAATATTTACATTAAGCCTTCAAACTGTAACACTGAATATATCCCATTTTATGAGGACATCATAAATCACTCACCCGGTGGCGGTGGCACACGCCTTTAATTAGTACTCGGGAGGCAGAGGCAGGCGGATCTCTGTGAGTTTGAGGCCAGCCTCGTCTACAGAGTGAGTTCCAGGAAAGGTGCAAAACTACACAGAGAAACCCTGTCTCAAAAAAAAAAAAAAAAAAACAGAAAAAAAAAAATCACTCATAATCTCAACTAAGTTTAGTATTTTCATGGTTAAATCTCCATGCATGTATTTTAGGTACCAGCATTAACAGTGTGTCCTATTTATAGCAGAACGTATTTTACATACCTGCTCTCCAAAGTAAGATTTAGTTACTGCTTTTAACTACTATAAATAACACTTAGGTAAACATTTTCAGACATTTAAACTCTTCTTCTGAATTGTTTCCTTAACATGAAATTTCAGGAGTGGTATTAGTGAATCAAAAATGTAAACAATTTTATGACTTTTGACATTTAAGGCTGCTTATTTTTTTAAAGTGATATCAATATCACTGTAATGTGAGAATGTACCTTTTATTACAACTGGATGAATCAGGCAGTCATTTAAATGCTCTATATGACAATATATCCTAAACACTTAAAATTTCTGCTTCATTAGAAGGTAAACATTTGTGAATGCTGCAGAAATTTGCCCTGTCCTTTGTCCAACTGTGTGCATGTACACGTGCGTGCACTCGTGTGCTTGTGTGTATATATGTATATATCTTGTGTATGCATAGTTTATGTATACATGTTGTCTACATGCATGTGTGAGTAAAGGGGCATGTGGAAATCAGAAGTCAATGCTGGATGTCTTCCTCTTGTTCTCTACATTGCTCTCTGTAACAGGACCTCTTCCTAGGCCTGAAGATCACTGTTTGGCTGCCTGGCTGGTCAGCAAGTTCTGGGATCTGCCTATCTCTCTGCTCCCCACAGCACTGGGGTTTCAGACATGCACTAGCATACCTGGCTTTTCCATGAACAATGGAGATGCAAGCTCAGGTCCTCATGCTTGCTCAGCACTTTACTCACTGAGCATCTCCTGAACCATGGTTGTGTCCTCCCTTCCACAGGAGTCTCTGGCTCACTATGTTGTCCAGGATGGCATCAAGCTTGTGACACCCCCACCCCTTCATCTCCAGACTCTTGGATTACAGGCATGTTCCGCCACACCTTGCGAAGTCAATTTTAAACACACAAAGCACTTATGACAACCCTTGCTGCTGAGTGAAAACCAACTATCATCCAGTAGAGCTCTGATTCCACTTCTGCGAGTGTGGGGGTGGGCTTGCCTGTCCGTAAATGCCAGAGACAACTGTGTTCTTCTATTGCTCTCCACATTATTTATTTAGCACATGCACGTCATCTCCATGGGTGTGGTCGTCAGGAAACAACTTTATAGGAGTGAGTTCTCTCCTTATGCCATATGGGTTCCAGGAACTGAACTCAGGCTCCAGACTGGTGGCATGTGGGCAGTGTGCTTACCTACCTACCTTCCCCATCTCCTCAGCCATATAAAAATCTTTGAAGATTCATTTTTTTAAATGTGAACGACTGTTTTGCCTCCATGTATGTCTAAGTTCCACATGCATGCCTGGTGATTGGATGCAGAACAGAGTGTTGGATTCATTGGAACTGGAATTAAGGATGGCTGTGAAACACCATGTGGGTGCTGGGCACCAAATCCAGGTCTTCTATAAGAACAGCACGTACTCTTAACTACTGAGTCATCCCTTCAGGCCCTCTCCCCACCTTATTTTCTGAGGCAGTCATTCACTGACTCTGAAGGTCACCATTTTGACTAGAAGAGCTGACTTGTGAATCCCTGGGATCCTTGTCTCCATGCCCTAACACAGGTTACAGGCACGCCACCATGCTCAGCTTTTACAAATCCAGTCCTCGTGCTCATACAACAGGCACTTTACCCCTGAGCACCCCTCAGCTCCTGATCCCACTCTCTGCAACACTATTCTTATTCATGGTTCTAGACACCACACTCTTGGCTTCTGCCTAATGTGACTTCCTACTGCAAACAGAGGAGGAAGAAAGAGTTATTTACTAAATAGCTGTATGGCCAGCTAGTGCCTACAGTGTGCACACAGTTTAATGAAATATCACAAACTAATGTTAAAGACATGATCTGGATTCCACTCTTTTCAAAAGCCTGTCTCAATTGCTGCTTCTGAGACCTCTATTAGTTGCCCCTTAACCTCTTAACCTTTAGTGGTTTTTCACTGTTACTGTTGTGTAAGACCATGGTCAAATTTCTAAAACAAAGACTTTGATCTAAACATAGCAAAAAGTTCCAGCTAGACTGAATTAAAACTTTCACACTGCAAAATGTGGCAATCCTCAGTATTAACTTCTGTCTTTACCAGAATTTTAGGCTTCAATATTTTATCAGCCAATTAATTATTCATGAATAAAGGAAATAACTACTCTATTTGTTCACAGCAATCTGCCCTGCCCTCTCCATTAGCTTTCATATAGAGGAAGAGACATGCACATCATTTGCTTTTATCACTAAGTCAATTCATAAGATTAGAAAAAAACAGGCAGCGGACAAATAGAGCTATTAAATAGGCAAGTTTGAAAACCATGGTCGACAGGTCATGACCAATTATGGTTTTACAATTAGCCATTAGCTCTTCTGACATGTTCATCAAAATAGGAAAGCAAAACATTTGTTTGTCCCTTCAAAAAGTGGCAACCACTATCTGTCTGTGTTTACTGTTGTGTTGATGATGACAACCAAAGTGAAGACAGATGGGGAAGTAAGATGCAGGATGCACCAGGAACACACAGCTCAGACAGAAATCAAGACTAGGGATCAGTGAACCTTTCCATTAAAAGCCAGAAAGAAAGTATTTTTGGCTTTATGGGCATGTGATTCCCAGAGCAATTATTCAAATTTTCCACTATGGTCTAAAAGCAGCTGCAGACAGTATAGTAAGAAGGTCTGCTGTGTTCCAGTAAGATTTTGTAACAGGCAGTGGACACCCTGGCAGCCCCTGCTCCAGACCTGTATAAAGCCTCATGCAGAAGTGTGTACACAGGCACAGGCTGGCAGCTGGGCAGCCTTGTCTGCTTGCCTCTTGGCAATACTTGGAGCCCAAGTTCACACTGTATTGTAGCACATCATGTCCCGGTACATCACATGAATATTGTTATGCTCTGCTACTTTGGCTTAACCTTTCCTCCCCCTCTTACCACGCTGGGTCTCAGAAAGTATGAAATTTGCACTTCAAGATCTTCTCTTACAAAAATTAACATAATAGCTTCCTATTAACACTGAAAGAAAAAGCATCTTGACTGAGTCTTCTGGACAATGAGGGTCATTTTATTGTTATGTATTCAGAAAAGATCAGGGAAAGGTCTGGAATCCAACAGCCATATTAGCCAGCCTCTCTTCCCAAGTTCACATACAAGTAGATAATATGCAACAGCCGACCTCCACATCTGCACTCAGACCAGGAAGGAACGAGGAATAAACTCAGATTTCACAGCAGAGCACAAAGCACCTATAATTATAATTGCCATGCAGTCCAAGAGTGGTCATGTATATGATTGTGAGGCATAGGCACCAATATGCCTTACAATACAGAACAGCATGTTCAGTACTCATTCTCGTGATCTCCAAGAGGGTTAAGAAAAAGGAACCTCTTCATCAAAGTACAATGGTATAATCTGATGGAACATGAGTGTGGAAAGCATGTAAAGGAAAGCTAATGAGAGGCTTAGGCAAAAGGATCACAAGTTCAAGACTGCTGGAGCTAGCCAAGGCCTGTTTCAAAACCAAAACCAAAAGAGGCAAGTATTTACTTGGGAGTCTGTTCTGACGACCAGCTGAGAGTTCACAGATCCCAGATATGTAACCTGGAAAACTTATCAAATGCATGAAAACTGTTCAAATGTAGAAAATGGTTCCTAAACAGAGCTAAACGTTCATGTTAAACAATAAACAGAACATAATAATATTTTAAAAAGAACATTACCTCAATAGGGTTAAATTTAACACTGCTTATACTGTCAAATCCCCAGTTCATTGAACATATAGGGTTGGTTCTTTGTTCATCCCAAATGTCTACTTGCTGTCCACATGTGGCAAAGGCAGGGTCTTTCCAGTGATGATCAATGCCAGTGTACACTGTCTTTGAAAGCAAAGAGGGTGTTATACATGCTCACCTCACTAATTCTTTAAATCAGCATGTTTTAAGTGGTTTGGTGTTTTGTTTGTTTGTTTGTTTGTTTTTAAGAAATCCTTGCTACAAAGAAACTTTTTTCCTTTCCTCCCACCACTCTTCACCACAAACTGTGCAATATATAGTTTCCTATATTGGGGAGTTACAGGTTGGCATGCCCTTTCATTAAAGGGCAAAAATGTGCTGGGTGGTGGTGGTAGCACCAATCCCAGTACTTGGGAGGCAGAGGCAGGAAGATCTCTGAGTTTGAGGCCAGTCTGATCTACAGAAGTTCTCGGGCAGCCAGAGTAACAACAACAACAACAACAACAACAAAAACTGTCTCAAAAAAACAAACAAAAAAAGTATCATAAAATACTAAAACATTTTATGAAAATGAAATCAATTTTGTTTTTTGAATTACTAACTTATTATCTTAACTTGGAAATTTTTTTCATCTTGTACACATATCCTACCCCCATCTCCCTTTAAATATTTAAGAATATTCTGAGCCTGGTGACGCTGGTGGTGTACACCTTTAATCTCAGCACTCAGAAAGCAGAGGCAGGTGAATCTCTGTAAGTTCAAGGCCAGCCTGGTCTACAAAGTGAGTTCCAGGGCATGCTCCAAAGCTACACAGAGAAGCCCTGTCTCGAAAAACAAACAAACAAAAAAACAAACAAACAAATAAACAAACACAAAATATTCTGAACCTGTGGACTGAAGCAGCACCTAAAGAAACACTAATATGTGCAGCAGCTTTTAAAATGCATATATTTAAAGATTAAACAGCTTCAGAATTTTGTCTGCTTAATGTAAGAATGTCATCAGCATCACAAACATGTGTAAGCCCAATGTTCTACATCACACTTAGGCTGTAACTTAGAGAACAATTGTCACAAGCGTAAGATTATACAAGAAGCACACACTACTCATGTCTTCTCATCCTAAGGAATTCTTTAGGAAATTCTGAGCTCTGTATAAGATCTATGATGATATAAACCAGACAGAAACTAAGCCATTGTTCTTCTAATATTTATTCTACACAGTTCTCCCATGGCCTTCCTAGAAGAAACCCTTCACTACATCCTCTCTATGACCTGTACTGTGTACTATGGCTGGTCTAGCTAAAGAGAAGTCAAACTCCCTTACAATAAGAACTACATCCCAGCATCCTCTCTATGACCTGTACTGTCTACTATGGATGGTCTAGCTAAAGAGAAGTCAAAACTCTCCTACAATAAGAACTACATCACAGCATCCTCTCTATGACCTGTACCGTTGTCTACTATGGCTGGTCTAGCTAAAGAGAAGTCAAACTCCACTACAGTGAGCACCAAAGAGCTGGTCATATTCTTAAGCTTCAAAAGGATTGTAATTACATAAAATGTTGCTTTTAAACATTGTTTAAGCAGGCCAATTATTAAAACTAAACCTTCTCAGTTGTTACATTATTTTTCCTTTTGTAATTACAAAGAAAGATAAAGGACTTTAATAGATTAAGCACTAATCAATGTATTTGTGTACCTTTCCTAATATTGTATGCAATGGCTCCTCCTCTTCTCCATAGGCTGGTCCATCCATTCTCCACTGCTTCACAGTTTTGTCATCACCAACCTGGATACAGTTATTTTACGATGACTAAAGACCAATAGTTGTAAACACATCTATCAAATTACATGTATCTCATTTCAAATAGTAACAAATACCATTCTTTCATTTTTACATTTACTGACACATTTATTTTCTACTACTTTATCATTTGTAACAAATACATAAAGCATATAAAATAAAAAACAAAAACAGTATGAATAAAGCAAAAGGCTAAGAATAGATCAGTTAGGTCATATAAGAATAGTATTTCAAATCAAATGTATTACAATAAAATGGGTATTAGAATATAAGATTAATTACTTAGAAAGTTTTGAACCTGGCAATGGTGGCACACATCTATAATTCCAGTATTCAGAAGGTAAAGGCAAGAGGATGTGAACTGGAGGACAGCTCACTATCCTATCTCAAAAAAAACAAGTATGGTGGGGGCGGATCTCTGGTACCCGTGTCAGAGAGCTCACAATTGCCTCTAACTCAGAGGATCAGATGCCTTCTTCTGGCCTCACCTGCATGCATGTCATCCATCTACATATACCCAAGGCACACACATACACATAGATAGTTTTCCTTTTAAATCTCTCTTGCCAGTGTAGGGGCACACACTTTTTAATCCCAGCTCTTAGGACATAGAGGCAAATGGATCTACCTGGGCCTGAGGCCAGCCTGGTCTACATACTTAGTTTCAGGCAAGCTAAAGCTACATTGTAAGACCCTGTCTCAAAAACAACAAAACCCACTCACACAAAGCAGGGGCTGAGGAGAGCTCAGCAGTTAAAGCATTACCCCGCCAGCAAGACCAATCCCTAGAAGCCCTGTAAATGCTGTGTGGGCATGGAAGCTTGCGAGTTATGTCAGCCTCAGAACGCGCAATCAGATGACCCCAAGAGTAAGACTGCTAGCAGGACTAGTCCTTTAGTCAGAGCTACTGAGGGAGAGTCTTAGTACTGATACTTTACGATACTGAGGCCTCTACACATATGCTAATTCATATGAACACACATACTTGCAACACACACACACACACACACACACAAAGATAAAAAAGTTTGAACCAATAAGATGCCATATACAGTAAATTACAGATTATTTCAAATGCAAAGAAAAAGGGAAAAAAAGATGAGAATGCTTGCTAGAAGGCATTTTTATAATCTTAAGGTAGACAAAACGCTTCTCTTCAAGTCACAAAACTCCAGAAACTATTAATTTAGAAGCTTTCAAACTGAACTACAGACCTCTGGAGAAGTTCTCAACATCCTACAAGACAGTTTCTTTTCACTGTGCTAAAGTTACAGAGATACTGAAAACATGAAGACATCACCGGTGGTACTCAGTCCAAATCAGTGAATCAGAAACTGTGGTGGATTAGACTTGGACACCTGACATGTTCACGACAGATGAAGTAAAAACTCAAACTAGAAGAAATGTGTACTCTAATGTGGCTTGTGCTTAATAACGTAAAACAACCATGTATGTGGTACTACACACTTACACTTGGCAGCCTTTGGAGCACTTGCACGCAGGTACCTAACGAGGTATTTGGGAAGGGGACTCAGGCCAAACCTCACACCCATCACCTGTAGACACTGTCATACAACAGTTGTGACACTTTGTATCTGAAGCAGGTCTGAGGCGTGAGTCTCCCACTTCTGGCATCCTGCTGGCAGCTCCAAAGGTTGGGGGTTTTGAGTGTTCTAGACCAGATTGTTTTTATTAGAGATGTTCAAAATGTACCATATTCCTGGTTTTAACTTAAAATATGCATTGCTATTAATGTATTACACGCATTCACTCTTTCTGCCTATCTGAAAGTTTATATTCTTAAAACAACATTTTCTCAGTCTCTTCCTCTCTAAAGCCACTGGAACCTAAGAGTAAGATGTTTGATCTTCCATAGTCTATATAAAAGTGAGATTCTGGCCGGGCAGTGGTAGAGTGCGTCTTTAATCCCAGCACTTGGGAGGTAGAGGCAGGCTGACATCTGTGAGTTTGAGGCCAGCCTGGTCTATAAAGTGCCAGGACAGCCAGGACTGTTACACAGAGAAACCCTATCTTGAAAACAGTAACAACAACAAAGAGATATTCTGTAGTGTTCCTTTTGTGGCTGGCTTATATCACCCAACATAACATACATCTATATTGCTGCAAAAGACAAGGTTTCCTCCTTTCCTTATGGTTGAGTAGTATTGCACTACATGTATACATCAATTTTTCTTTATCTATTTGTTGATGTACACTTAGACTTTATTCATTCTGAATGCTTTTAAAAAAAAGCAAACCATATAAAAATCATACAGTAGGGTTGAAAATGAAGTTTAGTGATAGAGCCTTGTGCAGCATGCACAATGCTTGGTTTAATCTCCAGCTCCATAAAAAAGGGAAAAACATATTGTAAATATTCTGGCTGGGATACTATTACTTTATCAGTTCAGATAGCTGGAGGAAAGCTACCAGGAAGAACAGAAGTCTTAGCTGCTAGCAGCTCCAGCTTGCCACCCAATTCCGTCTACCATATATGGTACATTCACTATGTCACGCAGGTCTGTCTGCTCTGCTGCTACTATGTTTTCCCACTCAGAGGCATCCTGAAGTGCCACTTCCATGACACCTTCCATTTTTATATTTTCCTCATACCGATGTCATACTATAATCTCAATCATTAGTTCTATACTGATGATGCCAAGGTTAGTTCTGACTTTTCTTCTAAGTCCAGAAGGACAGTCAGCTTCACTCAGATAACCTGCAGTGAGTCTAGCTCATCTCAGTAGAGTGTTCCCCTTCTCTAAACCTGCTGGTAACTGCTGACTTCTCCTCTTCCATAGCGGGAACGGACATCTTCTGATGTACCTTTCAGTCATCTGACAGGCTCATCAACCCTCCAAAACATTACTCAACCTGACCACTATTTTTTACAGGTTTTATTCACCAGGTAGCCCCCCTATTATTTTAGGCACACAATAAGAACTGCCTACAAGCTGAGCATTCATTGCTTTCAAAGCAGTCATCTCAAAGCACAGCAAGGAATCTGTTGTTCACCTGTTAGAAAACCATCAATGAACTTGAACTGGTATTTATACACCAATATTCATAGCCGTATTACTTATAATAGCAAAAAGGTGGAAACAAACTAAAAGTTCATTGGCAAGTGAATGGGTTAAAAAAAAAGTGGTATCTATTTTACATCACTGTTAATATTACACAACTTCAGAAAAGAAATTATGGCATATGCTATATCATGGATAACCTTGACTTCATCATGCTAAGTGAGTAAAGGTTAGGCAATTATGTATACAAAGATTGTATGATTCTACTTATGGGGAGCATCTACAATAGTCAAATTCGGGAAAACAGAAAGTAGAATACTTGTTACCAGGGCTGAGAGGAGAGCACAGATATTAATGAATATAGTATTACTATGGCAAGTTAAGTCTGAAAGTGGATAATGATGACGGGTAGCACAATGATATGAACATATTGAATGTCACTAAGTTGTATACTCAAAAATGGCTGAAACAGCAAATATTCTATGAATTTATTCTTCCCCATACACATATTTTTCAGTGATCCCTTACCAACAAAATACAAATTATTCACCTTAGCACTAAAAATTTTCCACAGTAAGTCACGTGATCATTCTCACCTTAATTTCCATTAACTTCACTTCTCAGCGTTCAGGATAACAGTTCAATGGTATTAAGTACTTATTTATAAAAAGGCAAAAATAGTAAGTATGGGTAGGTCTGGACTAAAGAAAAGTAGGATTTTTCAAGGTTTAATAAACTCTTTTGTACTAATGAGCTCCAAAGGTCCTTGGAACAAATACATGAACTTGAGAATAACTAGGCAACGACACTCTCCTGTGCACTGGAGAGGCTGACTGAGCCAACGCATACTCACAGTGAAAAAGGAGGTCCCACAAAAGCGAGTGCACAGCCCCCGCACAAAACCCTCGTGTGCTTGTATTGTTCGGACGCAGTTCCGTTTAGTCAGGTTCCAAATTTTAACCTACAATAAAACCGAAAATTTCAGTGCACTCTAAATGGAAGTATTTCAGAAACCCCACTCTGGAAAGGCTACGAATGACTCTATTCCTCTGGACCAAATGAAGTACTGCATGGGTAAATGTCACCAAGCAGGAAATTCAAACCATTGCCAGAATGGGAAATGAAGTGTCAGTCATCACTAACAACCTCTGTGAAAAACTCACATATCTTTATTAGAAATATGACATGTTTATGTACTGTCAAATTGAACCTTACACCACTGAACTGGTATCATTTTAAGATTAGATTAAAAAGAAAAACTACTAAATATTATTTCAGAGTTTAGGCTTACGAATTAAACTGAAGTCCAACTGCGAGTAGCCGAAGGAAAGAGGTGACCCAGATGTGCTCATTTAAAACAGCACATTTAGAGTGGAACTTGCCTCTCCATCGCATGCCCCAGAAAGGACGGTAGTCAGGCTCTTTGGATGCTTTGCCAGGCAATTGACTCCATCGCGGTGACCATCCAGGGAAGCAAGGAATGGCTTTGCAAACACCCGTTCCAATTTGGTAGCATTTAACGCTCTTACATATTCTCGTGGGACTTCAAAAGGATGTAAGGTAGGATCATAGTTTCTTGGAACTGGAATAAGAATAATCTCTCTTAAAATAATTCACATTTACTATTTCCTGTGAAAAGCCCCGCTAATCATGTAATCTGTTGCTCAGTAAGTCTTTAATTAGGGATATTGTTTTCTGTCTTGTACTATGAAAAACAAAAGCACACTTGTTACTTACAAACTTTCTCAAAATTACAGGACAATCATGGTATATATATAGTCTTGTACAAGTAGACTATATGTATACATACATAGCAATACATACATACATACATAGACTATAAGCACACGTACACAGCTTTCCTTCTATACATCCTACCATATTTAGCTGAGTTGTGCCCTTTCATGGGGAGGGGTTCCAACACACTGGTCATTTGGACTCCTATGCCTAGCACAGTATCTGGAGCAAAGCCGAGTACTATGATGAACTATGCTCAACTACACTGTGCTAGCTGCTCCACGATTCCAACACTGTACTGACACACACGAGGTTCTGACTTCTAACTACACAACACAGCGACTATTGGTTGAGCACTTCCTACGTTTGTTTACTTACATGAAAAGCACTGAAGTTCACTGAGTCCCAGACACTATTTCAAATACCTTATCTTAACTCACATCATCTGCACAGCACCCTACAGGTTATGCTCTACTGCTATCTTCCACTCTACAGTTGGTGAAACTGAGGCACACAGATGCTAAGTAACCTGCCTGTAAGCATGTTCTTAACTAGTCTGCCAAACAAACTGTCTCATTCTAAGCCCGTGGCTAACCAAATTCAATGTGTAACAGTAAACACATATTCCCTTCGACTTCACCCTGCCACCATATCCAACATGCAATAAAGTGTGAACCTTGCTTATATTCCCAAATTCCACCTTCCAGTCTCCAATCCCCAAACTCAAACACTAGTCCTCTCTGAAAGTCACTCTTCCCTTTCCTGTACATCTACTGACTTAGTGTTGGCCACTAACACCTAATACCCAGTCTACCATACTATCACCCCTACTTGATTTGGCAGCAAAGCTGTTACCAGATTAATCAAGCACAACTAAAAATTTCTAAAGGCTCCCTGCAACAGCTGTCAAACCTTTAGATCTGGCTCTTTGGAACATGGTTCTTGAGCTGGTATATTTAATATAAGCATGTATTAAAGATGCTTTGTTTTTATTAAAATTTTATTTCCAATTAAGCCTCCTGAGAGAAAAATTAAAGGCCCCCAAATGTGTGTTTCAACATCTGCTTTTAATGGACAAAGATTCACTGATTTCCACACAGTGCCATGTTAATGGTATACAAACGCACTTGTAGTACTGATCTCTGGACAGTGCCATGTTAATGGGATGCTAACATACTATAACCAAGAGCTTGCTGGCACATTTTCCTGTGGTGATACATGTGACTGAAGTCACTGTGAACCTCTCACTGGTTCAGTTAAAATGGTGCTGGACAAAGTGAGGACTGTACTTCACAAAAATAAGCAGATCCAAAGAGAAGATCTCTACAGCTGGCAATATTCATTTAGCTATACTTACTTTTTGGTCATATCCACCAGGTTTTCCAGAGTTATTTTTGAAGTATGTTTTGGAATGTTCTATCTACTCTGATTCCTACAACTAACTGATATAATATCTAAGTTAAAAAGAAGATAGATCATGCAGTTTCCAAGTATTTTCACATAGACAAAATCCATCATCATTATAAACAACACATTCAGTATGAGTTTTTAAATAGTAAAAACATTCCCAAACATATATTTTCAAAACAGCCCAGTTTGTAAAGCATTTCCTCACTTATCATTAAATGGACTTGGAAAGGTGACCATGGTGCTTCACCTTTAGTCCCAATGCTCCAGAAGCAGAGGCAAACAGCTCTCTGGGAGTTCAACGCCAGAATGGTTTACATGGCCAATTTCAGGCTAGTCAGGGCTAGAGAGGCGGTCTCAAACTCAAATAAACAACAGGGGGAAAGGAACTTGGAGCAGATTATATGCTTTATTTTCTTTTAAAAGTTAAAGAAAGCATCTTAGTTAATATCCATAACTAGAGAAAAGTTTACTAAATTCAGAAATACTTATAGTTAGGTTCTTCAAGAACTTTGCCTTAATAAAAAGTCAAGGTACTTCTGTGAGAGTGAACATTTTTATAGTCTTTCCCTTCATTCTACAAATTATTACACCCCACAATAAATAGAAACTATAATATGTTACAATATTCGAAAGGTAGAAGCAAGTCCTCCTGTGCCCGCTCCCCCCCACCCCGGGGTGGGGAATACTTAAGGTTTGGCTGAAATGAGGTTGTAAGTTCATTAACTATTACATAAGTAGAAATTAGAGGGTCACTGTGGAGCCCTGGCTGGCCTTGAACTCACAGAGATCCATCTGCCTCTGAGTGCTGAGATTAAAGGCATGTGCCACCATGCCCAGCTCTTGCCTCTGCAGTGCTGGAATTAAAGGCTTGAACCACCAAGTCTGGCTCAGTTTGTTTAAGATAGGAAGTAGACACTGATGTTCTAATTGGATACTCTAAACACCTGCTTTTAGAGGTACAGCACTGAGTTCCAAACCCGTTCTGGTCTTCTAAAACTTGGTCTCACTGTTTCATCAGCTTCAAAACCTTTTGGAAGTTGAGCTCCAACAGGATAACTCACTGTCATTTAAAAACTACCTGCGCAGCCAGGCGGTGGTAGCACACACCTTTAATCCAGCACTCGGGAGGCAGAGCCAGGGGGATCTTTGTGAGTTTGAGGCCAGCCTGGTCTACGGATTGAGTTCCAGGACAGGTTCTAATGCTACACAGAAAAACCTTGTCTCAAAAAACAAAAGAAAAACCAAAAACCCTACCTGCACTTTCCTTCTGAGCATCCCTTCCATTAAGACTTAACTTTCATCTAAATTTACTCCAATCTCATGTACCCATTTAAAATATTCACTTGAAGCTTTCTAAATCACAACCACTGTATCCACCTCCAACCTCATTCATCCAGTGAAGGGCAGACCACTAACACTAATGTAGCATGTGACATACATCATAAGCACATGACAATACAGTTTAAAACTCCCATAAAAATCACATATATTTGTGTAAGGTGCTCCTACACATGAACCACCCACATCAGAATTACGGATATTTTAAAAATTAAGGCTCAACAGTACTTACCCCAGTATTTAAATACTGCATAAAATTTACAAGCAAACAACACTAAATAAAAATAGACAATAACAAATATATTTCTTGTTTTACATTTTACAGTACTCCAAAAATTCTATTTTTCCATTTTACTATTAACATTTCCATTACAAAACAAAAATAGGGAGATATTGTTTAAAAGAATGTTAATAACAAAAATGGCTACATCACCTAGAATAAGATTCTGTGCCCAGGCTGTCACCCGTTCGTTCGTTCATTCATTCATTCATTCATTCATTCAGACATTTAGGAAACAGCTATTTATGTGATCCACTGTCTAAACACAGTGCATCTCCCCCTCTTTGTAAGCTTGGTCTGATAGGAAAGCCTGCTAAGCAAAATATAATCATGAGACAATGTGATAAGCACTGACAGGAACCAAAAAACATGTACTGGAAACACAGAAGAGGTGTTGAAATGCAGGAGGGCATGTGCAGGATATAAGTATGAAAAGATTATGGTTGAAAGAAAGCTCCCATAGGTACAGCTCAAAGAGAAAGGCTGAAATGTACAGGTGCTGGCAAGGGTAGCATAAGCTACTTACCAGCAATACACTGATTGGTGAAAGTGGTGAAGAAAAAACCAGTGAGGTTTGAAGACTCAAGATAATATCAAATCCAAGTAACAAATCTAGTTTGCATTTAAGAAATATTATCTTGTTAATTTACCTTCGGTGCAGAGACCATATACCACATTTCAGCAATGCTCACACACAGAGACCATATACCACATTTTAGCAATTCTCTCTCTCACACACACAGACCATATTTCCTATTTTAGCAAAGCGCTCTCGCTCTCTCTCTCTCTCTCTCTCTCTCTCTCTCACACACACACACACACACACACACACACACACACGTTGATAACCTCTAGTAACAAGCTAGATGTTCCAGCTCCATCTTCTATCACTTACTGCCATTCACTCTAAAGACATGACACTTCTTTCCTATGCCTTAGTTATCATTATTCCCTTCAGTTAGAAAGATGTGTTCATACAAGATTGGTCTCCTGTCATTTACGTTACCAAGAACTAATTCATAAAGGGTCGGCATGCTAACGGGGAGCAGACCAGGAAAGATAAATAAAACTCAGCCACTTCATTTTAACCGTTCTCTCCTCAAACTCCCAAGAGTAGTTATGTGAAAACTGACCGCTTTAAATCTCTCATTTTTTCCTTTCCTTCTCCAGAAGTAGATAATCTAAGTGCCTAAAGCAGCAGCTAAGTTTTATAAAAAGTCTTGAACCCTTAACTCAAGAGTTTGACTCAATCTCCACTTTCCAACAGCTAGAAACCTGAACACAGAACGACAGACACAAGGTGAAAACGGGAAGCACTCCTCCTAGACGTAACTACTTCCCACTGGAGGAAAATGCTAAAAAAGTTACTGAGATGTCGTCTGCAACTCAGTTCCTCAATAGCCCTGTGTGGACATAGTCGCCTGGGCGAAAAGGAAAAAACGAGACCAGAGTGCTGGCCTCCCGCCCCCTTATGCTCGAAAGCTGCCAGGTCCAGGTAGTCCGGGAAGGCGCTCCTTCCTCGGCTTCAGCTCGCCTCACCTCTTTGTATGTCCAACTTGGTTTCGCGGACATAGTTGTCGGGGTTCCGGCTCAGCATTTTCACCTTCATCTTGCCGGCTGTGAGTCTCAGACTCCACGAGCCTTTAGCCGGGTTCGGCTTAAGAAAGCCTCCTCGCAGACACGCGACTTCCGCCTTCCGCGGGCTTCTTCCTGTCACGTGGCCCCGCCGTGTAGCAGGCGGCTGGCTTCGCTGGACCCCGCGGCGTTCCGTAGTGGCTCCGTCCGGGGCTGGAGGCGGTCCTTCCGCTGTCGCTCTCGTGACGTCCTGAGGGCGGGCCCGCGGCAGCTGTGGGCGTGGCCGAGCGGGCTCGCCTCTGCTCGTGCTCCCTCCCTCCCGCCGCTCTGCCCGCGGGTCTCCCTGCTCCGCTGCGGGGTCCCGGGCTCCGGTCCCGGAAGTGGACTCGCGTCCTGCGTTCCAGGCTCCGGGACGCCGCGACTGTCGTCACGGTGGCAGCCACTACATCTCGCCCCACGTCGGCGGCGCTAGGCGCCGTAGTGCCGACGAGCCCCGAGCCCATGACAGGTCAAAGCCAGTCGGCGGCCGGGTCGGCGGCGTGGAGCACGGTGTTCCGCCACGTCCGGTACGAGAACCTCGTGGCTGGCGTGAGCGGCGGGGTCTTGTCCAACCTGGCGCTGCACCCGCTGGACCTCGTCAAGATCCGCTTCGCTGGTAAGAGCCCGCCCACGCCGCGGGCGGCTTCCCTCGCTGTCAGCCCCCGCGAGGCACTGAACCCCAAAGGAAACTCGGTCTCCCCAACCTCCATGCTGCAAGGAGGAGGGCTCCGAAGATGATGCCGAGTACTTGCGGTGCCTGGAGCTAGGATTTAGGAAGGGAACCCCAGTTACTGAACCTGGCCTCGGCCTTCCCGGAGTCCTGTAACCCTAAGGGATAGGGAAAGTGAGTGAAGTTGGAGAGAGAGGGGAGCGCCCCATTTGACCCGGGTGCGTGCAGTCATTTGCTGTTGAGGGTAGTTTGAAGTCTTCGGGCAGCCACGTGTTGGGCTGTGTAAAGTCAAACTAAAGTGCAAGTCCTTGAGCTGGAGCATAGTCCTCCGCGAAGAGTAAGGACTAAGTTTGGGATAAAAAGTATTGAAGTATACATTGTCCAAAATAACTGCATTCAAGTGTGAATTAAGTATTTGGAAATTAGCACGGCATTTAGGGATTAACGCCAAGTCGAATTTCACAGGTGCCCTTTGGTAACTATTTAGAACCCATTTTCTGTTATTTTAATTATTACAAGCCATGGGGACAAGATCATGATGGGAAAAACCACAGAAACTGCTGACCCAAGCTAGTGGGAGCCCACGGACTCTGGACTGACAGCTGGGGAGCTGGCATGGGACCGCACTAGGTCCCTTGAATGAGAGTGACAGATGTGTGGCTTGATCTATTTGTGGGTCTCCTGGCAGTCTGACCAGGACTCATCTCGAGTACATGAATTGGCTTTTTTAGAGCCCATTCCCTATGGTGCCATGCCTTACTCAGCCCTGATGCAGTGGGGAGGAACGTGGGCCTGCCCTAACTTGGTGTGCCAGCCTGTGTTGAATACTCAAGGGAGGCCTTACTCACTATGAAGAGTGGGTGGGAGTGGGATGGGAGGGGGGAGAAGGGGAGGATGGGGAACAGTGGGTGGCGTGTGTGTGTGTGTGTGTGTGTGTGTGTGTGTGTGTATGTGTATCCAAATTCTTCCTTGAAAAATCAAAGTTTTATAAATAGCTTTAGTAGAGTATTTTAATTTCATTCAGTCTACTTGATGTATGTATGTATGTATGTCTTACTGTTTGAACAATAGTATCCGAGCTACAGAAGTATCAACAGTTTCTTGCTGTCAGGGAACTTAAAAATCTAATTGGCCTAACTTAACATAAGAGAATTCTATACAACATAAAATCAAGAGCAAAGTAGAATAAATCCGAATACAAAATAACAGCACAAATAGACTATATGTAAAGAAAGTTGGGGCTAAAGAGATGACAGCACTCCCGCAGGACCCACGTTGGGTTCCCAGTACCCACTTTGAGTAGGTGACTGTAACTGTCTATAACTCCAGCTTCAGGGAAATCCAGCACCTCTGGCCTCTGCTAGCACCTGCACTCCCATACACATACCCACAGAGGGACACATATAGGTAATTTAAAATAATAAAGGTAAATATTTAGAAAAGAAACATAGGTGGCTTATATGTATCTTTAAAGGTCCTGTGACTATTAAAGTTCTCAACAAGATTAATATTTTGGCAGCCAGAGAGGAGACAAGACATTCTGTGGTGAAAAATAGGTGATACTTGTGGAGTGTATCCTAGCAAAGATACCACAAAGACATATAATTCCATGGAGTTTGACATGCATCTCTAAATAATTGTTATCACAAACAGTTATGACTATTGGCAATAACTCTCATTGAACATTTTCTAGGACTTTATTTATCCCCTTTATGCAGATGATGACAGGAGCAGTTGAGTAAGTTGCCCAGGTCACAAGGTTGTAAATACCAACCTGAGATTTGCGGTTGGCCAACTTCACTCTAAAACTGTCTTGCACTTACTTAACCATGCTCCACATTAACTCCAAATCCCTGCTCACAGTGGCTCCAACATGAATCAAGATTTCAGACTTCTGGAGGTGTGGGTCTGTGTCACACAGCCTCCTCTAGGAACAGAAGGAGGAGTTGAGATTTTTATTAAGGAAAGGGTTGGCCAAGCTGGTGTTCAGACCAAGCCTGAGGCAAGGGAAACCTCGGTACCTGAGAAGATTCATTATCTTAAATCGAGCAGAGTGTTGGATCCCTGTAGGACAAATAAGGTGGTTAGAGGCAGAATGAGGAAGTAAGATTAGCTAGTAACACTAATTGAAGTCCTTCCCACATCAAAGCAGGCCTGTGTAGTAGTGAAACCTGCAGTTTGGATGGTGTAGGAAAGAGAGGAATTTGGGAAGATGAGAAGTTGAGTCATCTTAGCAAGGGTTTCTGTTGCTGTGATGAAACACCATGACCAAAAGCACCTCAGGGAGGAAGGGTTGATTCTTCTTACAGCTTTGTAGTCCATCATCCAGGGAAGGCAGGGCAGAGAAAGTCAAGGCAGGAACCCAGAGGAGGAGCTGATGCAGGGGCTGGGGAGGAGTGTGCTTACTGGCTTGCTTCTCAAGGCTTGCTTTCTTACACAGCTCAGGACTACCTGCGGTGGGAGTAAAGGATGGTGGCATGCCCACCTCCACACCATGGTCTGAGCCCACCTCCACCGTTAATCAAGACTACAGACTGGCCTACAGGCATTCTATTGAAGGCGTTTTCTCAGTTGAGGTTGCTCTTTCCAGATAACTAGCTGTGTCAAATTGACCTAAAACTAACCAATGCAGTTATCAACAGGCATCAGGACTGAGTAATTCCTAGATTTTGTGCTTTCATAGAATTAAGCCCACTTAATAAAATTATTGTCTAGCAACGAGGAGGAATTTAGTCCTAAATGTGTGTGTTATGAAACCAAACAATTCATTGACTCCCAAATCAACTGGAGTGCCAGTGTCCACAGTTTTAAAGAGAATAGAAATGTTATGTAAGAAAGGTGAAGGAACTATTTGAGTTTCATGTGGGAAGAGAACTCCAGTTGTGAGTAGGTCCTGAGGTCAGGCATAGGTCAACTGGAAATTACAGGAATGCAGAATTAGGCCTGGTAAGGTGGTGGTACTCTGCAGTGAAATTCAATGGCAAAGTGGCAGAGACATGCTGGTTGAAAGAGGTTAGATACGTGATATTGTGGATGAGCTCAGGGTTGAGTGTTCGCCTAGGCACCCATAAGTGTTAAGCTTAACACCTATTTTCACATACCAAAAAAGTGGAATTATCCATTTAAGCACAAGTAAAGGGAATGTATTAGAGAAACAAGCTCTTCAGTTGTGACTGAGCCAGCACCTAAAACAGTTTGTACCGAGGTGGTAGGACTACATAGTATTTAAAGCCAATAAAGTCGTTCCTCAGATTGATTTTAAATGTCTGCCTTCTGTCTCAGCTCCTCTGTCTGTACTACAGTCTTGGGCATCTTTCAGTGTTACCACCAGCCGTTATGTGAGATCACTGCTTGAATGAAATCCTCAGCTCATTTAGACTAAAACTCACTGTTGGTGTAGCAACTTCTATTTGACATTAGGGAGACCCTCATTCAGGTCTTCATCTCAGTAGTCTCTTGTTTTCTCTGCCTTCAAATTTATCCCACTTGAGGATGTCACAATTTCCTTTTCTTTGTATATAATGAAATTTTTACTCTGATAGTAGGGCAACTGTTATATTTTTTTCTTTTGTTTTGTTTCAGTTTGGTTTTTCAAGACAGGATTTCTCTGTGTAACAGCTATGACTGTCCTTGAATTCGCTCTGTAGGCCAGGCTGGCCTCAAACTTAGAGATCCGCCTGCCTCTGCTTCCCAGTGCTGGGATTAAAGGCGTGCGACGCCTGTCTGTTTTATTCGTTTTTTTCATACGGAAGGTAAAGGAGGAAGCAATTTCCTTTCACAAAACATCTATTAGACACAATTTGAGAAGATAATGCCTTGAAATCACAGCCAAACTTAGGTGGGTTTTTGATTTGATGTGTGTGTGTGTGTGTGTGTGTGTGTGTGTGTGTGTGTGTGTTTCCTTTAGAAACTTTGTAGTTAGGTGAACTGCAACAAAACACCACTAACAAACAGAATGGCTTAAACAACACCAAGAGTTTTTCTCTTGGGGATCTAGGGACCAGAAGTCCAGGATCAGGTGCTAGTGGGATTGGTTTCTAGTGCAAACCTGACCTTGGCTTGCAGACAGCCTTTCAATCTTTGTTCCGCCTGAAAGGCCGGCTGCAGGTGCTGTCACATTGAGAACTAGGATTCTACATGAGCTTTGGAGATTCAGTTCTCTCCACAGCCCTACCCCACCCTACCCCTGCTTCCACACTAATTCCCTACCATTTCTTCCTCCACCAGCCCAACATTGGTGCCACCAAATCTGCAGTTCTCCTCCCAGATTGCTGGGTGTGGTGCAGCACGCTTGCATGTGCTGTTAAGCATTCCCTGTCCTAGAGACCAGCACCTAGTCATTGTTTCCTGTTATTCACACTTACTACTAAGATTAACTCTCTAATAGTCCAGCAAGCACTGGTTGTACCTATGAAAAGCAGAGGAACTTCGTTTTGCCTTTTGTCGTGTGCTATGTGAAAGTCTGTACCTTGTGTAAACTTATAAAATGTAGGAAATAGATGATAGTATACCCATTTTAGAAAGGGGGATGCTGAAGCTCAGAGGGTTAAGACCATGTCATTACTAAAGGAAATTAGGTTTCCAAGCCAGGCTGCTCACGTAGCCCAGTGCATTTTAATCTCAACTCCTAGTGTGACATTGACAGGTTAATGGTGAAGGAAGCTGACTGCTTGCTCCAGCTTTGCATGGCAGTGGTAAGCAATAACGCTTCTTCTCTGCTGGGCTCCAGTCTATACAGTAGCAGGTGGGGACAGCGGATTGGGCATGCTTACATGTAAAAGACTGTAATTTTTGTGAACTTTTTGGAAGGCACTTTGACTGTGTATTTCTAGATTTACATTTATACACTTTGACCTGTATCACTTCCCTTTCTAATGGCTGATGGTAAAGAAGTAGTAAAAAACCACACAGGATATGTGTGGTTTACAGAGTATTCTTAGGAGAACTTTTTATTAGGAAAATATAAACAGAACACCAGTTGGTGATGTTACATACCTTTAATCCCAGCACTCTGGAGGCAGAGACAGCGGATTTCTGTGAGTTCAAGGCCAGCCTGGTCTACAGAATGAGTTCAGGTACAGCCAGGGCTACACAGAGAAATCCTGTCTTGGAAAACCGAGATGGGGGGAGGGAGAGAGAGAGGGAGGGAGGGAGGGAGGGAGGGAGGGAGGAAGGAAGGAAGGAAGGAAGGAAGAAAAGCAGACCTGAGGGAATGGGGCATATGAAAGAGAGTAGTGGGAGAGAGGATGAAACAGAAACTGTATAATGACATGTTCATGTAAAAATGCTGTAATGAAACCCATTTCCTTACATGCTAAACCTAAAACATTGATTTAAGAGATAAGAAATGGTTCATACGTCAGAGAGGAGAGCGATTGTGGAAATGACAGGTGACATGAGATGGACACAGTGTAGAAATGACAGATGACATGAGATGGACAGAGAGTGTGGAAATGACAGGTGACATGAGATGGACACAGTGTAGAAATGACAGATGACATGAGATGGACAGAGCGAGTGTGGAAATGACAGATGGCATGAGATGGACAGAGAGAGTGTGGAAATGACAGATGACATGAGATGGACAGAGAGTGTGGAAATGACAGGTGACATGAGATGGACACAGTGTAGAAATGACAGATGACATGAGATGGACAGAGCGAGTGTGGAAATGACAGATGGCATGAGATGGACAGAGAGAGTGTGGAAATGACAGATGGCATGAGATGGACACAGTGTGGAAATGACAGATGGCATGAGATGGACACAGTGTGGAAATGACAGATGGCATGAGATGGACAGAGAGAGTGTGGAAATGACAGATGACATGAGATGGACACAGTGTAGAAATGACAGATGACATGAGATGGACACAGTGTAGAAATGACAGATGACATGAGATGCACAGTAATCACACTTTTTCAACATCTTATTTGGGGAAGTCTACCAGGAGAAATGTCTGTAAGTTCTAGAGTGGAGAAGAAAAGAACATGTGAAACTGTATAAAATAAAATTATTTGGATCGTAGAATTGTATAATGTAGAATGTGGTTTTATAATTTGGTATCATATGTGTGATATGGAATGTTCCCTATTATTGAGAATACTTAATATTCTACTTCCAGGATTAAGTGACTTCTTAAAACAATAAAACAATTGTTGATATTGCAATGTT
Source organism: Onychomys torridus (assembly GCF_903995425.1). Classification (NCBI taxonomy): domain Eukaryota; kingdom Metazoa; phylum Chordata; class Mammalia; order Rodentia; family Cricetidae; genus Onychomys; species Onychomys torridus. The sequence continues at coordinate 6,520,550 of NC_050458.1, read as the reverse complement.
CCATATTGTTTTCTTAAAACCTGCCCATGGTTCTGCTAAGCATCCCTCATTCCCCCCAATTATCCTGTTTCAAATGTATTTTTATTTTCCTATAGAAGCAGAATAAAAATAAATGCCAAATTTACCCAGGCATAGTGGCACTCTGTACTTCAAAATACTACTGCAGCTTAAAAACAGATGGCAACGTTTTCTGAGATGTAGACAAGTGCAAGAGAGCTTTATGTGATAGAATAAAAAGATAAAAAGGGCCTTTCTTTCTTTTTAAGATTGTTTAATTAAAAGGAAAGAAGAGGGTGGTGACTGGTCCCCAAAAGTGTCTCTGTAGAGAGTAGTGCCATTTGTTGAGCTGTGTGGAACCTAGAATAAGAACAGTTTGGGAAAGGATGGAGGAAACTGGTTCAGTTTTAGAAAATAAAGTTCAAGTGAAACACTCCAGTCCTTTATATTCTGACTGTGTATGCGGTGGTAAAGAGAGAATGTCCAGGAGTAGACTGTCCTTCCCCCAGACCCCTTCCCTGCTCCCCCTCAGATCTTGCTGGCATTCTTGGTAGAATGAAGCAGCTGACTAGTTTATTATGTTTTTAGTAATATTTTTATTTTATTTGTAGTACCATTTGGCCTAGTGCCCACAGAGTTCACAAGAGAGTGTCAGACCACTGGAACTGGAGTTACAGGTGGTTGTGAGCCCTCATGTGGTGCTGAGAATCACACTCAGGTCCTCTGCAAGAGCAACAAGTGGCCCAAACCACTGAGCCGTCCGTCTCTCCAGCTCCTGAGTAATGACTCTAAACATTTGAATTCATAGTCATGAGTACCTGTAACAAACATACAAGTGTTTGGGGCCTCTTCTGGAAATGCTAGAGGTTCTCATATGCTCTTGGCTGAGTACTTCGATAGACGTACTAATTTAAAGTTACTAATATCCTAAAAAGAATTTCCTTCCCCTGAGATTTTTCTTCAACTTACTTCCTTTACGGACCGATTGTGTGTTTTGTGTGTGTGTGGTGTGTGTGGTGTGTGTGTGTGGTGTGTGTGTGTGGTGTGGTGTGTGTGTGTGTGTGATGTGTGGTGTGTGTGTGTGTGTGGTGTGTGGGTGTGTGGTGTGTGTGTGTATGGGGTGTGTGTGTGGTATGTGTGTGGTGTGTGTGTGTGTGTGTGGTTCGTGAGCAGCAGTCTTCTCACCTGTGTGTTCTTCAATGCAGTGAGCGACGGACTGGAAGTAAGGCCAAAATATAAAGGAATTTTACATTGCTTGACTACCATTTGGAAAGTTGATGGACTACGAGGACTTTACCAAGGAGTAGCCCCAAATGTGTGGGGTGCAGGTTTATCCTGGGGACTCTACTTTTTCTTGTGAGTAGATCTGGGGGGCTTTGCTTTAATGTCTTCTGCTTACTACCTTTTTTGATGACTCATTTAATCCTTTTTTTTTTTTTTTTTTTTTAAATTGGAAGGATTAGAAAGCAAAGTAGCTTGTTAGTTTCCTGTCTGCCAACTGTTATCAGAGACATTTAACCTGGGACAGAGTTGCTAACAGGAAAAAGGAAACATGGAGAGATGGACAGACATCCTCAGAAACTGTTGTTTTGAGTGGTGGTGGCACACACCTTTAGTCCCAGCACTCGGGAGGCAGAGGCAGGCCTCTGAGTTCAAGGTCAACCTGGTCTACAGAGTGAGTTCCAGGACAACAGGGCTACACAGAGAAACCCTGTCTCAGCAAACCCCCTCCCCACCCCCACCCTTCCCCAAAAAGGAAACCATTGCTTTGAAATGTATTGAGGAAAGTTGAAGGTTCGGCTAATCACTGTGAGCAACAGCATTAAAGAGCTTTTTGTTTTAGTTAAAGCCATTGGAAAAACTGCCAATTCTAATTTACAGTGACTCTTTACAACCTCTTCAGATTCTGAGGTGCTGTGACCATATTAGTACTCTGGTGCACTTTTAACAGCCAAAATAGACTAGAAAGAGATGAATTAACTGGTTATTTATTAATGGTTTTGTAAGTGTTACAGTAGGAACCTGAAACTGTTTTTTAAGATGAATCCCACAAATTTCAATCCTTGAATTCAGTCCTTTAAGGAAACTATTTTCTTTGTGTATAAGAGATTAGTTCCAGAATACTCCCCAATTAGAAAATGTCGTAAGTTCTGAAATATCATAACATGGTTATCCATTTGTCCTCAGCGAGAATCCCAGAGTGTTTGAGTGGCTTAGAGATGTACATTTGATGCATACTGAAGTCTAAAAGCAGGAGGGATAGACGTGTGAGGAGTACCTGTAAGAACATATATGCACACAGCAGATGATCCCTGGTGGGAAGGGCTAGCAATGGCCAGATTCCTCCAAGAGTGGAGGTATTCTCCACAAGCCTCTTGCTTGCCCATCATCTTCATAGCTCAGTCACCTGTCAGATACTGTCTGTCACTCTTTGGAATAGCAGCTGGTGCGTTCCTCTTAAAGAAACCGCAGCAAGCTCCTGAGCAGGTACAGCCACCTTATTGAGTATAAAAGAGCGTGCTCACAAAGCATGACACTGGGGGGGAGGAGCACATGCTGGGAGCTGCTGGCCTGGACAGTCCACTGTGTGTCTTAGTCACTGCTCTAGTGCTTGAAGAGGCAAGGCAGCTCCTACGACAGGACACATTTCTTCTATACAACTCAAATTAGAACGCTGTGTGTGCGTGTGCGTGTGTGTGTGTGTGTGTGTGTGTGTGTGTGTGTGTGTGTGTGTGTATCCCCAAGAGTATCTAAGAACAGGCTATGTGAATAAAGTATTATATGACAAGAATTTCTTACAATAGAATAGGTTGCTTCGTGTTAAACTGTTATTGGTAAAGTTTGAAAAGTTTCCCCAACCAAAATCTTTGCAGAGGAAAGTGGACATTGGGTTAAAGAAGTTGGGGCCTGGTGACACATCTCTAATCCCAGGTAGATAGGGGCAGGAAGATCAGGAGTTCAAGGTCATCCTTTACTCATAGTGAGTTTAAGGCCAGCCTGGCTCACAGAAGACCTGCCTCAGAGAACAGAATAGGGACTGGAGAGATGGCTCAGCTTGCTAATCTTCCAGAGAATCGGAGCTTGATTCCCACCCCTACATTAAACAGCTCACAACAACCTCTAGTTCCAGCTCCAGCTTCTGTGGGCACACATAATAGAAATTTTTATTAACCAAATAAATAATAACAACAAAAAACAAAAAACGGGCCTGGTTTGTCTTTCCTGCTCAGAAACATTTAGTGGCTATTTGCTGCCTAGCAAGACCTAAATCTCAGCCTGCCACTCTGTGGCCTTTCTCCTAGAGTGCCTCCCTCTAGCCATCACTTTCCCTGTTGAAACCCTGCCTGCCTCAACACCCAGTCAGTGACACTTCTGCACAGGACGTGTGGGATCTCTGATGCCTCAGGCAGGACACTGTTGTTGACATTTACTTTGTTATGGCTGTTAGTACACCAGTGTCCTTGTCAGTCTGTTAAAGGATCCAGTGCCTGCTCACCTCTCTGTCCTTCAGAACGCCGATTACTGTTGCTGAGCATGTGTTCACCTGGTGCCAAGGTCCATATCACCACAGCATCTTCTCCTTCTCCCTCTTTTCTTGTGCTGCTAGTAATTGCGGGCGGTGTAACTAGACGATTTCACACACACACACACACACACACACACACACACACACACACACACACAGCTAGGTGTATTTGTTTATGGGAGGGTAGTATAATCCACCGTGAGCCATTTCCGGCATATCTGTTCTTAAATGAGGTCTTAATTTGTGGTTTCCTTATGTGTTGACTTTTTCTTTAGAGATTATGCTTTAAAGTGGACGTTTGCTTTATGACTCGTGTTCGAATTAAACTGCTTGTGTTTAATGTTTTTAGTTACAACGCCATCAAATCATATAAGACAGAGGGAAGAACTGAACAGTTAGAGCCAGTAGAATACCTCGTCTCAGCTGCAGAAGCTGGTAAGACAGTGATGACATCACCTTCCAAACTGAATTCCTCGGGTGGGGGCGGGGCTTGAATGGACTGACTGAAGGGCTCCCTCTGTAGCCCAGGTTGGGCTTGGGACCTTTGGCCTCCAGGCTTGATTTTTCTTTCTTTTTTTTTAAACCTCCCCACCCTCGTTAAACAGTAGAGGTTTAAATGTGTTCATCTAATCTTGTGAAGTTAGGAATCTCTAGACTAAGATGGTTTGGGAGGGGCTAGAGAGGTGGCTTGGCACCAAAGAGCATTGGCTGCTCTTCAAAGGACCAAGAGTAGATTCCCAGCACCCATGTGGTGGCTGGGCCATCTCTAACTCCAGTTCCAGGGATCCAACACCATCTTCTGACCTCTGAGGGCAACACACACACACAGACAGACACACACACACACACACACACACACACACGCGCGCGCGCGATGAAAATACATACATGCAGAAATGACGATCATATACATAAAATCGTTTTTTGAAAAATTACTCTTAAGAGATGATTTGGATAAAGTGTTTCAAATTATGTAACTAGGGACCTTCATTCTCCTGTCCTGTGTGTATGCCATCAAGAAAGACAGTGACCCATGAGTGCTCATAAAGCCTGTTTTGTCCCTTGCATAGCTTGGTTTCTCCATGATTACATGGTATTCTTTTAAAGCAAGTACCATCTATTTTTGAATACTTACCCCATGCAGAGACCTAAGTTATAGAATTTGATATTTATTTACTATTACAGGACACTCAACAAATAAAAAAATTAACCAGATGTATTTTTTGGTGTGGCAGGAGATGTTTGGCTGGTGTTTGTTTGTTTGTTTGTTTGTTTTAGATAGACTCACATAACACACGCCCAGTCTGGCCTTGAAATGACCTTCTTGCCTCCACCTCCCACCTGTCACCAGATGAAATTTTCAGCAAAGTGGTCACTTCTGTAAAAATGATAAAAATGTGCCTTATGAGACTGTGATGAGGGAAGCCATAGTGACTGCCTTCCAAAGGATTTGAGGATGTTGTGGTCGATCTTGGGGGAACATGCATGTGCACATGCAGCTTGAGGAGCCACATTCCTGGTTCTTCCCTAAACCCCAGCCTTCTGTTTTATGTGCATCTCCTGGTTAGGAGTCTAGATAGCTTTGCTCTATTCCTTATGAGGAAATGGTTTAACATTTTACCTTTTAGTCTACCTCTCACTAATTAACCACAGGAGGAACTTTTTTGACCAAATCTAAGTTTTCCCTCTGACTGTTGGGCGGCGTATCAGAGGCCACATCTCACTGTCTCACATCCCCATCTCACTGTCTCACATCCCCATCTCACTGTCTCACATCCCCATCTCACTGTCTCACATCCCCATCTCACTGTCTCACATCATCATCTCACTGTCTCACATCATCATCTCACTGTCTCACATCCCCATCTCACTGTCTCACATCATCATCTCACTGTCTCACATCACCGTCTCACTGTCTCACATCATCATCTCACTGTCTCACATCCCCATCTCACTGTCTCACATCATCATCTCACTGTCTCACATCATCATCTCACTGTCTCAGATCATCATCTCACTGTCTCACATCCCCATCTCACTGTCTCACATCATCATCTCACTGTCTCAGATCATCATCTCACTGTCTCACATCCCCATCTCACTGTCTCAGATCATCATCTCACTGTCTCACATCCCCATCTCACTGTCTCACATCATCATCTCACTGTCTCAGATCATCATCTCACTGTCTCACATCCCCATCTCACTGTCTCACATCACCGTCTCACTGTCTCACATCATCATCTCACTGTCTCACATCCCCATCTCACTGTCTCACATCCCCATCTCACTGTCTCACATCCCCATCTCACTGTCTCACATCATCATCTCACTGTCTCACATCCCCATCTCACTGTCTCACATCATCATCTCACTGTCTCACATCCCCATCTCACTGTCTCAGATCATCATCTCACTGTCTCACATCATCATCTCACTGTCTCAGATCATCATCTCACTGTCTCAGATCATCATCTCACTGTCTCACATCCCCATCTCACTGTCTCAGATCATCATCTCACTGTCTCACATCATCATCTCACTGTCTCAGATCATCATCTCACTGTCTCACATCATCATCTCACTGTCTCACATCATCATCTCACTGTCTCAGATCATCATCTCACTGTCTCACATCCCCATCTCACTGTCTCAGATCATCATCTCACTGTCTCACATCCCCATCTCACTGTCTCACATCATCATCTCACTGTCTCACATCATCATCTCACTGTCTCAGATCATTTCACTGTCCCAGATGCAGCTGCTTCATGAAGTCTTGTTCTTTTTTTGGTTTTTTGAGACAGGGTTTCTCTGTGTAGTTTTGCACCTTTCCTAGAACTCACTTTGTAGACCAGACTGGCCTCGAACTCACAGAGATCCGCCTGCCTCTGCCTCCCGCGTGCTGGGATTACAGGCGTGCGCCACCACTGCCCGGTAAGTCTTATTCTTTTAAAGTATGCTCAGTGGATTGGATATCATTGCCCTCGTTTTCTTAATCAAATTTAATGTCTTACTTATGCCCTGGTGGTTCTGTTGTTGTTATTTTGCTTTGTTTTTAAGATCAGAATTCACTATGTAGCCTGGCTGTCCAAAAACTCATCATGTAGACCAGGCTGGTCTTCTAATTCATACAGATCTGCCTACCTCTGCCTCATGAATTCTGGGATTCAAGGTGTGTGCCACCACACCTGGCTTTACCCTCACTCTTGATCAAGTGGGCCTTCTTTATGCTATGTGCACACTGTTGAAAAAAATGTTCTTTTCTAATGAACTATTCTTAATTTGGATTAAGTGACTCAGTACCTGTATGCTAATTAATCTTTAAATATGATTTTAGGGGCCATGACTCTCTGCATTACAAACCCATTATGGGTGACGAAAACTCGCCTTATGTTACAGTACGGTGGTGTTGTTAACCCCTCACAGAGACAGTACAAAGGAATGTTTGATGCACTTGTGAAAATATATAAATATGAAGGTGTGCGTGGATTGTACAAGGTAACAAATTATCATGACATACTTTGAATAACTGGAAACTACAATAATACTGGCTTTTGTTTTTGCTTTTGTTTGGGGACAAAGTCTTGCCGTATAGCCCAGTCTTCCTTCGACTCAACCTCCTGAGACTGTGGTTATAAGGTTACAGGCACATGCCGCCATTCTGGCTGCTGCTTGCTGCCCGGTTGGCAGCTCTTTTGTTCACTTCTGAATGGCCTGTGTTTGGTCCTAAAAAAACTTATGCACTAAATAATTGAATGAAGTGGAAGTTTTGTTTATAATTCTGAAATTGTTCTTTAAGTGGTGTGTCCTCTGTCTCCATGACTTTGATTCGTCAGGTGTTTCTAGTGAGTCATGCAGTTAGATCACCCTTTGCTTACTGTAGCCCTTGGAGGGTATCTGACATTGTGGAGAAGAGGTCAGGGGGTCTCAACGGGGTGTAAGTATAACGTGTCTTTAAAAATCAGCAAAGGGAAAGTCAGCCCTGCCTGGTCATTGTTTCTTCAGTGCCGGGAGTTGTGTGTGTGTGTGTGTGTGTGTGTGTGTGTGTGTGTGTGTGTGTGTGTATTCTTTAAAATAGCTTTAAAAATCACTAGCATTATAAACTTGAGGTTATGGATTACTTACTGATCTATAGGCAGTTTTATTTGGAATTGTATCATCCAGTTCTGTATTTTGTTTCTTCACTTCTTACCCTATTTTTTCTGAGAATACCTATGCACAGTCCTTTGAGATATCATTAGCTTGTTTTTGTTTTTGTTTTGTTTTGTTTTGGTTTTTACTAAATAACCTCCTATTCAAACCCCAATTCTTGATAGTGTGGGTCTTTTTCATATTCGTATATATAATATTTAAAGAAAAACAACCCATGAAAAGAGAAGGCAGTACTGTACTGTTCTTTTTTTTTTTTTTAATGATTTATTTATCCTATGTGCATTGGTGTTTTGCCTGAATGTATGTCTGTGTGAGGGTGCTGGATCCCCTGGAATGGGAGTTAGAGGCAGTTGTGAGCCACCATGTGTGTGCTGGGAATTGAACCCAGACCCCTGGAAGAGCAGACAGTGCTCTTAACCACTGAGCCATCTCTCCAGCCCCTGTAATACTGTTCTTTCTTTTTGGTTTTTCGAGACAGGGTTTCTCTGTGTAGCTTTGGAGCCTGTCCTAGATCTCACTCTGTAGACCAGGCTGGCCTGGAACTCACAGAGATCTGCCTGGTTCTGCCTCCCGAGTGCTGGGATTAAAGGCGGGCACCACCACCACCCGGCCTGAAGTACTGTTCTGAATACCATGTATTAAAATGGGATTTATGTAAAATGTAGGTGAATTTACACAAAATAACATGAAAATATTTTAAGTCTGTCTTTCATTCAAGCTGTTTAATTGTGCTTTTCTTTACCATTCCCTTTAGGGATTTATCCCTGGGCTGTTTGGAACCTCACATGGCGCCCTTCAGTTTATGGCATATGAACTGCTCAAGTTGAAGTACAACAAACACATCAGTAGATTACCAGAAGCCCAGCTGGTGAGAGAGTTCCTTTAAAGTAATGTGGGCACTAAATAGGTGGAAGATTTTTGATATGTTTACTTTGACAATCCTGCTAACATAATAAATACTCTGTCAGTGACTTAACTAACAGCTAAATATTTTATAAGCTAATGGCACAAATGTTAATAGAACCCCACATTAAATAGACCTGTGTTAAAGAAGGAACAGCATTTTTTATTTGTTTAAATGGTTTTTGTATGTAATTTTTGCTTTTAAAGAAATGCTATTTATGTTCTCATTTTAGACCACAGCAGAATATATTTCTGTTGCAGCACTATCTAAAATATTTGCTGTAGCAGCAACATACCCCTATCAAGTTGTGCGAGCCCGTCTTCAGGACCAGCATGTGTCTTACGGCGGTGTGATGGATGTGATCATAAAGACGTGGAGGTGAGAGCATGCCAAGACTGTCCACTCCTTGCTAGGTTTTTAGGATTGACCAGTTTGCTGTGGAAAAAACACAGTTGGCCATCCTTACTTTCCTGTTTCCTGTATATGTCACGATACATCTCTGAAGCCTGATTTCTTTATTGGTAAAATCAGACTGTTCAGGCCTACAAAGTTGTCATAAAAACAACGAAACAGATGTCAGTGCTTTGAAAACTTGCCAGCACAGAATTTAAGTCGCAAAATATTTGATTGATATTGGATATAAGAAGTCAGAAAGGTAGTTAAATATGTTTGAGGCCTATACCTGCTACTTGTCTCTGTATGTAAAAGAGAGTATGCATGAGAATAAATTATTTTGGGCATTAAGGAAGTAAACTTTTCATGTGAGCTACATTTGTGTCACTGGTATTGGTTATGAGATTGTGGACATACTGCTGCTTGCTGGTTTGTCTGAGAGCATCTAGATGTCACTCTCACTGGCTCACTGTGTGGTACCTAGTGTCTGGTCCAGGCCGACTTCAGAGTCTTCAGACTTGTCACAGCCCCTCCTGCCTCAGCCTCCTCCGGGGTGCTAGGATTATGGGTCTGAACCCCCACACCTGGCTGCCATGAGAGACCGTCGAGTGCCTGCCTGAGATCTGCTAAATCTCCAGCACCACCCTCCTTGTGAAACATTTGGGTGACTCACTAAACGATGGCACTGTCCATTCTCCTCTGAGGTATCCTTACCTCTTCCTTCATCTGTTTATAAAAGTTACGTGGATGGCACATAAATCTAATACCTGTTCAGGGCATTGTACGCATGGTTTGTACACACCCACGTGTAAGTAGGGTGAGGCTTGACTGCTTATTCTGTGTTAATGAGATGTTGGTGTATTCACACTGCCACTTAGGAAATTAAGTGTGTCTGTCCCTCCTTTAGGAAAGAAGGCATCAGTGGATTTTACAAAGGCATTGCTCCCAATTTGATCAGAGTGACTCCAGCCTGCTGTATCACCTTTGTGGTCTATGAAAACGTCTCACATTTTTTGTGTGACTTTAGAGAAAAGAAAGTAAGGTAAAAGAAGATTCCAGTGTATCTGCTTGAGGCAGCAACAGACTCCTTTGTGTTTGAAACACAAAACTCAGAAGAATACAACAGCATCACACCTCAAGCTCAGCATGTCTATATCAGAAGTCAGAGGACTGAAAATCTTGATGTTTTCTGCCCTGGGCTTTTCTTATGTGTGGAGGAGCTTGGCTGCCTCTGCCTGCAGTAGACACCATCAGCATAAAGTTGAAGCTGATAGCCAGTATGAGAATGGACAAGGTCTTCCATTTCATTGCTGAACTAGAAGCTAATTTGCAATATTTGTAAATAATTAGATGAATGTTTTTTTCTGAACTCTCTTGCCTGGATTGTCTTTAAAACTGACCTATGTGCAATAACGAGGAGCTGGCTTCTTACAAGAATGGCTGCATTTCAGGGTACGTTAGACTGGGGGGCTTAGGAATAAGATGTTATCCAGATCCAGCCCATTCTGAATGGAGATGTTTTTGTTAGAAATAAAGTCCATTATAAATGTGCTTTTACTTTAATCCAATTGGAACACACTAACTACACAAACTGGAGAATTCATGTATTTAGTCTGAGAAATATCTACCATCTTTTGCCGTTCCATTTCTTAATTATTTAAAGTGTGATTCTGGATCCCAACCTTGTTTTTTGGCCATAAACAGTATGTGCTTGGAGTATATAAAGTCTGAGCTTCTGGGATCCGGTGAAGCCTTCGTGTGGCATGTGTGGTTACAAATCACTCATCAGGAATGCCGAGTCCCATTTCAGAGCGGGTGTGTTTGCTGTGAGCTTGTTAAAAAACTAAAGAAATAAACATTCCTTTTTGTCTTAATATTTAGATTTGTGGACCCCTCTACATTGGTTGCTCAGATTCAGGTTGAAATACAAACTAGGTGTGTAGACCTGCAGGTATACAGGCCTACCCCCAGAAGGATGCTGAAGTAATACTAGTTTCTTCACACCAGCAGCTGTCGATGCTGCTGTACTAACAGCTATTTTTTTTGTAAATAAAACATTATGATCAAAGCTATATTTAAAGGGGTCTTTGAAAATAAGCCTATTTTCTATATCTGGAAATGGCATTATTTTTAAAATAAAAATGAAAGGATAATTTATATTTACAAATAATGTGTTTACTGTAATATTTTTACCGTTTCAGTGTGTTTTCAGTGACAACGGTGCAGTTTTAAGTTGTGACATACTGTAACAAAAAGCAAGTTTCCAGCAAGTTTTCTAAATTCTTGGTGTGTAACTCTTTCGGATTCAGTGACAATAAGTCAGTATTCCCAAGAATTCTTAGAAATTTCAAAATTACTATTTTATACATAGTCCTAACCATATCTACACTTTATTTGGATAGCTCAAATTCTTGTTTAAAGAATAAACTACGTTTTAGTTTAGTGTAGTTTACAAAAAACTATAGCTTATGGGAATATTTAAACAATGAAAAACATAATTTAAAATTAATATCTCCCAGCTAAGGAAACTAGAATTTTGTTTTTTTGTTTTTGTTTTTCAAGACAGGGTTTCTCTGTGTAGCCCTGAATGTGTAGCCTCTGTCTCCCAAGTGCTGGGATAAAGGCTTGTGGCACCACCGCCCGGCTAGAATGTTTTATAAATCGTGCATTTCATCTGAGTTATTCTGTAATTTGCATAAGATTCACCCTGAATGGAGAATGTCTGTATGGAGAGGCAAGCTATAGTTGATGTTCAAGTTTTAGAGGTATACATTCGAATCCTCCTAAGTCCCCTAAATTAATAAGACAGCCCTTGTCCTCTGAGAGCTTGTAAGCTTGCATAATAACTGACTGGGAAGGTGGAGGGTCACACAGAGCTCTACAAGAGCTCTCTGTTAGTCACTCAGCAACACTGTGGAGGTGCCTCTGCCCCGAGAACTGATGACATAGTAGTAGGCAAGCCAGTTGGATTCACACGATTGAAAACATTTATACAGAAACGGTTGTTGGGTGTTGATATTATGAGGCAAAAGCGGCAGTGAGGGCGATGTGAGATGCAGGACAGTGAGAAATAGGCCCCAAAGCAGGAGTAAGTTGGCCGGAGGAGAGCAAATAGAAGATGGGGCCATTGCCTGAGGCGAGGTCACAGATTGGAGGACCTGACTAGCTTCAAAGTTTGGCTTTGGTTTTCTGTTTGACCTAAGACAAACAGTTTCTCTCCTGTCGAAAGCGCCTTTATCTGTAAAATGGTGTTAAATCAGTACTATTGATTCCCAGGGAGGAGCTTTTTCCCCTTTCACCCACAAGGCATTTTAAGAAGCCAGCATGTTTATTAAGGCTCCAAGAGTTCTCAAGTTCTGGTCTCAAGCTTCTAGCATGCTCTTCCACTTATTATACTGATAATTCACCGCCCAGAACAGACCACCTCCGCTGGCACCTGCCATAGTTCTCTTCAAAATAAACTCCGAAATAAAGCCCGACCCATGGTCCTTCAGAAATCTTGCTCCAGTTGCTTGCAAGTTGCCAATCATCACCTCTGACTCCATGCAGCAGGTTAAAGTCACTAGCTCTTGACCAGCTGCTCATCAAGGAATCCTAACACGTGGCTTTCTTGCTGTCTCCCTACTTGCTTGTCCATAAAATCCAGATCTCCCAGTCTAAATTTCTTACCAGGCTACAGGACTGGGCAAGGTCTGGCTTCTGTTAATGTTAATTAGCTAGCTAAAGAGTGTATGTTTGACCTCAGGAGTTATCAGCTTTCCTTGGGATATGGGCAAGGAATATTTCTATTTTCAATAGAAAATAAAATCTCCAAGAAAAAATTATTTATTCACTTTGGCAGCAAAGTCAAGCACTTGCAAAATGTCGTGGAAGTAAAATTATTTGCTTAACCTTTGTGCTGTTTTCTGAAAACGTGTTAGGTAACATGCAAGGTTTTGGGTTACTTAAAAGTCTTACCTTTCTGAAGGATTAAACAGAAAGCAAACCCTGAATGCACCTGTAACGAATACATACCTCTTATTAGCTTCCACTTCCCTTCCTTCCGGAAGTAGACAAAATTTCTATGGGAACCTCCCCTCTTCCTCCACTCAGCTTTGTGACTGAGGTGCACCAGCCTTCCCTGAGCTGGAGCTGGGCCCTGATTGGCCAGGCCTGTCTGGATGTACATCTCCGTTTATAGTCATGAATGGCTTGTAAATGACAGGTAAAGCAGTCCAGGTAGAGCGGCTGAGACAAATGTTTTTCTTAGCATTCTGACATAGGTCCTGTCCTTACTGTCCAGTCATGACAGTGAATGTAACTCAGTCCTCATGAAATCCAGTTTAGAATGCTGATCGGACAAAGTAAGTGTCCAAAATGGAGTCAGCATCAAGGATGTAACAAATTAAAAAAAACAGTGTCCTCGGTCACAATTATATTGGATTCTGGATCAACTCTCACACTGAGCAACATGTACCCGTGGAGTTCTCATCTAGGTGAACAATAAATTTATTTAAAAATAAGTGTCAATTTAGCTCTTCAATTACTGTAGCTAAAACTTTCCAGGTAATACAAAATTCAATGTTGACACGAAATTCTGTCACTTTCCAACCAACAGTCATGGTGGGCCCATACTTACCGTGTTAAAACGTTTATGAAGACCTGTGTGATGATGTCATGTCTCCAGAATCACTGTAGTGGCTGAGGAAAGCTGGCCCATCCACAGTATTTGCCCTTATTTGTAAGAGAGTGCACGTTGGTAGGCATTGGCAGGACACAAACATCTTCACAGTCAAAGAGATCCATCCATGTATCCCTTGAACATATCCCTCGAACAACCTTCCCTCCAGCCGTGAACAACTAACTATCTGAAAGTGATACAGATCTGAATTCTGACCATCCTCACTCTAGATAGTGAATAGTCCACTGCTTCGTGTTGCACCCAGTAAGAGACCATTCCCTTCACTCATCTGTCAGGACTACAGTACTACAGCCTTGGATTTTTATCAGCATATCTCCGTGGGCCAATATGCAGATTTACCTATAACCAGGTTCATATTCTTCTCCTCCCACCACCTGCTGCGGGAGCATTCCAGGAGACCATAGCATGAACTGTAGAAGAAACGACACAGCAGGAGTTTGTCTTGAAGCTGTCTTAGCCACCTGCTCGTGTATCTTATTTGTACCTCTGGGCTTCCTGTGGGGGTCCCTGTAGGTGTCATACAGGGAAGTGAACCCCACGAAGAGAGAAGAATGAAAACCTGGTGCAGATTGACTTTGTCAGCCTGGATCAGACATCGGGGAGTCTAATGACAGGCAGTTTATTCCCAATGTATCTAAGCCCAGTACAATTTGAAAAAAACAAACCAAGTTCCCTGGTGTAATACAATCCCCACTGCACAAAGAAGCATAATTACATTGCAACTTAACTCAGGGTACATGTTATTTCCTCCAAGAAGATGGATTCCAGAGAAACCTGTACCTGTACTAGCTTAAGGGCCTAAGGGTCTTTCCTGGTCTGTCATACAGATAGCATAGAGGTCATTTGGGCTGTTAGCCACCTCTGGTCCTGCTTGGGGGAGCTTGGGGAGCCTCTGCCTATCGGGGCATTTAGATTACTAGCCACCTCCAGTCCTGGTTGTAGGAGCTTGATATGGCCTGGCCCAATCACCAGACTGTTAATCACTTCAAAATCTCAGCTTTCTGGATGGAAGAACAGGTTTTTCATCTTTCCCATTGGAAAGATAATCCTGTATGCTTAATATTCTTGGTTTCTCTAGAGATTTGTGGGAACAAGGACCTTGCTATGCTCCCAACAACTTCCCATGGTGTGTCTTTTAACCCTTCTGTGATTGATTTCCTACAGATAGCTAGCCTAAGAAATGGGTCCATACTGAGGTCATGGTGGGAAACGCAAGCAACTTAGGTCACCTGATGTTTCTAGCAGGACCCACTGTAAGCCAGATGCTCCTTTAGAAAATAACCATCTTCAATGAAAATGATAGTTTTCCTTCAACTCCTACAAATCCTGTCTTTGGTTCTCTTACTGATGCTTGCTAAAATTGCCATTTCTGTTTGCCATAAGCACAGTTATTGGCTCTGCAGGATCAAAAGTACCAGATGGACAGCTGCTGTTGCTGCCTGAATTGCTTCAGACCCTTCGGGAGGGTTCTCCTTCAAAACCGGCAGACATGGGGGTGACTGTATACTTGGGTTAAATTAGTATCACTTTCAGATGTTACATAATGTCTCTAAAACCCAAGAATGGCTACAAGCTCTTTTCTTAGTGATGGCAAAAATGTCTTTCCAACAACCTGTCTTCCCTCTTGGAGACGCATGAAGGGACCAGTATGGGCTCAAGACACTCCAAGTTCTCAGCAGAAAGGAGATTTATTTTCCCAGAGGGACGGAGGGCAGGGAATAAGAGACAGACAGGAGACAGACAATGAGGGAGAGCGGGCAGGGTTATTTGTCCCAGAGTGCCAAAGGATTGCCTCCCGATAAAAAGGAGACAGACAAAGCCCATAGGCGAATGGTAGTGTATAGAGGTAAAAGGGGAAACCCCCATGTTAGGGTAAGGGGTTTACATTTGGGCATGTTAATTGGGTGAGCCAAAGGGAAATTTTGATTGTTGGACTTCAATACTTTGATAGCTGGACTTTGGTAGTCAGCCTCAGGTAGCAGAAGTGACCAAATAAGGGAATGGATCTTGGCTAGCTCTAGGAGTGCAATCTGACAGTTTTAGCAAGACAGAGAAAATGGGGGAGAAGGGCAAGGCCTGTCAGAGCCATGCCTGCCCCACTCAGGCTGCCTAGAGTCCCTTCTGTACATGCCAACATAATTCACAATAATAACCTTTCAGGAATTTCAGTGAAGGAGTGGGCTCCTGTGTCTTTGTGGGAGTTATTTATCTCCTTCCCTCTAGTTCACATGAATCTGTGGACACTATGTGTTTACTCACTCTCTGTTGGGTTTTAGTATTTTGTTTATTTCTAGGAGCACTATACAAATGAGGGAGATTAGCCCATGGGCTGTGATAGAAGTTCCAAATCAATTATCCCAGGATTGAAGGGCAAGAAATAAGGAAGTCAAGATTTTTAGTGTTGGTCGGTTTCAGATCATGATCTGTTTCAGATACCAGTGTGATATCAATGCATGTGAAACTGGGGGAGGAGAGGAGCCTGCTGCTGAACCACATCACTGGTTATAAAACTTGTCAACATCTGTATCGTATTTCATACTGTTGACCATCCCTTCCTTCACTAAATGTTGTCACTGGCTTGATGATATCCTCTGCTTTGGATTCCTATACTTCTATCCACTAAATTTCCTCAATCTGGACTTTTCTATCTTGCATTTGTCTGTTTTCTTTCTTTGTAATGTGATCTCATCTCATAGCTTTAATTTTCACATCTTGTTTTTCTTTTTCCTACTCTGGCAGTCCAGGCTGGCCTTGAACGAGTGTACTGGCTGGTTTTATGTCAACTCAACACAAGCTAGAGTCATCAGCAAGGAAGGAGCCCCAACTGAGAAAATGTCTCCGGAAGATCAGGCTGTAAGAAAGCCTGGAGGGAGTTCAAGGCCAGCCTGGTCTACAGAGTGAGATCCAGGAGCCTCACAGAGAAACCCTGTAGCCTGGAGGGCATTTTCTTAATTAGTAATTGATGAGGGAGGGTTCAGTCTACTGCAGGTGAGGACACTCTTCCACTGCTGGTCCTGAGTTCTATGAGAAAGCAGCTGAGCAAGCCATGAAGAACACCCCTCCATGGCCTCTGCATCAGCTTCTGCCTCCAGGTTCCTGCCCTGCTTGAATCCCTGTCCTGACTTCCTTGGCGGTGAAAAGCCATGTGGACGTGTAAGCCAACTAAGCCCTCTTCCCCTCTCCCAGCTTGCTTTTGGTCATGGTGTTTGGTTGCAGCTATAATAGAAACTCTTAACTAAGACAACTAGCAATCCTTCTGTTCACCTAAATGCCAGGATTACAGACACGTGCCACCATTCCACATTTAGTCATTGTTTCTCTGAGGAAAACTTCCAAAGATTTGTCTCTGTCCCCAAGCTGTTCCTCGAGCCCTGGGCCTTCACTTCTAACTTCCTGTTGGCCAGCTCTACCTGGATGGCCTACTAACAGTGAGAACTCAGCATGTTTAAAGCCACCACTTCATCTCCAGGTCTGCTTCTGACCTCCTTTCTACTTCTCCCAGAGTCCACTACCGAAACCTTGAAGTGATGCTTGATTCTCCTACAGTCATGTTCCCATATCCTGTTTGAAATCTTTAATTCTTGGATATGTTTAAATCCCGTGTTTCATTCCTACGCTTATCAAGAAAGGTGTATCGTTCTAGTAGCTGCTTTTAAAACAAGTGGATAATATACATAATATAAAGTTCCCATTTTGCCTGTTTGATATGTATGATTTGGTGGCACTTGGTGTACTAGTGTTATGTGACCATCACTACTGTCATCCCAGAACATTTTCATCACTACAGAACAAATGAGTAGCTGTTCCCTTCTAGCAATCACTAATCTGCAGCATGCAGCCTTTGTGCTGGTTTCTACACTTAGCATCATGG
The DNA here is from genome assembly GCF_903995425.1 of Onychomys torridus. Classification (NCBI taxonomy): domain Eukaryota; kingdom Metazoa; phylum Chordata; class Mammalia; order Rodentia; family Cricetidae; genus Onychomys; species Onychomys torridus. Next base: position 6,503,023 of record NC_050458.1, on the reverse strand, counting down.
TTCTAGGTTCATCCACACCATAAGCATTGTGTTAATAATTCTTTCTATGGCTGGATAATGTTACATTATCTTCATATACTTGCATTTGTCCATCTTTTTGTTCTTAGTTGATGGATATTTGGATTGTTTCCACTTTCTTGCCATCGTGAGTAGTGCTGTTGCTGCCAGTGTTCATATTCAAGCTCTGGTCTGTACACCTTGTCTTTAGAATATGTACATAATAGTATAAATGCCTTGTCATCTGGCAATTCTGCCTTTAATTCATTGAAGAGCCACCAAACTACTTTCTGTAAATGCTGTGCACAGTGCTGTTAGTACCCTATTGAAGGTAGACTTCCTCCACATCCTTCTGAACACTTATTTTCCATTTTTTAACAATAGTCTTCTAAAGTGTATAAAGTGGTAAATCTGTGATTTTAAGTTGAATTTTGCTAAAGACTAGTGTTGTTAACTGGTTTTTATTATCTATAGTGGCTGCCCCTGAAGCAGGGGCTTCCTCACAAGGGCTGCAGCCTGAGGGGATTTTGTTCCCTCAGGCACTGACTCTTTCAAAGCTACTAAGGGAACTTATCTAAATCTAAAGAACTCAGGATTCAGTGCTTTAGGTGGAATTCTGCTCGCTCAGAAAGGCTGAATAACAAGTAGCTAACTTTTTCCTTTTGCTGGTGTCTTCCAAAAAACCCAGCGTCCTTCTTTCAGTCCTCACTTAAAAACCTTTGCTACATCGGGCTCCTCCCTACCACTTCCTGTCATCTACTTGCTGACTCAGCCTCCTTCTCGAAGCTTAATTTTATTGTGATCAAACACATCTTTGAATTGTTAACAAAAGCAGTCGGAAAAAAATGCAACACACTTTAGAATAATATCCCACTATTACCAGTAGGAGTCTTTCCATGAATTTGTGTGCTGCTTCAGAGAAACACCCATTTGTTTATTTTACCTAGTTTTTTTTTTTTTTTTTTTATTGTCATTTGACTTAAATTCTCATTCAGTGGTCAGAATGTTCTGGCTGATCTGTCAATAGCTCTCTATTGCTCTACAGATAACTCTGGAGGTTTTGACTAAGAGTTCCTATACACATGCATGTCAGTCCCTAAACATCATTTCTTTCCTACCCCAGAGTCTTCACTTAATGTTCTTGTTTCTAATTAAATGTTTTTAATCCCTTTTGTCTTAGGGTTACTATTAGTGTGATGAAACACCATGGTCAAAAGCAAACTGTAGAGGAAAGGGTTTATTTCTATCCTGAGTCACAGTTCACTTAAGGAAGTCAGGACAGGAACTCACACTGGGCAGGAACCTGGAGGCAAGAATTGATGCAGAGGCCAGAAAAAAGTGCTGCTTACTGGCTTGCTCCTCACAGCTCATTCAACCTCTTTCTTACAGAACCTAGGACCACCAGTGGAGGGGTGAGCCCACCCACAAGGGTCTGGACTCTCCCCTACCAATCACTAATTAAGGAAACGCCTTACAGGCTTTCCTACAGCCTGATCACATGGAGGCTCCCTCCTCTCCAGTGACGCTAGCTTGTGCCAAGTTGACATAAAACTAACCAGTACACTCTTCATTGGCCCAAATTTTTACCTGTTAGTTAATGTCTGTCTTTAATATTGTTCCATCTAGACTGCCCCGTTTCTTCTCAGCTTATTTTGAAGTTGATTCCAAATATAATCTGCTAGTTACTTGTCTTCTTGTTGGTGTGATAAAATACCATGGCCAAAGGAAACTTAAGGTTTATTTTGGTCTGTTTCCAGAGGGCTAGATGTCCATAGTGGTGGGAAAAGCATTGTGACAGTAACAGTGAGATCATATCTCACTGAACACAGCAAACTGGAACTGGATTGAATTTATAAGCTTTAAAGTCCACTCCTAATGACACACTTCCTCCAGCAAGGCTCCACACCCTGAAAGTTCTGTAACTTCCCCCAAAACATCACCTTCTGGGGCCTGGATTTTCAAATACATGAGCTTATGGGGGAATGGTTCTCATTCAAACCACAACACATGGATTCACACTGTCTTAAATGTTTCAATGCTCTAAAGACCGAGTACTATTTAAGAATTACTAAAATAATATACACAAAAAGTATTTATACCATCAATGTTTACTTTCTTAAGAAAAACTTGACACTGTGTTGTGCTTATAATTTTCTTGAACCAATGTCTGAGTACAAGTCTTGCAATAGGTTGATATACTCATATGCCTCTTTTTAATCTTTTCTTTTTGCAATTTGTTGAAGAAATCTGTAGCACGAATCCTAATTGGTCTTAATAATAAAAACCTAGAGTCACACATCAGGGTGAAAGCTGATCAAAGAAGCAGAGCAGCCAGCCACTAGAGACTTCTTACCTCTACTGAATCCTCAGCCTGAAAGGGAGCTGAGTGCCTGTCCCCTCCTGCCTTATATTCCTTTCTCTGCCCAGCCATATCACTTCCTGTCTCCACCTCCCTAGGGCTGAGATTAAAGGTGTGAGTTTCCAAGGGCTGGGATCAAAGGTGTTTGCCACCACTGCCTGGCTCTGTTTCTCTTTTAGACTGGATCAATCTTGTGTAGTAGCCCAGGGTGGCCTTGAACTCACAGAGATCCATCTGCCTCTGCCTTTTGAGTGCTGGGATTAAAGGTGTGTGCCACCACTGCCTGGCCTCTAAGGCTAACTAGTGGCTTAGCTCCACACTCTGATCTTCAGGCAAGCTTTATCTGTTAGAGCACAAACAAAATATCACCATAGAAATCAAATTATCTTTCACGTTTTCTAGTCTGTATTTTGCCTTTCGTGTCTTTATCTTTACTACTGTATCTATACCTGTCTTTTACCTTGTGTTTCCATCAATAAGTAGTTATATCTACATGCTGAATTGAATCCAGGTCTGACTGCTGCTAAAACTGTCTCTTAGGTAATGGTGCTACATGACTTTCTTAGGGGGCACTTAGTCTGGTCTCTCTTTGGGGGATGTTAGGAGCCATGAATCCACACTTATAAATCCCTTAATTCATAAATGGCTGATAAGGAAGATAGTCTAGTGTTAGCATTCTTTCTTTGCTTGCTAACTACGAATGTGCAATAATATTACAATAAATATACTATATATTTTTTAAAGATATGGCTTTTGTACTTTTTATTACATTTACTTATTTACTCAGTTTGTATGTGAGTATGTATGTATCTGTGTAGGAGTACATTTGTGCCATGGTGAGTGTGTAGAGACCAGAGGGCAACTTTCAGTAGTTGTACCACACAGTAGCTTTCCACCGTATGGATCTTGGGACCACTGACCATATCATCAGGCTTAGTGCAAATATCTTTACTCAGTGGGCCACCTCGTTGGACTATATATACTTTTAAAAAGAGTAATTCCTTCATGCATAAAGAATTTGGTTACTCAGAGGCACAATTCATATAAAGAAAGTAGGAAAAATGTTTGGTTCTATTTCCCAGTTTTGAATACGAGTTGATTTGCTGGCATCCCACAATTTCCACAATGAATTTTTATTTTAGCAAATCATGAATTCATGTATATTATCTTACTGTATCATGTTGGTCGATATTTTTCAAACTGTTGCAATTATTGTCTTTATTGATACGTACATCATCTTTGCCAGTAGGAAACAAGTCGAGCTGAATCCTTGGATCCTTTTGTGTGGTCTTTCACTTGTCTTTCTTCCCAAGTAAGGAATTCTGGGATCCTCTTGCACATTTCCTGCCCAAGAGCTAAAGTCATTCACATCTTACAGGACCATCCTATTGGAGCTATCAGTCTGAGCATCACTGAGTTGGCCAGTGTTCCTAGATGTTCTTAGTAAGTAAAACATGAGTTCCCACTGACACTTCCAATTCAAGCCCAGAACTCCATCTCCCCCACACTGAGCCTGACTTGGTGAATAGCTTCTGATCCCCTTGATTCAAAGCAATTAACTTCCACTTTGTACTCAGCCACCTCCTTCAACAGTCTCATTTGTGTGTGTGTGTGTGTGTGTGTGTGTGTGTGTGTGTGTGTGTGTGAGTGTGTGTGTGTGTGTGTGTGTGTGTGAGTGTGTGTGTGTGTGTGTGTGTGTGTGTGTGTGTGTGTCTTATCCTTTCTACCAAGCAGTTTGAGGCCAGAGCCATAAGTTTTTACTTTTTGATACAGTAAGATAAAATTCCTAAAATACTGTTATGTTCCTGACATATAAACACACTTATGTCTTCATATCCCTCAAGATACAGAACCATGTTATACATGTGCTAAAATTTCATAAAGTCTTAAAGTTTAGATTTATGTTCAACTTCTCATATATTAAGTACTAGAAATTCAACTTCAGTGGCAAAATCTTCCCTTTAAAAATATTAAAGATTCCAGGCATGATTAGCACTTGCCAGGCAGAGGCAGGCAGATCTCTGAGTTTGAGGCCAGCCTGATCTACAGTGTGACTTTCAGGACAGCCAGGGCTACACAAAACAAACAAACAAACAAACAAACAAACAGAAAAAGAATACTAAAGCTGTTTGAAACATTTTATTTAACAGGTATAAAATAATTCTAAACATTTACAGCTTGTACAATGATATAACTATTATATTTTTTAAAATGTTGACAGTAGGAAATAGGAAATAGGAAAGATCACAATGACATTCCAATATGTAGGTTCAAAGAACAGAATCATGAACAAAGTAATCAATGAAAAAAAATCCAGAAACCATCCTTGGTTAAAGTAAAATGGATAAGGCTACATTTTAAAGTGTGAAATCACACTTTGGTCTGTAAACACATTGAACTTCGCATTTTCATTCAGCTGGGTACATAAAGCGATTTCTTAAATGTCATTTAAATGAACCATTCAAGGGTTTGGTTTTAAAAATGAAAGAGGTAGGGAATGAAAGCTTCAGAGGATTTATTTTGGTAGTTCTTCAATAATGATGCGAGACACTGAATTCCATCCAGTAGAAGCATCTCCTTTAGGGTAATCAGAGCAGGTGCCAACCCAGATGGCCACATCTACCAACCCAGCACCAATCCCTTCACATAGTCCTTCCACTGCAAAACAGAGCCAGTCACAACTCTCATTAGAACAAAGGGCAAAACCACTCACTCCTTCTGCATTTACTTTAGAAAATCAGATTGTAATTCTGCTTACTGGGAAGCTAACTAAAAGTTCTAGTACCCAATAAGGATTTCATAATAAAGTTCTCTTTACCTTAGTTGGTTTTAAATATTTTTGAAGGCAGATACATAATCACTATTCTCAATGGGCAGTATTCTTAAACCAGCATGTCTTAGTTACAGAGATGATTTAAAGCCAAAGAACAATTTACCAAACCATACAGCAAGCCTACACTTTTAACTGTCAAGACTTCCCAACTTTGGAAGAGTCCTGAACCAGAGCCTGAATCAAGATTTGCAAGCCTTTTTAAAGAAATCCCTTTTCAGCACTGATCCATAGATCTGATAATATTCAAATTGAGGATAGGACTTTATATAATTAAAAAAAATCCTAGCTTAATTTTTTACCAGTCATTCAATGTGTGGATCTAATTTACACAGATTCTCTTTTTTGCAAAATATTACATGTATGTATATATATCTGTATGTATCTATCATCTACCTATCTCTATCTATCTATCTATCTATCTATCTATCTATCTATCTGTCTATCTATCTACTATATCTATCATCTGTCTAATGTGTGTATGTAAGTGTGGATAACACCTGTATCACAGTGCACCTGTGGAGAGCAGAGAACAATGTATTACAGGAGTTGGTCCTCTCCTTCCACCATGTGCCCCAGGGACCAAACTCAGCTCATCGGCCTCAGGGGTAAGCACCTTCTACTGCTACACCACTTCACCAACCTTTAACAGAATTAGTATAATTAAAAAGAAACCCTAGTTTTTGTTTTGTTTTGTTTTGATGCTGTATCCTTCAAGAGTCTTCTGGACTCTCACACACTAACATACATCTTGCATTGAACCTTACCAAAGTTCTTCATTCACATCTAAAAGAAAGATTTCACTGTTGGTCACTAAAACAGGCAGAGAGATGTGTTACCTTTGATGTCTGTGTAAAGTGAGAAAGAAAACTGGACTTGGCAGATCCCTAAAGAAAATGAATTGTGGCATGCAAGTAGTCCCGTGGCTGTTTAGCTTTCCTGCAGGTTGAGATTCACGTGCTCATGTGTCCTGGTAGGTTACCACCTTAGCTGAGGTTAGTGAAGTCCAACTGAGCCCCTGAATATGGAACTGAAGCAATATGCCATCACTGGTGATGACATCTGTAAGTTAACTGACACCAGAATATGGGGACCTGCCACTAGCTCAGACCTCTTTGGAGAGGTAAGCTGTGAGCCTGCAATCCATTTAAGCTTTCTGGTAGTCTCAGGACCATGCTAGTTGAAAATGCATGCCAACAATATTCAAGTTTCCCCAAGGCCTTGACCCCTTATGGCCTAGAAACATGTCCACTTAACCCTCTAGTCAAAGGACTCCAGACTGCTGCAGGCCGCAAGAACATATTATAGAGATTCAGCTATATGTACAATAAAGCTATACCTAGAAAGACCAAGGAATCTTTTCTTGAGGGAAGCCATTTATCAAGGAATATTTGGTGTTATTCAGCTTTTAATATTCAGCTGAAATTCTTGTGCATTCATATACTACTAGGCCTTAAAGGCAATAAGTATAAGCTTCTCAGATGTATTGCTCCTGATCTCCTAGGTGACACCCCTACAGAGCCTAGGAGACAGGCAGACTGTAGATGCACAGCTTTGTTTCTTGTGCAAACGAAGCTCAGGCTTTCCTTCCCTAGATGGGCCAGATGGCATTCCAGAGCATTTGACTCAGAACAAAGGGTTTTTTGCAGATCCAGGTACAAGTGAAGGGGAGGCAGGATTCCTGGCAAGGCAGAGTCACATGACCAGAGAAGAGAACAAGGCAGAGTTTCTGTAGAAGGTAGGGCAGAGTCACATGGCCAGAGAGAAAAGAACAAGACAGATCTTTTGTAGAGAATAAGGATTGGGTCAAGTCAAGAGAGGAGAAGAAGAAATGAGCATGGACGGAGAAACTGGACATGAAGATGAGATCGAAAGCATAGGAGCTTACCAGGGCTGTGAGAGGACAGGAAAGAAGGGACAGAGAGGAACTGAGTGTCAGGATGGAACCGAAGCTGTGTAGACAGAAGTCTGTTACAGAGAAATAAAGTAAACAGACGTTAGAAACTAGCGTACATAGATTCTCTTCCCTGAGATAACCCCATGCCAGATTTAGCATCTTCCCCAGGACTCTGGGAAGGATTTTCTCAGGTCTGGCCCCTGGGAGAATTCTGGTACCAGACCGGTGTGGCTCTAACATCACCTCACAGTGAGTCATGTGGCTAAATGGTGACTTTACCAAATCAAATCCTCATGAACTCCATCTTCCTGGAGGAGTGGTACCATGGTGAGCCTATCGGGCAGCCAGGGCTGAGAACCAGAGCCACTGCTTTGCAGAATTACTACCTGTTTGCCATTTCTAAGTAGACATTGACTTTGGGGCACATCACCACAACCAGGGGGTTCTGTTGTTATTTGTTTTGTTTTATTTTGTTTTTAAGATACAGGTACTGGAAACTTACTGGTACTTGGAAGAGACCTGAACCAGAGCCTGAATCAAGATAGGCACGTCTTTTTAAAGAAAACCCTTTCCAGCACTGATCTGTAGATTTGATGATATTCAAATTGAGGACAGGACTTTTATATGATTAAAAGAAATCCTGGCTTAATCTTATATCAGCCATTCAATGTGACCAGAGATTCTGAGTCAATTGCTCAGTGATGGCACCCCAGCATCTGTACCCTTTGAAAAAGATCTGTGAACAGCTGTGAGTTGCAATCCAGGGTGGAGAGTCACATACTATGACTGGTTAGAGATCTACTTACAACAGGCTAGTTACCCAGCATGACAGTGGAAATCAAACACCCTTTTAGGTAGATCTGAGGCACATTCTGCAGTGCTATTATACATACCAGAAGAAGTGCGGTGGATATTAATTGTTGAATTTAGTTCAGGGCTCCCTTGATCCAGATAGATGATGGCTTCAATGGGAAGAGGTCCTGAACATTCAGCTCCATTAAATGTAAAATACCAGCGCTGACAGCACGCGTTTCTGCACTTTAGCCGAAGTGAGCCGCTGAACAGAACACGCAGAGCACTATTGGAGCGCATCTTTGTAAATGTACATTCCTGTCACAGCGGAAAAAGAGCTGAACATTTCTCATTTCAATTAAAAAGAAACCTCGACTATCAAGTTATGGAGGCTAACCCAGAGCAATTGCTACAGTCTATGAGACCCCGCTGACCAACAACTCCAAAAGAGGTCCCCATATTTAGTATTGGGCTTTTTACTTGCTAGTCTCTGGTGTCTAGGGAAACACCGCTTAAGCCCTGTTTATAATGTATATGTACATATTTTAGGAAGCTTCTCCAGTGGTGGGCCTCCATATGGCCTTTTTCAAAGGTCTTTAGTGTTAGCTCTCCCTCCTCACACACTCTCTTCTCCAGCCCTCCCATCCCCCACCTCATTTAACCCCTCCTGTTCCTTTATTCACTTTTCCTCCTTCATAATGCCTGAGCTCTATCCCACTTCCTTTGAGTACCATGGCTCCTTACTAATTTCATAACGTCTATGAATATACCCTAATTTAAATGTGCTAATCTAAAGATTCAACGTTAGCATCCAGGCTGGGGGTGGTGGTGGTTCATCCCTTTAATTTTAGTACTCAGGAGGCAGAGGCAGCTGGAACTCTGAGTTCAAGGCCAGCTTGGTCTACAGAGTGAGTAGCCAGAGCTACTCAGAGAAACTCTGTCTCGAAAAACAAAAACAAAAAACAAACAAACAACAACAAAAAACTAGCATCCATATATGAGAGGGAACATGCAGTATTTATCTTTCTGGGTCTGGGTGACCTCACTGAAAATGACTATTTTCAGCCTTCCCCCATTTACCTGTGAATCTTGTAATTTCATTTCTCTTTACAGGTGAATAATATTTTCTATTTCTGATGATACTACATACTTAAGTCATAGGACATGGGTAATTAAGCTGGCACTGACCTGCAAGCTTTATCCCTACTGGCTAGCTTTCATAATACTGCAAGGTTCAATGCATGTTGTCAAGGGAGAAAAGTAATCAAAAGTCTTACCTGGCTGTGAACCCTGTGAACTAGGATAACAATGGTCCCACTGGCGTAACAGTGGTACAGATGTTAGGGAGTAACCAACTACTTTCTGACTGGGTTAAAAGCCAGCTCTACAAGATGAAACTCATGCCTGATAGTTAACTGGTCCCCAAATCCATAGCTGGCTAGCTCATAAGGCCCTAGAGAAGGAGAAACTAAAACTATTATTCTGCTAAAAAGACATAGTAATAAACTGCTCCCTAAGTCTTGCTTTTTATACCCACAAATTAGTACATCTCTTCAACCCCATCAGAGAATCTTCCTTTTGCAGCAATGAAGATTAGTACAGAGACCCACAAGTGGTCAGTGTTCAGAGAATAAGAGGGAGCATTGTAGGCACCTGCAATGAAACAGAATTTGCCAGACACGACAGGTTGCCGCACACAGGAACCCACAGCAGGCTGCATACCCAAGACCTGCACAAAATCAGTCTAGCCAAAACCCCAGCATGGATGTGGGAGGAGCTCATGAAGTCCCACCCCTAGATGTGGAGCTGTTAGCAACTGATGACTGCTAGGGAGGCAGTCCATTTTCTCCAGGGATAAGGCCTGTGAGAGGCTGCCATGAGCCAATAGAGCAGTCTCCACCCACACATGTGGGCAGCACTAAGTGAACTTAGTGGAGTTTCATAAAGTGTACATGAAGTTGGGAGGGAAAGTGGTGGTGGGCGGTAGAAGAGAAAGTGGAGGGGAGGGCATAAGAGACAAAGTAAGAGACTTTGAAAATACACTGAATTTCACTTAACTATTCTCTCTCCATTGTCTTTAAAAAGCTCAAGTTTTGGGTTTGGGGATTTAGCTCAGTGGTAGAGCACTTGCCTAGCAAGCACAAGGCCCTGGGTTCAATCCTCAGCTCCAGAAAATTAAAAAAAAAAATTAAAAATAATTTTAAAAAAGCTTGAGTTTTATAGAGGGAGGAAGATTACTTACAAGATTGGTACAAAAACCAAGAAAATCAGTTTTGGGCTTTCTTAGATGTTTCTACTTCATTAAGTGTACCTTTTAATTTATTTTCAAAATGGCAAGTCTTCAGTACTTTTGGCTAACAAATATATGTACCTTTCTCTATTGAAAAATACTAAATATCAACTATGTTCAGTTGGATACAGAAGTCAACAGAAAGGAAGTCCCGCCTTCACAGAGCTGGCATTCTATAGTATTAGTGTCTGTTGGGATAGATTATTCTGTCTCTGTCTCTCTGTCTCTGTCTCTGTCTCTGTCATCCCCTCACCCTCTCATTTTTGTTTATTTCTAGTTAGTATTTCTAGTAGCCCAGGCTGGCCTCAAACTTGCTGTGTAGCCAAGGATGGTCTTGAATTCCAGAGGTCTCTACCTCCTGAATGCTGGTATAGGTATGAGCCGCCACACCAGGCTAGACCTCTTTTTGAGCAACAACACACAGTAGGAGGTGTGAACCTAGACAAAATTACCTGTACAGCACAGTAATAAGATCTAGCTCGTTTTTTTTCCCTTTAGCTTGTCCACAAAAATCTGTATATTGGCTTATGACCTACAATCTCTTCCTTGCATCAAATTTCTGTATGCATTGTAACCACTACTAAAAAAAAAAAACAAAAAACACAAAAGACAAAAAACTGTGGTGTCTTAATAATGCAGGAACTATAAAGGATAGCTTAAAAAATGGCAACTTCTGATGAGCAGCTGTAAATAAGCAAGCAGTCTACTAGTACCAGATGTTTAAATAACTAGACAGCATTCTAATAAAACACTTTTTGAAAAATCACATATAGAGACAAGGTCTCAGTCACCAAAAATGTAGTAGCTAGATGAAAAAGCCTGTCACACAAAATCAAGACATTCTTGAACTTTTTAAATGGAACAGGAAAGGTTGAGATGAAAACCATGGATGGTGCCCTATCACATCTTAAAACTTTAGAGTTTTATAAAAAATAAATTTTATTTTCTTGGGGGTAGTGGTAAATAAAATCACAAAGCATTAAATTACAGCTAGGGAGGTGGGAACAGAGTTGGTCACCAGAGAGGCTAAGGAACAGCACAGCTTTTCCAGCTCTGCCTCCTCCCAACTTGCTAACTGCACTTCATCCAAGTGGGGGCCTCACACATAGGGGCCTCACACATAGGGGCCTCACACATAGGGGCCAAGCACTCTACCACTCTGCTGCATCTGCTAACTTTAGAGACAGAGCTAATCACTGACTCATTCAATCTGTGACTGGGCCATTCATCAAAGTGTTTGAGTACCTCTCTTTACACAAAATGTTACAGAATCACCATTGTGGTTATCTTAAATCACTAGCAATCAATTTCAACTCCCTTAAGCACTTTTAAGCTGAGCATGAGAATAAGGACAAACGGACTTCCCATAACATGGATCCCAGTCATGTGGTGATTTTTAAAACTATCGTGAGAGCCAAATTACATTTTAAGTTTTAGTTACTATGCTTCAGAGATCCATGAAACAAAAATGCCTCTGATCTGCAAGCCCCCTGTGCAAGGAGAGATAGTTCCTGAAATGCTGGAGGCTATTATTTATGCAAGATAACAAGGCACATGTTTTCACTCTACTAAACAAGTTTGTTTGACACATCTGCACCGGATGTGCTGGATCACATGTGGGAGGGAGGTTCACAGGCTAGAGGTACATCAGGATGTATGTTTGCTCCTGACTGGACCTGATGGGAAATGCAATGAATCATGGGTTTTCCTTCTTAAGCCACTGCAAACCATGATTTGGGGCCATTTCCCAGGAACCTGGCTATGGACCTGTCCATTTGGTTTTAAACAGCAGGATGTGTTAGATTTTCAATTTCAATTTACTTAGTGATAAGATTAGAACGTTGCTTACTGTCTAACTTGGAAAATTCTTTTTGCATTTGCTTTGATAAATAAAGTGATTATCTGCCTTAGAAATACCTTTATGAAATTAACTGAAATATTACCAAATTTTTCACTAGTTTTAAGTAAAAAAAAAAAATCACACATTATTCTGCACCCTTTTATTTAAAGTTTAACAAAAAATAAAATAGACACTGACTTAGAAAACACATTTTGCTTCAACTTTAATATGATTTGGACTTTACTTACGGCAATCTTCCCGAGATCTATGCCGTAATTCAGGGAGCTCCACGAACACTGCTTGTAGTTTGGGGTCCAGGACTCCTCAAAGCTTTCTCTTAAGCACTCTCCCTTTTCTCCTTTGAACCCGTCCCGACCTGGAATCCCTGGTGTGCCAGGAATGCCATTGGCTCCAGGACTCCCATCGCGCCCAGGAACTCCTGCAGGCCCTTGTAAGCACATTCCATTGTACTATAGTATGAAGGAGAAGCGGAAAGTATCATCACTTAAGATGCAAACTCAGTATAGGGTATAGGGGTGTAGTTCAATGGTAGAGCTCTTGCCTAGCGAGCATAAGGCTCAAGGTTTGACCCCCAGGACATAACAAGTAAATAAAGAAATTCATTCACGAATATGTAAATAAACAATGTGTAAAAGTCCAGTGATCGCAAGTGCATTTATTCTGAATCTGTCAAGAGTCCCTTTGAACCACCTTGTCCATGTTCTTATGAGTTGCTTTGGAGAACTCATTTTAAGGTTACTTAGAAAACAATATCACGTCTTCATTTTTTTTTAAATTGCACAAACTTATACAAACAACGAGAAAACACTTTCATGTCTTTTTCTTTACACTTCTGATTATATGTAATTTTAACTAGCTGCATTCCAAGGTACACATCATTTGATCTTTTTTTAATTTAAATTTTGTTGTTATTATTTTATGAGTATGGTAGCTTGCCTGGCTTGTGAAGACTAGAACAGGGATTAGATCTCTCAGAACTGGAATTACAGTTGTGAGCTGTCATGTGAGCGCTGGGAATTGAGCCTGGGTCCTCTGGAAAACCAGTCAGTGCTCTTAACTGCTGAGCCATCTCTCTAGTCCCCAATAATCTGTGTTTGGTCCTTATAATTCCATATTTTATCAAGTACTTATACTCCAAAAACATACTTTTACATTATCATACTTTTTTTTTTTTTCAAGACAGTTTCTCTGTGTATCTCTGGCTGCCCTGGAACTTGATCTGTTGACCAGGCTGGCCCTGAACTCACAGAGAGCCACCTCCCTCTGCCTCATCTGTGTTGGGATTAAAAGTGTGCACCACCACTGCCTTGCTATCATACAAACAAAAATTTTTAAAACATAATTCCTTATTGATTCTTTGGGAATTTCACATCAAGCACCCCGACTCCACTCACCTCCCAGTCCCTCCATATCCACCCCTCACCCCAGCAGCACAACCCCCAAATTAATTAAAAACAAAACAAAACAAACAAACAATCATACAAAAATTTTAATGCTCAGCTTTTGGGTGCTTACTTCTGGTTTTTGTTATAGATATTAATATAATGAAAATACTTATCCACATACTTTCTTTTCTTTTGAGTGACTTAAGATTAATTGCCATGGAAAGAACTATGAAATAAAGCCTTAATTGTCTTCTACTGCATTATCTCTAAGTTGGATGCACATATCATCTGCTTCTCCTATTTTTATGTAAAGGAAGATGCTCTAGGCTAGCACTTGGCCAGCCTGTCCTGCCTCCCTAAAGAGGAGTCTGTGGTCCAGTTTCATGTCCTCAACAGGTAGGTAAGAATTTCCCAAACCGTCGTCTATAAGAGCTGGGATTCTGTTTTGTTGTTTGTTTTGTGTATGATGTAGAAATGAGATGTAAAGATTCTAGGACCATTTTCTTTTTATTTTGATACAAGCCTCACCCATTCTTAGATATGTGAGACCAGGCCATTAACTCAGCATTTCGGTGCCTGTTTCCTCATGCGTAAACTGGGGATAATAACAAACATTCTTGCCTTGAAGTTAGTGGTTGGTGGCACACACCTGTAATCCCTGTACTTGGGAGGCAGAGGCAGGAGGATCCAGAGTTCAGGATCCCCCCACCAACTGAGCAAATTTGAGACTAGCCTGGGATACAGGAGACTACTCCTCAGTGTGTGCGCGCACACACACACACACACACACAGAGTAATGCAGATGGAACTCACAACCTATGCATGCTAGGCAAGTGCTCTACTATCGACCTATAACAGTGATACTTTGAGCTTCCTTTGTCCAGTTCCTGTGTCTACCCTTGAATTAGTTCACATGGAAACAAGGGTGCCCTTAATTAGATATTTCAAAATGCAAAGCATTCCAATTAAATTTTTAACATTTCCCTTATTGATGTAAATTTCTCTAGTACATTTGATATTTTTAAATTCTTCTCAGGCAAGATGTTGCATACAGTAAAGTTTGTCTTTTCCCAGTTAGAATCCTAGTCCCAATAGATATTTAGAGTTGTCAGTGAATGTCAGTCTACAGTGTGAGTAGACCTGAGAGGAAGCTCAAATTCCCTCGCCCAGCTCCCTATTTCTTTTATTGGCCACCAGGGGGCAGGACTTAGTGGAGCCTGAAAGGAAGGCTTTGAAAGCGCCTATACAAAGAAGTTACTTCATACCGTCTGTTGAAACCTTCCTAGTGACTGTGTGGACCTTCTGTCACCAAGACCAAATCCAATCTACAGGATGCACCTGAGCCCGGCTGCACAGTGTGCTTTTCCAAGTTGGGCTGGAGTTGTGGGAAGCCATAGGTACAGTGAGATCTTTAGAGGGGAAAATATCAGCTGTATGGGAAAGGGACTGTTTCCCACATCTTAACTACACATTCATAAAATGCAGGCTGCACATGAACCACACTCGTGTGGCACAGGGTTTTTTTGTTTTGTTTTGTTTTGTTTTTTTAAGAACTTAGGTACTTAAAATAGAACCGTGGCCCCAACACAGTGTGCTTTTTGTGGAGTAAAATTATATATCATAGCAGAAAACAAGAACGACAATAAACAAACAAAAACCCATCACCGCTGTGTGAAACAGTCGGGATTTCCCCCCAGTGCTTTTGAATCCAGTTTAGAACTAGCTGTCAGGGAGCTTGTTTTATTAGCTTAGGCTAGAATGTCAGTTTAAGAAATTCATATCTTTAAACAAACAAACAAACAAACACCAAATGCCCTGTCTTATGTATTGCAATGCCTGGCAGCCGTATAGATTGGTTTAAGGACTGGAGTTTATGACGTACCAAGGACTACAGATCTGTCATTGGCTGGCTCTTGCATGGGACAGAGAACCTTTCTGCCCTCCACGGGGTTGTTGACTTTCAGAGCATAGAGGGAAAGATTTAATGCAAACAGGCTTTCCCACAGATCGGCCCCTGGGAGAGAGCTTGGGATATTTGCTTTCCTGGAAGCATTTTCTTTCCCTTTCTGTCGATCACAGTGTTCCTGACTGGTAGCAACAGGCTGAAGTCCTGGCTGCGCATCTGCTTTGAACAGAACAGGCGAAATGGGTCCTTGGGAGGGCGCCTACCGGCTCCCACGGGCTCCCACGGGCTCCTACCGGTGCCCTTCATTTCCCGCTTCCAGCTCCAAACCCTCTGAACCATTCCCGGCCCAAGCTGTAGTCCTCCGAGGAGTAAATTGCAATTCATACTCCCCAGAAAGATGACCCAAAGTGACTCATAATCTTCAAGTTACAAAAAGCTGGACGCATGCTATGTGGGGGGTGTTAGTCTCTCCTCCAGGCAGACGTGGCCGCCAGTCCCAACAAAGGACCACGTAGCACAGCCTTGGCCCAGGCCCAGGCGATCAGCTGGCCTAGGGTCTTCTTCAGGCCTGCTTTTGAAATCAGCTAAGCGTCTCAGTCTACTCCAGCTGCAGCCACAACGTCCCTCACTTCTCTCAAGGGTGGCCTCCCCTGAGGCTAGAAATTCCTGGGCGACTACACGGACTTGGGACATCTCACCTGACCCCCGTCGCATCTCTGCGATGACCCCTCATTACGGACTCCCGTGGAGTTTCAAGACTCCCCTTCAGGCACGTCCCAGATCCTTCCCCTACACAGACTCAGACAAGGCAGGACACTCAAGTTAAGATACATAACACGCCGTCCTAGGCGCACCCCTACCTACGGTCAGCACCACCGACAGCTGTTTTGATGCCCTCCCTGTGCGCGCGTGGCTGGGTCCTCTCCAGCACTGAGGTCAGGACCGACGCCCTCAGACTCACCAGGTCTACCACCTCCCTCTGCCGGATCAGCGCTTTTTGCTTCACCTTGGGGTTCTCGGAGGCGCTGGACTTCGCGGGCAACTGCAGCAGCAGCGGCAGCACAAGGAAGAGGCCGAACCGCAGCCGCGCCGAGGCGGTGCGACCTTGGGGGTGCATGGTGTGCGGTGGCTGCGAAGCGCGGAGCAGGAGGCAGAGGGGTCGGCGGGGCCCGGCCCTGGTCTGCGTCTGGCCGAGCTCTGCAGCCCGCGGCATCAAGGAGCCTTTCACTGAGCGCCGCCCTCCCATCTTCCCTCCCGCCCCCTGGACACCAGAGGTTGCAGACGGTAATAGGCCAGGGTCCCCGGCTCGAGCCCGCCCCTTGTCCGCAGCTCCACCCGCCCGGACCCTCGGCTGGTGACTGGTTAGAAATCACAGATGAGGGGGAAATCGAGATGGCAGTGTCTTAAATCTGGGCCAGGAATCACCTTGGGGGGAAGAGAGGGGAGGAAGGGAGGGAGGGAGGGAGGGAGGGGAAGAAGAAGAAGAACAAGAGAGGAGGGGAAGGGAGAGAAGAGAGGAGAAAAGAAGAGAAGAGAGGAGAGGAGAGGAGAGAGAGGACATTTGGGAGTATTAAGCAAGGAGAGCCATACCATAAAAAGTCTTTAAGAGTTCTATGACCCAAATGATTCCTAATGTTTGAAGAAGTCCTTTCCCGTTCTAAGAGGCAGGGTGCAAAGCTTTGTTGGCGTGGCCTCTTGGCAATCCTGTGGGGTGCTGTTGCCTGTCTTCCCCATTCATAGGTGAAGAACTGAGGCTCATGGTAACCAACTTTCAGTGCTGGAAGTTTCGAGTGCCCATTCCCCTTAAGATTAACGCACTTTTAAAACTCCATGGACTCCAGCCAGGGGAGCGGCCCTCAGCTCCACCCAGACTCTCCGTCAGGGAAGACAGGAGGTGACCTGCATCTCGTCACCTCTCCCTCCATCCCTCTGGGTCCAGTCCCCTAGTACCACCCCCAGCTCTGGTGCAGACACCTGCCGCAGCCTCTCACCCCTAAACTCCCTTCCCCAAATCAAGGCCTTGCCTGCCCCCCTCCCCCAGACTCCAGCAGACACACCCTGGGAACCCACAGGCCACACTGCACAGTAAAACAGGTAGACTAATTGCAAGTCTTCACCTCTCCTTCTGCTCCTCAAAGTCCAATCCTCCAGCTCCAACCCAGAAGTGCAGCAGAACATCAGTCCTCTCTTCTGCACCCATTTCCAGTGGATCCCACAGACCCTCCCCTGCAAACTTTCTTCCCCCAACTCACTGTTCTGCCCCAGCCTCCAGCTCCAGCAGGCACTCTCTGGGAACCCACAGGCCACTCCTGCCAGAGAAGCGAGTAAGCTAACTGCAGATCTTCACCTCTCCCTCCATCCCTCAAGTCCAATCCCCAGTCTCGCCCTCAATGGGTCTCTTGCTGTGGCCTCTCCTCACTCAGCTCCCACTGCCCAGAGACTGACTAAGCAGATCTTGGTGGGACACCCTGCTGTTCTCCCTCCTGTTAATTCATCTCCAACCCCTCCCCATTCCTAAGTGTCAGCTGCCAGTACCCAGAAACATGTTTCCCTGGAACCCCCTCCCCCAGCACACACACCTATCGGGACCCCAAAAGATTTTCCTACAGGCAACACACAGCTGCCACATTCTCCTAAGAACCAGACAGAGAGAAAACAAACAAAACAACCAATGAACAAAGCACCCACCCAACAAAGACCACTTATCAGCACCTATCTCCCTAAACCCAGATGCCTAGATACCAGTGTAAAAACTCAACCAGTAACAGCCAGGACAATTATGTCTCCACTAGAACCCAGTAATCCTACCAAGCAGGTTCTGAATATTTCAACACAGGTGAAACTCAACTAAAAGGCTGTAAAACAGCCTTTAGGAATATGATAAGGTCCTTAAAGGGAAAATGAATAAATCCCTTAAAGAAATCTATGAAAACACAAAGAAATAGTTGAAGGGCATGGATAAAACCATCTAAGACCTGAAAGTGGAATCAATAAAGAAAACCTGAACTGAGGGAAACCTGGAATTGAAAACTGTAGGCGCTTGAACAGGAACCCCAGAGGCAAGCTTCACCAACAGAATACAAGAGATGGAAGAGAGGATCTCAGACACTGATCTGGTAGAAGAAATGATACATAGAGCAAAGAAAATGTTAAATCTAAAAAACTCCTGGCAAAAAAATATCCAGGAAATCTGAGACACTGTGAAAAGACCAAATCTAAGAATATTAGGAAGAAGAAAGACAGGTCAAAGGCACAGAAAACATTTTCAACAGAATGACAAAAGAAAAGTTTTCTAACCTAAAGAAGAAGATGCCTATCAAAGTATAAGAAGAATACAGAACACCAAATAGACTGGACCAGAAAAGAAAGTCCCCTTGGAATATAATAACCAAAACATTGAATGTACAGAACAAAGAAAGAATATTGGAAACTGTAAAGGGAAAGACCAAGTAACATATAAAAGGAAGACCTGACCTCTCAGTGGAGATCCTAAAAGCCAGAAGGGCCTGCACAGATGTGCTATAGACGCTAAGAGATCACAAATGCCAGCCCTGACTACTATATCCTGCAAAACTTTCATTCACCATAAATGGAGACAATAAGGCAGTCTGTGATAAAACCAAATATAAGCAATATATATTTACAAATTCAGCCTTCCACAAGGTGCTAGAAGGTAAACTCCAACCTAAAGAGGTTAACTACATCCAAGAAAACACAGGGAAACAATAATCCCAGACCAGCAAAGTTTAAAAAAAAAAAAAAAAAAAAAAAGGAAGCATACATCATCACCACCACCACCACTACCACCATCACCATCATCATTATCAACAACAAAATAACATGAATCAACAATTATTGGTCATTGAAATCTTTCAACATCATCTCAATTCTTCAATTCACTGATTAAAATACACAGACTAGCAGAATGGATGTAAAAACAGAATCCATCCTTCAGCCGAATTCAAGAAACACACTTTAACATCAAGGATAGACATCACATCAGGGTTTAGAGTTAGAAAAGATATCCCAAGCAAATGGACCTAAGAAACAAACTAGTATAGTCATTTTAATATCTGACAAAAGAAACTTTAAACCAAAACTAATCAGGAGAGATAGTGAAGGACATGACATACTTATCAAAGAAAAAAACCCACTAAGAGGACATTGCAATTCTTAGCATTTATGCTCCAAACACAGGGGCATTTAAGTTCATAAAAGAAATGCGTGTACAGCTTAAATCACATATTGACTCTCACACACTGACTATTGGTGAAATTATTAAGGCCACTCCACGTAGTTAAAAGGGAGGTTTATTTAGTGGGGTAACTTACAAATGAAGGGGTAGGTTGCAGGGTCTGGCAAAGGTATAGGGCAATCCGGCGGTGTTCTCTGGAGAACTCTGCTCGGTCTCTTCTTGCGTCCCGTGTCCCAGAACCAAGAGAGCCACCTCCTCCTGCTCCTCGGTCTTCCACTCCCTCCTCTGCCCCGCCTTGTGGGTGTGATCATTACTGAAGCCTCAATGGGGGTTGGAACTTCCAGGCCAATGCTGGGATGGCTACCCACTACAACTGACAGTGGGAGACTTCAGTAGCCCTCTCTCACCAATGGACAGGTCATCTGGACAAAAACTAAACAGAGAAATGTTGAAGCTAACTGAAGTTATAAACCCAATGGACCTAATAGATAAAACATTTCACCCAAACATAAAAGAATATACTTTCTTCCCTACACCTCATGGAACATTCAACAAAATTGACCACATATGGGGACACAAAGCAAGTCTCCACAAATACAAGAAAATACAAGTGGTGGTGGCACATGCCTTTAATCCCAGCACTCAGGAGGCAGAGGCAGGCGCTGTCTGTGAGTTCGAGGCCAGCCTAGTCTACAGAGTGAGATCCAGGAAAGGCACAAAGCTACACAGAGAAACCCTGTCTAGGAAAAAAAATTGAAATCATTTTCTGCGTCCTATCTGGCCACATGGATTAAAGGTGGGCATCAATAACAGCAGAAACAACAGAAACCTTAAAACAGGAAACCAAACAGCTCTCTGCTGACTGAAAAAAGGGTCAAGACAGAAATTAACAAAGAAGTTAAAGACTTTCTAGAGTTGAATGAAAATGAATACACAACATATCCAAACAAATGGGACACTACGAAAGCTGTGCTAAGAGGAAAGTTCATGGCATTAAGTGCCTACATTAAAAAAAAAAATGGAGAGGTCTCATAGTAGCAACTTGACAACACACCTGAAAGCTCTAGAACATAAAATGATACCACACCCAAAAGGAGTGGATGGCAAGAAACCATCAAACTGAGGGCTGAAATCAATAAAACAGAAACAAAGAGAACAATACAAAGAATCAGTGAGACAAAGAGTTGGTTCTTTAAGAAAATCAATAAGATTGACAAACCCTTATCCAGAGTAACTAAAAAGCAGAGAGAGAGAAGATCCACATTAACAAAATTAGAAATGAAATGGGGGACATAACCACAGACACTGAGGAAATTCAGAGAATCATCAAGTCATGCTTTAAAAAATTATACTCCACCAAATTGGAAAATTTAAAAGAAATAGATAATTTTCTTGATAAGTACCACTTATCAAAGTTAAATCAAAATCTGATAGGCGATTTGAACAGACCCATAACCATCAGTGACATAGAAGCAGCCATTTAAAGTCTTCCGATCAAAAAAAGCCCAGGGCCAGACGGTTTCAGTGCGAAATCCTACCAGCCTTTCAAAGAAGAGTTAATGGCAATACTCCTTAAATTATTCCAAAAAATAGAAAGAGAAGGACATTGTCCAATTCATTATATGAGGCGCAGTTGTCCTGATCCCAAAGCCCAAGAAGACCCAACAAAGAGAGAATTACAGGTCAATTTCTCTTATCAACATAGATGCAAAACTACTCAGTAAAATACTTGCAAACCAAATAGAAAAAAACACACCAAAAAGGTCATCCACTACGATCAAAAAGGCTTCATCCCCCAAATGCAGGGATGATTTAACATACATAAATTGATAAATGTAGTCCACCATATAGACAGACTGAAAGACAAAAACCACATGATCATCTCATTAGATGCAGAAAGGGCCTTTGTCAAAATCTAACGCTCCTTCAAGATAGAAGTCCAGGAAAGATTAGCGATACAAGGGACATACCTCACCATAATAAAGACAGCTTGCAGCAATGTAAATGGAGTGAAACTCAAAGCAATTCCACTAAAATCAGGAACAAGACAAGGCTGTCTGCTCTCTCCATATCTGTTCAACGGAGTACTTGAAGTTTTACCTAGATCAATAAGACAACTGAAATAGATCAAAGAAATACAAATTGGAAAGGAAGAAGTCAAATTATCTTTATTTGCAGATGATATGATAGTATATATAAGTGACCTGAAAACTTCCACCAAGGAAACTCCTACAGCTGACAAACTCTTTCAGCAAAGTTGCTGGTTACAAAACTAACTCACAAAAATAAGCAGCTTTCCTATATATAAATAATAAACAGTTTGAAAAAGAAATCAGGAAAATAACACTTTTCACAATAGCCTCAAATCATATAAAATATCTTGGGGTAACTCCAAACAAGCAGGTGAAAGATTTGTATAATAAAAACCTTAAGACATTGAAGAAAGAATTTGAAGAAGAAATCAGAAGATGAAAAGATCTTTCATGCTCCTGGATCCGTAGGATTAACATAGTAAAAATGGCCACCTTACCAAAAGCAGTTGATGGATTCAATGCAATTCCCAACAAAATTCCAACACAATTCTTCAACAGAACTTGAAAGGACAAATTTCAGTTTCTAATTGAAACACACACACAAATCCCCAAGATAACTAAAACAATGCTGAATGTTTAGTTGGAGCCTCCAGCTTGCCTCAGCATGGTTCTGAAAGCCCCCTCCCCCTCCCATCCCACCTCTCTCTCTCCCCCTCTCTCTCCAAACCTGCTCAGAGGAAAGGCGACAAAAAGCCCAGTTCCACATTCTTGGTGACTGTTGCTACTTCCTCTTTTGCTGTCCCCAGCTGTCCACCCCCCACCTAAGTGCTCAGCGTTTGACCACACTTGGACACAAACCCAGCTTGGGACAGACACATCATCACCCCTTGTCTATAACCTATAAAGTCTCCCTGATTTCATTTGTGGGCGCAGCTTCTGCAGCCTTGATCTCGGACTAGAGAACCCACCTGGGAGTTGCTTTGCTCAAATAAACCGGTTGTTATACTTTTTCAATTCGGCTTGATCTGGCTAACTGCACTGGCAGAGAAACTCATGATGGGGAGCAGAAATCCATTAATAATAAAAGAACTTCTGGAGGCATCGCCATCCCCTATTGGTTAAATTATTAAGGCCACTCCACGTAGTTAAAAGGGAGGTGTATTTTGTGGGGTAACTTACAAATGAAGGGGTAGGTTACAGGGTCTGGCAAGGGTATAGCGCAGTCCGGCGGTGTTCTCTGGAGAACTCTGCTCGGTCTACCTCCTGCGTCCAGAGTCCGGGAACCAAGAGACAGAGCTCTTCCCGATCCTTCGTCTTCCGCTTCCTCCTCTGCCCCGCCTTGTGGGCGTGACCATTACCGAAGCCTCAGTGGGGATTGGAACTTCCAGGCCAATGCTGGGATGGCTACCCACTACATCTCCCCTTTTTGTCTAAATAAGAAAGCTCTAACCTAATACAAGACTATATACAAAGAGATGCTTATCAAATATTGTCTAGGAGTAATGAGGGATAATGACCTAGATAAGTTGGAATTACAATAAGTACAAACAATATCAAGCAAAAAACACATAGTAAAATCCAGGGAAGTCTAGGGCTTGGGTAGGTGGCGTGTTACAAAGATCATTCCAAAAGGTGTCCTATCCTAAAGAACCTGAGTCTAATACTTAATATATCCTATCTAAGATATTATATATGTATATATACTAAGTTGTAACTATAACTGCTAATCTCCAACCTCATCAAAGACCTGAGAAGGAATATAATAATACCTGAGAAATGGGAGAAGGATGCAAGCAACTTTCGGGAGTCTTGCAAGAGTAGACAGAGACAGCTAGCAGCCTGGACAGTCACCTAATGTTTCTCAGCATCGTTGGTGCATTCAAATTGGCTACAGGCCTAGAGTATCTGACAGACCATTTTCAGAAGCAGGAATTCTGAAAGACCATCTTACCCTGTCTTGGCAAAGTATAGTGGTCGCTTTCCTTGTGTCCCGCTTGTCCAGAAAGGACAGCATTTGTACTGTCAGCAGTTGAGGCAAGGGCAGTTCTTTGCCCAGTAGGCCATTTTGTGCCAAGAAGACAAACTTCCAAATGGAAATGTCTTAGAAGCCCAACATTCTCTCGGGAACAAATTGGTGCTGCCAGGAGCAATTGTGTCTCACGTCAACAGAATTCTAAGTTATTTAAATGCCATGTTCTCTAGGTCCATGAAGTGTTTGAAGATTACCTGTCCATCTGACCTATGTATTTATTAATCTGGATGACCTAACTAACATAATTATAGAGATGACAAGCATAGGTGACAATAACTATGTAAGTCTTGTCTACCTAAACAACCTAAGGACTAAGCTTCCTATAAATAAGGCAAACAGTCTGTAAGCAAATGCACAGTAAAAGGACAATGACTTTAAATTGTGACAATACACAAAATATCTTTAACAGAGGTAGGAATGTATAGTGCAATATGCAATATGATAATAATCCTAAATATATATCAGTATACAGAATATCTTAAACAGAAGTAGAACATACATACAGTATGACAGATATAAATTCACATTTGTATCAATATACAAATATTTCACATAAGAGTAAAAATATATGTACAATATAACAAACATCGTTCTGTATTTGTATCAATATACAAATTATCTTAAATAGGAATGTAAAAAGTTTGTATTTGTATCAACATATAAGAATTCATAACAGTGCAAAGGCTGGTATATTACTAAATTTGTTTACTAATGTATATGACAGTCTACCATAATATCTTATACCTATCCATTCCATTTCTTCTTTTCCCTTTTTTTTTTTTTTTGAGACATATTTTCTTTCCTTAAGGAGAGTACTGAGTTTAACAGTTTCTTCCACCCCCAACCCTAGAACCATTATCCATAACCCTGAGAAATATGAAACCTTAGGGAGAAGGGGCGTCGTTTTCTTAGAATTGCTTCCTGCTGTTTAGGAAGCGATGGTATCTCTGTTGGGTATTGTGAGAAAGCTCAGATAGTTAAATCTCAGTTAGAATAACTGTAGATTCTGCAGCAACTCTCAGAGTAATGGGTAAGATTGTCTGAAATTTTGGCAAGAAGTGTAATATGATGATGATTACCAGGGCTG